>NW_015177013.1:730629-734847 GCF_001447785.1 Gekko japonicus
GACCTCTGTGTTCTGACTGGCTGTGGGGGGGAGAGGAAAAGCAAACTGTTTAGAACAGAGGTGTCAAACTCATTTGTTACGAGGGCTGGATCTGACATAAATGTTATTTTGTTGGGCGGGGCCATGTGTTCCATAAAACATAATGCCAGGTAATGGAGATATAAACTGTATAAAGCACAGCAGCTGGTAAGCTCAGAGTTGTTGTATCCTCATTGCAAGGCCCCTTGGGCTGCAAGGGGGGGTGCAAAGGAAAACCCATATGGGTGGACTGAAGACCCAGCAGTGGGCAGATGCTCCCACGCTGCTTGATTGCTGCAGCCAGCAGTGGAGCAGTGGGCAGATGCTTCCACGCTGCTTGACTGCTACAGATGAGGTTGTTCCACCACGCTGAAGCCACAATTGGACTGGCTCCGCCCACTTCCCCTGAGCAGTCTCCTGTTTCCTCCCTTGCGCTAGTTGCTCGTGGGCCGCATAAAAGCCCTGGATGGGCTGGTTCTGGCCCCTGGGTCTTATGTTTGACACCACGAGTTTAGAATGTTGGAGATGAGGCCCAATCAGCCCGCATATGCAAATGATCTTGAAAGGCTGGCCCAATCAAGTAGAAGATGAGTTGTCTGGAACACGGCTAGCCTTTTATATATATCTAGATAATGTTGTATATGGTCTTGTGTAAACGTTTCATGCTACCGATTTTGAATAACTGTCTTTCATTTCATTTTACTTTCATTTCATTTCATTTTACTTTCATTTCATTTTACTTATTCATCTGAGTTTTTTTTTCTATGTTCCTCAAACCTTTTCAGTTTTAATTTTTGAAGAGTCTTCTAACTTGGAATGAATGAAATGCCTTTAAGATCAAGGTTTTCTCACTCAAAAAGAAGTATTTCATAGGGGTTTATTAAAAGTGTTCCTCTAATTCTTCCATTGGTAAGACTGAACACAATTAAGGGGGTGAAGAAAGGTAAAAACATTTTTTTCTTGTTCCCCGTTCTTCACATCTCTACTTCCTAGAGCCAGTTTTGGTGTAGTGGTTAAGTGCGTGGACTCTAATCTGGGAGAACCAGGTTTGATTCCCCACTCCTCTGCATACAGCTGCTGGTGTAACCTTGGGTCATTCATAAGTTCTTTCAGAGCTGTTCTCTCACAAGCAGTTCTCTAAAGAGCTCTCTCAGCCCCACCTACTTTATAGGGTGTCTGTTGTGGGGAGGGGAAGGAAGGAAATTGTAAGATGATCTGAGACTCCTTCGGGTAGTGAAGGGTGGGGTATAAATCCAATCTCCTCTTCTACTCAATTCTTCATTGACCATTGTAGCAGTTTGACTCACAAAGCATCTGTCAGTTAATTGTGAGTTAGGCAACTTCTACAACTTCTTTCCCAGGCAACTTCTACAGTTTTTCTGCTCTTGGACTCTCTTAATTCATCTTCATTGTTCATTCACCCCTCTGGTTTGTTTCTTGTCTGGTATACAATCTGGTTTACTGACTTTGGACTGTATTATGGGCCTTGGGGCTATTTTTAAACACTGTTTTGATTGTGGTGGTAAACTTGCCAGCAGAAAAGTAGTTCTTGACTTAGGGCTTTTCTGTGGGAACAAAATCTGCTGGCCTACACCTTTCTTCATTTTGCACCTTGGATCAGATTTTCAATTCATCTTTTTCAAGGGAAACAATCTCCTGCACCTTTTGAGTCTGAGGCATTGACTTCAGTTCCTAAGCATTTTCATGCATTTCCATATGGAGTTGAAAAACAAATTTAAGTTTTCCTTTTGAGATACTGGAAGCTTGCTACTATCCTTCTGATGGATTTGACCATCGCAGCAACTGATCTGAAGTCAGATACCATACAGATAGGTAATTCTGATCCTTCCTTGGTTCCAGTCCTAGATTAGTTCGAGGACATCCTACTTGTGCCAGATGATCTTGTTACGCCAACAGCTTTATCTACAGCTGAGGCTAACTATATTTTAACGTGAGTGCTAGCCAACTATACCAAAGTTGTGTCTACTGATAGAGACCCAGTAATGGAGACCACACGGGTGTTCTTCCCAAAACAAAATAATCTTTTTACTGAAGGATTTCAAGTTCACACATACAAAATAATCAGTCTCTCGTTTCACATACACTCAAGATTACTTTAGAGTTACAGAAAGAAATCAAGATAGATTATCAGTTACTTGGAGGTAGGTAGGTATATTTCGATTTATACTCGCCTGTTTCCAGAAGTCTTGTCTGTTGCAATGGAAGAATAGGGGATAAAAGAATTCCTAGGGGTTTTAGCTAACTCACACCTGCTAGAACCTGCTAACAAGATGTGGACCTCGTTGGCTGCAGTCCAAGAGATCTTAAAGTAGACAAAGGATTGTGGTATAGGAAGCTGGGCTTAAGACGTGGTAAAGAAGACAGAGGTCGTAGAGAAAGGGTGGCTAGCAAAGACCTAGGGAACCTCCAGGTGGGTGGCACCTTGCCAAGCTGTAGTCCCACCTACTCACAAGTCCATCCCATGAACTACCTGATTGGTGAATGTAGAAAGGGGCTGGTGTTCTATGGGTTGGGCCAATATTTGAAATACTCTAGCAGGGACATTTTACAGTCCTTATTGCTGGGCCTTCGGGAAAGGGAGCAACAATAGACAGTCTACTTCTTCCCCACCGGATTCAGCTGATGTGGGGTGGGGTAGGGCTCCATTTTGGGGTTCTGTTAGGAGACTGATGGTGGCTACTTTCACTTTCAGGTTCCCCTAAAATGCCTGAGAAGGCGGGAACATCTAGCTCCCAAGGCACAGAGAGTCTTAACCCTTCACAGACTACCAATATAGTCTCCTAAAATACTGAGCCCTCAGGAGAGGAAGCCCATTCATGTAGCAGATATAAATTCATAAATGAGTCAATTTCTCAACAATCTCCTGTACCATTGCTTTGCCTCTCCAGAGGTACAGGTTGTGGACTGTGTTTGTGAGGGCCTGCTGGAAGGCACCTCTCAGGATACAACAGGAGTTCAGTGGCAACTTCAAGACTAACAGCACTTACTCCATTGTGGTGAGTCAGAGTGCATTTCTTCAGATGTAATGGAAAGAGAGCATAATTTCCCCCCTAGGGGAAAGGGGGAGGAGTTGATCAGAGAGAGGTCTGGCAGCATAAATCAGGTATGATTCTTTATATCAGGGTTTTAACAGATTTGTAACGGATGATGAGATTTGTTCCCTTTGGTTTTATTCGTAGGTTTTAGTTTCTTCTGGTATTGTGGCTTACAGTTTTTTGTTATTTGTTGTTTGGGCATGTGTGTGTGAGGCCAAGGGCCTCAGGCCCCTTTTTTGGTTCCATTTGGTTTTATTCTTAGGTTTTAGTTCCTTCTGGTTTTGTGGCTTATAGTTTGGAGTATTTTGTTATTTGTTGTTTGGGCCTGGTTGGGGGGGGTGAGGCCCAGGGCCTTGGGCCTTTTATTGGTTCCCTTTGGTTTTACTCTTAGATTTTAGTTTCTTCTGGTTTTGCTGCTTGCAGTTATTTTTGTGGAGTTTTGTTGTTGTTTGGGCCTGGTGGCAGTTACTACCATGATGGTGTCAAGCCATTCCTGCTGCCCCAGCTGATCCTCTCTTGCAGCTCAGTTTAATGCCCAGGTGAGAGCTCCCCAACGCATGCAGAGTCCCAGGCTCATAGAAACACTCTGAAGCTTTTTGCTGTGTTGAAGCTCTTAGGCAGGGGTGTCAAATGTGCGGCCCGCAGGTGGAATCCAGCCCACACAGGGCTCAAAACTGGCCCCCAAGCAACATCCTCCTCCTGCTTCCTTTCCCGGGGCTGCTCCTGCAGCCACCCCCTAGGTTGCTTTTCCCCCAGCTCTTTAAGTGGTTCTTTGCTTCCTGCCTCTTGCTTTGTCCCCCTTCTCTCTCTCTCAGAGAGATCTCTTCTTTATTCCAGGTATAAGCTTTTGTGTGCAAGCACACTTCTTGGGAGGGAGGGTGGGTGCGGGGATGGATGGATTCTTTTGACAAGCACAATGAGGAAATTATTTTGGCTTATTCTGAAAAGTTTTTTTTTTTAAAGATTGGATTTCTCTGTTCCTATCTAGATTTATTTTCTTTCAAAAAGACCCTGATTAGGATTGGTTCTTATACCTTGGAGAGTGGAGTGATTTCAGATGCCAAATGATAATAGCACACATTGGTAATGAGACAGGAAAGCCAGTTCTATGTTCAGACCAGGAGGATGCATTCTCCAGTGGTCC
>NW_015177013.1:735221-735341 GCF_001447785.1 Gekko japonicus
GGGTGGTGCAGAATCTCTGTCACCGTCCCTTTCGGCATTGGAATGGAGCCCCCTCCTTGTTCCAGATCGTGGCGAGGAGGGACGTGTCTCCTGCGCAGTCTACCCGGTTGGCTGAACCAC
>NW_015177013.1:741188-750650 GCF_001447785.1 Gekko japonicus
TTCTCGGTGGTCCAGAGTGGGGCAATCCTGCCCACCATCTCTTGATGGGCACGACTTCCGGTCCTTTAGGTTTTACAGTGGTTCAGTTGTTCATGAATATGGTCTAACTGATTACGTGATGTGGTGGACTGTTGCTGTTTGTTTGCTCTAATGGTTAAAATACAGGTTTGTATTTGGTTAAGCCCATGGCTGTGATGGTATTCCCCAGTTGTCTGAGGGGGAAGGAGTTATTTTTTAAGTGAATTTACAGCAGCTCGGAGGTGGCTTTCGGTATGACTGGGGATCAGAGGATAAGCCCCTCCCCTCTGGGATCAAAGTTTGCCGGCCCTGCCTATGGAAGGGGGAGGTGCTTTCCCAGGAGTAAGGAGTCAAGGACTGCCCCACTCTGGACCACCGAGAAGGAAGCTTCACGGTAAGTGAATACAAATCTTCCATTTTCTTGAGCTTCATTATCAGTTGCAATTTAGCAGTCTCTCTAATCTCCCTTTGAAACTCCTTTGTAAGAACACTGCTACTCTTAGGTCAGCAACTGAATGTTGTGGTTTCTAATGTCAGACTTATGTTCGTTTATTCTCTGCATCCTCCTGGACTGAATCCTCCTAGATGGAATTTAGGTTTCCTGTGTCATTACCAATGCTGATATCTCCACACCTGCTTCCCCTCTGCATATCACACCTAATCCAATCATGCCTGCTATTGCCATTTGGCATCTGAAATCGTCTTTATAAAGTTTACATCTCTGGTACCTCATGTTATATTTTATAGCACACATGGCTCTGGCATTACATTGTATGGCACACATGGCTCTGCCCAACAAAGTGACATTTATGGAAGATCCGGCCCTCATAACAAATGAGTTAAACACCTCTGCTCTAAGAGTTTCCATCCCCTACTCCATGGCATGTAGAACAGCTGTCAGTCAGGGAGCAGTGGGCTCCAAAGCTTTCTGTAGTTTGCATGCCACCTATGAGAAAGATGTATTAGTATTGGATATCCATTGCAGCGGTACACCTAATTAGGAAAGACAACACCTGAGTGAATAAGCTTTATGATTTGGGATCAGCATATCTAAAGGGCCACCTACTCCCTTATGAAATCATCCAACCACTGTGGTCATCTTCATAGGCCCTGCTTCAGGTGGCACTAAAGCTCTGTAACTGTCTCCCCAGGGCCTCCCTGGAGAGACTCATCTATCTCCTTCTGTTGCCATCCTCTGGCAGTGGGTGAAGATGGTTTTGTTTTGTTTGATGTTCCCTCAGTGATCCCTGCTTCTTGACTGATGTTTTAATTAGTATTATATGCTCTCACTGTTCTTGTTCCACTTTGTCTTCAGTAGGTCATACCACAACTAGATACATTGATGAATGCTAAGTGTATATGTGCTTAACCAGGGGAGGCATGACTCATCTTTCCAAGGGAGATGCTTTTCTACACCAGTGTCTACTCATTTATCTCTTCCCACTGATCCCTCTAAAACCACTTGCCCTTGCAAAATGTGCTTCCAAAGCAATGGACTGCATGTTAATGGCTCCATTTTGGTCCAGAACATGCATGTTTCACAAAGTTTCTTCATCTGTCCATGGGGACCTTCCTCAGCCTTTCACAATGTTAGGACTTTTGCTGTCTCAAGATAGGTAAAACCATTGTTCGTTCCCATGTCCGTATGTTCCATTTGACAGTGTGGCAAATCAATCCACAAATCTTGCTGTCATGCTACAACAAATCCTACTGAATACCAGGAAATAGTCTGGTATCACTTAATCCCCTTTGCCACTTTGAAGGGCTGGGTTCTGTGACAGAGTTTGCTATCCTTTATACTGGACTATCTTCATCAGTATCTCCTTCATTTAGCTGAAAGTTCAGCTAAGACAGTTTATTTAGGGGTCTTATATTCTCACTACCTTTTAATTAGCTTTTTAGGGGCACTGTATGGCTTCATTTGTTTCATATGCTGCAGCATGGGATCTGCAGCCAGTTCTCTCTTGCCTTTTGAGATGTCCCTTCCAGCCTTTATAACATGTGACATCAGATTTCTGTCCTTAGAGGTTCCTTTTCTCATTGCCTCTTATCTCCTGATTCCTTCATACCTTGTTTTTCACAGAGGCAAGATGATCCTTCATCTCAGTGTTATTTTCCCATCTAAAGGTCTGTCGTTCTGCCCAAGGCACCTGGACATCAAAGGAAAAGTTGATGAACATCAATGTATTGGAACTCAAAGCCATCAGAAAAGCACTCATCTACTTCCAGTCAGACATCAGGGGCCGGCACATGCTTATCAGGACAGACCATATTTCAGCCAAAGTCCACATCAACAAGCAAAGGGGTTCTAGGTCATCTACCTTATACATAGAGGCCCACTTCATCCTTTCCTGGGCGGAGAAGCATCTTCGCTCTATCTCAGCAGAACGCATCACAGGGTCCCTGAACATCCAGGCAGACTGGCTGAGCAGACAGACCACCAACAAATATGAATGGTCAATCAAATGAGAGCTGTTCCTACAAATTGCAGCCAGGTTTAGGACTACAAAGATAGACTTGTTTGCCTCAGCAAGAACCAAGATTCTTCTCCAGATACCATCAGAATGAGTATTTGTGCTAACCTCTCCGTGGCCCAGGGGCCTTCTGTATGCCTTCCTGCCTCTCTCTGTGATCCCAAAAGCTCTAATGAAGATATGCCAGGAGGAGGTGGAGGTGATCTCTGTGGCTCCAGCTTGGCCGCACAGGCCATTGTTCCCATCCTTAGTAAAGTTTTCAGGAAAAGCACCTTGGAAGATCCCAGTGAGCCCAGATATGTTGCAGCAAGGTCCGGTTTGGCACCTGGATCCAGAGTGGCTCCATCTGACTATGTGGCTCTTGAAAGAAATGGGCTCCTGAACTCAGGCCACTCATCAGAGGTTGCAGAGATCATCCTGGCCTCCAGGAAGGCACATTTACAATACCTGGGAAGCCTTTTCAAAGTGGTGCCAGTGCAAGCACATCAATCCTCTCAACCCCAGGTCTGGGCTGTTTATTTATCTATCATTCAATTTATAGGCCGTGGGCTATTTATTTATTTATCTATCTATCATTCAAGTTATAGGCCGCCCTCCCCGCCAAGCAGGCTCATGGCGGCTAACAACAAGGCGCGCATGACGATATATAAAACAAGATAAAACACACAATTACAATATATATACAAAATAAAGTGCTTCAAGATGGTTACAAATGATGATCTTCCATTTTAGAGATGGCATTTGGAGGATACTTAGTCAGATCTTAAACTCAGTGGTGTCCGCGTGCCATAGTGCCGCAGTTTGATCGTCATGGGCCACTCCAATACCCTGCTGTTTCCAAGTTCATTGGTGGTGGTGGTAGTGGCGGCTTCTACTCGAAAGCCTGGCGGAAGAGCTCCGTCTTGGAGGCCCTGCGGAACTGTGCAAGGTCCCGCAGGGCCCTGATCTTCTCCGGGAGCTCGTTCCACCAGGTAGGAACCACCACCGAAAAGGCTTTGGCCCTGGTAACAGTCAGCCTGGCCTCCTTGGGGCCTGGTGTCACCAAAAGATGTTGTGTCCCCGACCATAGTGCCCTTGGGGGTATGTACGGGGAAAGGCGGTCCCTCAGGTATGTCGGACCCTGGCCGTAAAGGACTTTAAAGGTAAGAACCTTTAAATCTTACAAGAGGACGTCCATCAAGAGCTGAAAGCGCCCATCATTCACTGTCAGGTAGTAACTATAACCACACTCCTACTGCAGATAGCTGGGTTTCCCTTACCCCATGCCCCTCATATTGTTTGCTTCCTCAGAGGGGTTGCTCTTCATGTAGACTGCCCATAGTTCTTTCGGCCCTTACAAAACCTCCGAATGCTTAAGGGAGGTTCCCCTTTAAATGGCTTTACATGAAGCCCCTCTTTCCAATGGTGGTGACTTCTGCTAGGAGAGTGTCAGAAGTGGGAGCCCTGTTGGATCTTGTCAGCCAGGAAAGGCCTATTTGTCTTCCATAAGGATGAGGTGGTACTCTGGCCAGACCCCACCTTTATTCCAAAGATGAATTCAACCTTCTACGGGAGTCAAGAAATTGATCTTCAGTCCTGCTCACATCCTAGCTACGCCAAGGAGAAAAGTGTGGCACTCATTAGACCTCTGGAGATCCCTTAGAATTTAACTCTAGCATACAGAGTCTATCAGAAAGATAGATTCACTTTTAATTTCATTTAACAGCCCCAAATAAGGGGAAGATATCCAGATTGGCCATTTGATACACCGTTTGCCAGTGCATCTCCCATGCCTAGAAGACAAGCAACATTCTGGCTCCAGCAGGGATTACAGCACACTCTGTGAGAAGTGCAGTCACTAATGCGGCCTTTGATCATGAAGCGTCAGTGGAGGAAATATGCAAAAATGCCACATGTCTTTAATTTCAATATTTGTTAGACACTACAAACTTAAACTCCTTCTCTTTGGCTGATGCTGACCTCAAGAATGTAGAGTGCTGCAGCATGTGGTGGATGATAGTTAATGCCCACTCGTCACTGGACACTGCTATTGGAAGTCCCATATCAAGATGCCCTTTTCCTCAGAGCGAGAACAGACCTTAGATACTCACCATGAAGGTTCCTTCTGCCCTGAGGTTAGGTGGGCATCTTCCCCCCACCCCCCCAAAAAAGGAGTCCTGAGTTTAACCGGTCCTAAATGCTCAAGCAACAGGGGGGAAGATGCTTGCTTGCTCTAATCCTTCCTTAATCCCATTTATAGTATTCCTCTGGTTATCAGTTGTTTTGTTTCCAACAGTGGCATACCCATTCTGGTGGTTGTTTTATCTCTGTTCTGTTCCTTCCTGTTCCAGGGTTTGTTAGCTCATGAAGTAACCAAACTGAGGTTTAGTTCCGGGTACAGCTTTCATGTGCATGCAGTAATCTTTCCCACCCTCAAAAGTGAGGCCGAAGTCAGCTTTCAAAAGCATCAACATTAAAGCAGTGGGTGGTATTCATCAAGCCAGATCAATAAAACTCTTAATAAGTAACAACATCATACAAAAATCAATACTAATAGAATGGTTTGCTACTGGAGAGCAGGGGCTATCTGTTCTGCCAGCTTTCAGGAAAGCTTGTAAGGCAGTTCTGGTAATTATCTCAAAATTATTCTGAACAGAACTGCTTTAAAAGCCTTACTGAAACTGGCTGAACAGATAGCTCCTTGTCTTTCATGGCAGTGCTGAAAAGGTCTGTGCTTGAATTGAAGGTATTCTGATTTGAGAGGTGGAACAACAAGGAGATGTTGATTTGGTGATGATCCCTATCCAGTGACCTATATGGAACTTTGCCTTTTACTATTTTACTTTGTTTGTGGCATGTAAAGGTATTGGAAGGTCCATCCAGACTGACTTTGCATGTAGTCCTGGTGTCAAAAATATATGTGAAGATTATTCTGTGTAATCCACCTTGATTGTCAATCAGAAAGGAGCAGTATTAATGAATGAATGTAGTGCAGTCTAGACTGCATCCACTTTTTTCTTGGAAAAGCTTATGTGTCTTATTAAAAATGTTCTCATGTCTAGTCTAAATAGAGACACTGTGATGCTATTATACTGTTAACATCAAGAAGACCTCAGCCTAATCAATGCCTGTATAGGAGTCTCCTTTGGAACATCATATAAGCAGATTTGCATTTAAGAAAGCAACTATAATTCACATAGAACAACTAGTTAAGAAAAATCATAACAGTGTTTCTGAAACTAGCCAAAGGCTGCAAAAGCCTTCCTGAACAAGGTTTTCACCACCTTCTGGAATTCCTCCTGAAGCTTGGTTAAAAAGTCACAGTCAGAAGCAAACATCTTTCGTATTAGCTATGGTTAATAATGGTGCAGACCTAATCATTAGCCATGGTTGGGATAGGATTCAGAGTACAGTCCTGTGGCCTGCTATTTTCCGTATGGTAAAGGAATAGGCAGTGTTAGATCTGCACTAGAAGTTTCTACACAGATATACTCAAACAATCTTGAATCTGTTTTTATAAAGTAGTAAATGATGTTTTGCTCAGATCTGGCAAGCCCAGGATAGCCTGATCTTGTCTGATTTCAGAAGCTAAGCAAGGTCAGCTCTGGTTGGTATTTGGATGGGAGACCATCAAGGAATATCAGGATTGCTATGCAGAGAAGATGACAACAAAGAGTTGGATTTATACCCCACCCTTCACTCGGAGTCTCAGGGTGGCTTACAATCACCTCTTCCACTCCCCACATCCTGTGAGATAAGTGGGACTGAGAGAGCTCTGAGAGAACTGCTCTTGAGAGAACAGCTCTAAGAGAGCTGTGACTGACCCAAGGTCACCCAGCTGCTTGCCTGTGGAGGAGTGGGGAATCAAACCCGGTTCTCCAGATTAGAGTCCACCACCTTTAACCACTACACCAAACTGGTTCCAGGCAAATCACCTCTGAACATCTGTTGCCTTGAAAACCCTATGGGGTCTCCATAAGTCAGTTAGGCTGTTATTGTTCAGTCGCACAGTTGAGTCCGACTCTTCGTGACCCCATGGACCAGTTCACACCAGGCCTTCCTGTCTTCTGCCGTCCTCTGAAGTTTGCTCAACTTCATGCTCGTTGCATCTATGACACTGTCTAACCATCTCATCCTTTGCCGTCCCCATCTTCTTTGACCTTCAATCTTTCCCAGCATCAGGGTCTTCTCCAGTGACTGCTCCCTTCTCATTTGGTGACCAAAGTATTTGAGCTTCAGTTTCACTATCTGGCCTTCCAGGGAACAGTCAGGGTTGATTTCTTTTAGGATTGACTGATTTGATCTTCTTGCAGTCCAAGGGCCTCTCAAGAGTCTTCTCCAGCACCATAGTTCAAAAGAATCTATTCTTCGGCGCTCGACCTTCCTTATACAGTTAGGACTTGATAGCAAAAAAAGGTGGTGTTTTACTCATGTTTATGTGGGCTGCTAAAATCCTTTATCTCACCTTTCTTCTTTAAATGAGAGGGCTTGACTTGGATAATTAAGAGGCAGTGCTGTCCATTCTACAAGTATAATGTTCTATAATTGTCTAGAACTAGTAGAAGGAATTAACTCCCTCTTCACAGCCCTCTCACCTGATGCCTGTTCTGTGGAATTCAAGGTACCTGCTGTACATTTTATTTATTTATCCAGACTCTTGGTGGCATGTAAGTTTATTTTTCCTTTGGATAATTACCTGATTTTGTTTGACTTTGCTTGTTTATATGGTCTGCTTTTGGCTGTTTTGCTGTTTAATATTATACTTTTAGTTTTGCTGTAAGCCACCTTGAAAATATTTTGGGGGCGATAGGAAGGATGTAAATATTTTAAATAGCACATTTAGGAATGGCAGATACTAAAAGACACTGAAGCTATCAAGACAACTCCAGAAATGAAGTTTTCATAACTAGGATATTGTGTCAGTCACACAGTATATTGAGGACTGGCAATTGGTGACAGCTAGTGGCTTCTGAGAAGTATCTTTGACATTATAGATTTTCTAGTATCTTAGGTTGTAAAGAAAATAGGTAGTATATTTCTAGTCCTTTATTCAAAGAAAATATGTAGTCCAGCATACTATATAGTTGAATAAACCTGTACATAATGTTAAATGCTAATGCAGTTATATAAGTGAGAACCGAGAAAGGATATGGCACTATAAGGAATAAGGGAAAATGAAACAGCATATATACTACATATGGTGGTGTTGTTTATTTTGATTTTGCAGCAGTTTCACGAATATGGGAATTCTAATTGTTATTTATTTATTTACTTTATTTATACCTGCCTTTTCCCCCATTGGAGACCCAAGGGGTGGCTTACATCATTCTCCTCTCTTTCATTGTATCCTCACAACAACCCTATGAGGTAGGTTAGGCTAAAAGTGTGTGACTGGCCCATGATCATCAAGCAAGCATCAATGGCAGAGTGGGGATTCAAACTTATCTCAGATCCTAGTCTGACACTCTAACCACTACACCATACTAGCAAGGGCCAGTATGGTCACTTGACATCAGGCCTGTAGCCAGGATTTTTTAGCTTGTTGGGCATATTTTTTTCTTGTGGGGCAGCCAATATTTGTGTCTGTTGGCAGAGCTCCTGGCCAGTTGTTGCAATAACTGGGGGAAAGGGTTTTTTTACTCCCATTGAAATCAACAAAGTAGGAATCAGCTTGGCAGTGGGGCGACTTGGCACTTTCCCTGGGCCGGATCGGGGCCAGCAGGGAAACCTTTCAGTGCCCTAAATGCTCCTTTTGAACCATTCCTCCCTCCACAAGGCAAAGACTATAGGGCCAGCCAGCCGCTCTGCATCTCTCCTGGCCTCCCTCTTGAACACAGAGCCAGAGAGGGATCAGGCCCTGCTGTCCTTCCTTCCGGGGCTGGAGTGCAGGAGCAGCCCGGGAGCTCGGTCACCACCCCCTATAGAGGAAAGCCTGAACACCAGGTCGTGATTTCATCAAATGTAGTCATAACAGTCCCTGAACTCTGCAGTTGCCAGCTACTTTCACAAGTGTTTTAACTTGCAGTTTCTCGTGTACTCAACAAGATATTCTCTTGATTCTTTCACTGCAGTATTCCAGATTCCTCACACTAGCTTACACTGTTACTGAGTCCAGTTTCCCTTGCATATTTGAGTGTATGTTTTGTATAATTTACAAGCATATAATAGTGGAAAGTGGTGGATGTCTGTTGTATGATGGAAAGAACAAAACAACAACAATGAAACCACTGCTCTGCTAAAATACTAATTTACTGTGATCTGTCAGATCACCACTGCAGAACGCTTGTGAAAAGAACAGGTTCATGTGGTTTAGTCAAACAGCAGACCAAAAACAAACTGAATTAGCAAAGCTAATCTTAATATGAAGATTCTCTTCTTTAAATTATTACTTGGATGGCCAACAGTAATAGTCACAGTAGATTATATCCGTACTATAGAGTCCGTGTGGCCCATATTTATGGAGCTATGTTTTGAAATTCTGTTAAATTGTCAGATTTTATTGGATAGGATTAGGATAACACACATATTCATTTGAGCAATGTAGATAGATAAAATGTACACCCTGACACATAGATGCTACAGCAGTAACTGAGGTGTTATAGTTACAGCTGACAATAGAAATGCTGTAGATAAAATACATACAACTTTTCTCAAAGAGTACAACAATCAATCTTCCTATGGAACTTCTTTTGAGTAAATTAGTAAATTAGGGGAAAATATAGAAACTTCACATTGTGGCCTTCAATGAATCTAAATTTCACCAGTTGTCATTTCAACTCACGTTGTTGCAGTTCAGGGGCAAATTAATGTGGAAGGCAACTACATAACTTCTGCATAGTTTTCAATTTCCTGTGATGTTTTTGACAGACAGTTCCGAGGGGACTCCGCTTCCCCCCACCGACTACTTCCCCCCCATCCCATCCCGCTCTGGTCAGATTAACTTTTTCAGAGCCTCCCCCTCCCTCCAATCTCTCGGTATTCCATTCCAAAA
>NW_015177013.1:750774-754164 GCF_001447785.1 Gekko japonicus
GGGGGGAGGGAATCGATCCACCAAGCAAGCAAGCAAGATGAATCCTCTTCCATCCGAGAAAATAAAAACGGCCACTGTGCAAAACAAAAAACAACAAACCCCAAACCAACTCCAGAAAGCCTCCCGGGAGAAAGAGACCAGCGTCGTCTTCTCCTGCTCGAGTCAGCCACACAGGGAATGTTATGACTACACGGGTCTCCATTACTGTGACGTCAGGACCTGGTGTTCAGGTTTTCCAATATAGGGGGTGGTGGCTCGGTGGGCCCCTCTTTTGCTGGAGGTGGGCTGGGCTCCACGGCAGGTGCTCTGCACTAGTTCTGCAAAGATGCGACCGGGGGAAGAGAGGTGTGGTGAGAGAAAGCTTGATGGTCCCTCAGCCCAAGAATGTGGGGAGACCTGACTGCAGAGAGACGGCTCCCCACCTCAACGCCAGTCACTATTGCTGACTGATAGTCTAGTTCAACTGGAGCATTTTCTGTGGCCCAAGGATGATTTCTGTTCATGCAATTTACATCCCTGCAATCAAATAATCCACACCATCCATGCGGTCATCTCCCCATGCCACACCTAGCTAAAAAAATAGATTGATGATCTTAATCCCGGTCGCTAACTCACACCCATTGGGGGGAGGAGAGCTCCGGGCAGAGGCGCTGCACCCCCCCTCTTCTGCACCAGCTTGCTGGGAAACACACAGTTTAGAGATGTCCCGCAAATACCAACAAGCCCGGCTGGTGGTGGAGAGGTGTGAGGCAGTGGCTCTGGGACGTGGCAGGTTGAAGAGGTTAGGGGAGTGCTGGGAGCGCTGCCTCCTGCGGCTGGTAGTCAGCACATCACCGTCCAGCGGGGCTGGCAAAGCCAGGACTATGCTTCCCAGGGTGCATTGGGAGGGCCGGAGGAGGTGTAGGAAGGGCTGGAGGAGGCACAGGCGTTTCTGTTTGTTGTTTCTTTGAAGGGAGGGAGGGAGAAGATGGCAGTAGCAGCATGACTTTGCTGAACTTTCGATGGCTGTTTAATTGAGGGGATGTGGTCCTGAAATACCCCACTGTAGCCACAGGCTGCTTGATATGCATGTGAATTACTGCTCAAGTGGTTAAGACTTTGAACTGCATGCTGGAAGGTCGGTAGTTCAGCAGTTCGAGACCGAAGTGCTGCATGATGGAGTGAGCTCCCATCTCTGGTTCCAGCTCCTGCCAGCCTAGCAGTTTGAAAGCAAGTAGATAAATAGGTGCCACTTTGGTGGGAAGGTAACAGCGTTCTGTGTGCCTTGGCGTTTAGTCATGCCGGCCACATGACCACAGAAACGTCTTCAGACAGTGCTGGTTCTTTGGCTTTGAAATGGAGATGAGCACTGCAACCCTAGAGTCTGATTCGACTGGCTTTCAAGCAAAGTAAACCTTTACCTTTACCTTAAGCTAATATTGGATTGAATCCACTGGAAAAGTTCACAGAAGGAGATGGCGAAATGAACCTTTCCCTTCTCTGTGTCATGAAAATCCCCTTGCCTCACAAGCAAAAGGTACTTTCATGAGGGGATTTCAATAATGAGAAGAAAAAGGGTAAAATCTCCTTTTCCCTTTTCCACCATGGGGATTATCATTATGCTTAAATTTTGAAACTTTTTTTGCTGCTGCTTTTAACATTTCCCCTGCTACGAACTTCATTCCTGTTGCCCTGGAATCCATACATCTTAATTCTGAATTTGTATGTTTGTAGGAATACAAGATGCAGTTGCGTAGTAGTTAGTGAAAAGGCACTCTGCACATCCTTATTTATTTCTGCATGCAATCCAGGGTTCAACGCTGATACTTTTAAAAAAAAATCCAGGAGGAGAGCCATTTTTTCCTTTCCTTTGATTACTATAGTCACATTATATCGTATTTAAGTTCTGTTTTATTTGAAGGTTGAGTGTTGCCAATAATGTGGAGGGTGGTGCTAAATAACTGCAGGTTAAACGGTTGCCAAAAATAATTGCCAGGTTTTTATTTCCCTGTTTGCACCGGTGGATGAGAAGTTCGACTGGTACAGTAGTGCTGATGAAACCTGCTTTAAAGTGGATTTTGCTAGGTCTCAATTTTGCCTAGTAGTGAGACATAAATCTTAGGCTGATCCTGAATACTTGAAGAGAAATGCAAATTTATAAGATTGAGACTGGGAGACCGCAAAGATGGGTAAAAGTTTCTGTATGTTTGTCACAAGGCAGTGATTCGATCACAGTGTAGTTTGATATAGTTGAGGCAAGAAAATTGATAATTTGTGCAACAAAGATGGATAGTTGCCACTGTATGGATGCACAGAGAATTAACTATTTCTGCCGGTAGGAATTTTTTTTTGAGCCCCCGAAGGGGATTTTTTATTGGCTTTTTAAACACTACAAAAACTACAACAGAAAAAGGGAGGGGAAAACTACATATAAAGGAGAAAGTAAAGAACCCACTACTGACTAAAAACCAAAGAGAGGAGACCCTCCAACTAGCTTTCTGCATCTTTTCATCTTTGTACTTCTTATGAACTGTGTCAAACTTTTAGAACTTTTAACCCTCCCCATTTACATTTAGTTGCCCAATAACAGTGCCCCCCATCATCCCCAAAAACCAAAGTTCTCAAAGGCACAATTCAGAGTCCTTCAGCCTTTACTTCTTCTTTCTTTTCCGCAGCTTGTAGGGACTTTTCGGGGCTGCTGCCCCCTGCTCAGACAAAGAGTCCTCGCCAGATGAACCAGTTTCCAGCTCGCCGCTGGACCTGCTGTCTTCTTCTTTTTTCTCGTCCTCCGATCTTCCCAGCTGTTCTTTTAGAAATTATTGAGCTTTAAGAACAGAGTCAATCTTTACCTTCTTCTCTTTGATCTTGAATGTTAATCCTTCTGGAAATAGCCATTTATATCCAATTGAATTTGTTTGGAGGAAGTGCACAAGTTCTTTGTATTTCTTTCTGCGTTGCCTTACTTCAAATGGAATATCCTTAAGCGTTCTGACAGCATTCTCCCCCGTCTTCAGAGGTGTTGCAGCCACCGCTTTCAGGATAGCATCCCTAACGTGCCTCTTCGAGAATCTTACTACAATTATCCCCAGGCAGATTATTTTTCTTTATGTATCCTGAATATGACCTGTAGGCCACATCCATGTCATTGAGTAAATGTTCCACCTTTATATCTGTTGCTGGGGCAAGTAGCTCACACATAAGTTCTTTAAGATTCTCTCCTCTGTTCTCTGGCACCCCTTGGAAGCGTAGGACCATATTGGCCTTATCCATTTGCACTTGAAGCACTTGATCTTCCAAAGAGACAGTTTTCTTTTCTAATTTTTGCACTTTCTTCATTACTTGAATCAAGTCTGTTATTTGCGTTTGCTGGGCAGTGATGCTTGTTGTTACTGCTGAACACTGCTTTTGTTG
>NW_015177013.1:754446-760388 GCF_001447785.1 Gekko japonicus
GACCTTAGCCATCGCCTTAGCCATCCCACTGGTCATTTCCGGCTTCGGGGACTCTAGTTTCGTTTTTAAAAGTTTCTCTTTGTCTCTGTCCCTCTTCCCTGCCATCTTTTTTCTGTTTGTTTACTTTCGCAAAAATTTTTTAAAGTCTCTGAATATGCGCTTGACTGTTTAGCTCAATTGGGTGAGTACTTCTGGGCAATCGCACGTTTTTTCTTCCGCTCCCCCCCTTTCGCTCAATGATTTATGCGCGTGGGATGCGTCTCTCTATCGCTCGCTTCTGCCGTTCCGCCACGTAGGGTAGGGAGCATCTTTTCTTTTAAAAATAGTTTCTCAGTTGACTCACGTTCATAATTGGTCTTCCGACCCAGCTTCCTTCATAATTTCTCACGCCCGATCTCCTGTGCTTGACCCCGGTTAGCTTCACTTGTACCATTCGGTCTCTGTGCCACCATCAACTGGAAGTCTGCCGGTAGGAATTATTGAAGAGTTGATAGTTCATAGAGCTACCGTTGAATAAGCATGCTGGTCATATGTGTTGTATGAAACAGTGATACTCAGTGTCTCAGGAGCAACTTGTGACTCTTCTGAGCACCTTTCACCAATGTGGCACACATCCAATGTTCCAGGAAAGTGGGCAAGGCCTGGTATGCCTTCTTTTGGCAGGTGGTTCCCACCTTAAAACATGTGCTACCGGAGGGACTGTAGGATGGGTAAGCTCCAGGCCTCCCTCATCTGTGAACCTCATCCTAAGGACAGAAGTAAAGAGTCTGTCCTCTCCATCAACTCCCTGTCCTTCTTTGCAGCCCTTGCACTCTCATTCCAGCGTGCAGATGGCTTCCAGGAGGAGAGCAAGCTGGCTGCAAAAATCCATCACTATGGCAGATGCCCCGGGAACAGAGCAGGCTGACCACAGTGCTCTGGTGGTGGTTTTAATTCCTTTTCTCTAGTGCCAGTTTGTGCTTCTCTGGGCAACTTGCCAATCTCACTCTTTTACCTGAGCTGCTGTACCTCATGTGGGAGGGGGGAGTGGGAGCTGTTCCCCTCACTCTAGATACAAAAGTGGTGGAGAAAGAAAACTCTGCATGCTCAATCAGGTAATTAAAAGGTTATATTTATATATTCGATATTAATAGTTACATGATGTATTATGGTGTCTCTGTGAGTTTGGAGTGGCACATAAACTATACAGTAGTCAAATGGCATTTTTGGTTGATGGTAGTTACAAATTTGACTGTCTGCAAGATGTGAATTTGGCTGTCTGCAAGATGTGGAATGAGGACAACTGGTATAAAGGATTGCTAAACTGAATGCATGTACTCCAAACTAATTTTGGAACGAAGTTACAGTTTCAGTCTAAAACTGCTAAATAGGTTGGATGAAATAAAAGCAGGAGCCTGAAAATACCAGAGTTCAGAAGTCAGAGTAACAATTAAAACGGTACGAGAAAAAAGGAAGAAAATACTCAAGAATTTCGGAAGTTTAAAAAGTGACTTAAGAAATAAAGGTTGTTTTCCTAGTGAACCATTTCCAGTGCCACAGGATATCAGAGTTGTATGTTGTCATTGCAATTGTAAATTTGTTATTACTGGAGAGTGAGCTGAGAGCCAAGGTTTTTCTCACTAAAAATATACAGCATGAAAAAGTCTTTCTCATTTTTTCCAGTTTGGGAGTACAGGGGGCGGCGGGGCGGACTTCCTATGAAATTCATTCTCTTTTGAGTGAGGTCAGCCTTTTCTTACAAAGCATTTCAGTCATCCAGAATATACATCATGAAAAAGTTTGAGGACTTTTTCAATTTTTCCAGTGGGAAAATGGGTAAATTTAGGAGCACTGGGAAAAACCCTCTCATACTATAGTTGCCGTAATCTAGATGGTCCAGGCTAGCCTGATCTTGTCAGATCTCAGAAGCAATGCTCCCTCTAAGCTGTGGAATCTTGTGAGCAAAAATTCTACTTTGTGACCTACTGGCATTAAAGCTCTGAGCGAGCGCTTTGCCTACTGCATAAATTAGTTTGCTCTGGAGCCATCCTTCTTGAGTGAAGACAAAAATGTGTGAGCCGGAGGCTAAAAAACTGTGAGCTAGCTCACAATAACTCAGCTTAGAGGGAACACTGCTCAGAAGGTAATCAGGATGGGCCCTGGTTAATACTTGGGTGCAAGACCACTAAAGAAGTCCTGGGTCCCTACACAGAGGGCAGGCAATGGCAAACCATCTCTTTTCGTCTCTTGCCTTGAAAACTTTATGGGGTTGCTATAAATTGACTGCGATTTCATGACACTTTACACACACACATACTATAGAAGCAGCATGTTCAATAATTTTTGTTTTGCTCCAGTGTAAATAATTTTGGGAACAATTAAGATGCTATAGTGTGTTTTTAATAATACATAATTAAAGAGTTCAGTATTTTCAGTGTTATAAAGTTTAGCTTATCCAAAGATGCTGTTAGTCCTACCTATTGTGACTATGAGTATTTCTGTCCAAACAATCCCTTCTGGTTGCTACAGAATGTGTTTTCTGCTCTCAGCTTTTATTTTTTCCTTCCTCTCAGATGGCAGAAATTAAAGATACCTGTGTGAAGGTAATGTAGAGTGTGGCACTTTGCAACTGTTTCTCAAATATTAGGTATACTTGCAGTTCTTCTTGTAGAAAATGGAGATGTGCATACTTTAAAATTCCATAAATATGACAAAACACACTAAGTTAGAAGTGATGAGCCCAGTTGTGGGATAGGACGGGGTATAAATAAAATAAATAATATTTAATCAATAAAAGAAGTTTCAGTTTGAGAGGAAGTATTGTATATATTTCCATTCTTCTCTAAATATATGTTCCCTGCCAAAACAAACAAAACAAAAAAACCCACTGCCCCCTCTGATTTCGGAATATCTGAAAATTTTACATCTTCCATGTGAATAAGCAAATATACTTTCCTTGGATCTTTTTCAATCTGTCAGTTTGCACTTGGACCACCTTCCTGTATAGAGCTGAAAAAGAGTTAAGGCCGTAATGAATTGCTCTCAGTTCTAACAGGTTAATATGAAGCCCCTTTTTGGGATCAGACCACGTGTCACTAACACATGTATCTCCAGCCTGAGACTGAGGCATCTGTAGTTACTGTGACCTGAGGGGATTGGGAACCAAAGGGAACATCCTTCAGCAAGTTAAAGTCAAGGACCCACCATTCTAAGTCCCTCAGGATTCCCCTAGGACAGTGGTGGACAAACTCATTAGTCAAGAGAGCCAAATATCAACAGTACAGATTGCTCCAGTCTTGTTCTACCTTCCCTGGCTCCCAGTTTGCTTCCAGGTCCATTTTAAGGTATTGAGTTTTAAAGTTTCACATGGCCTGGGGCCAATGTACTTTAAAGACCTCAGAATCCCATATGAAACTTCCTGAGCATTATGGTAATCTTCAGAGGCTCTGCTTTTGGGTTCCTTTGCCATCTGAGGTTATCCCATTGGTGCAATTGCTGTTCATCCCAGCTGTCAGCTTAGTGACCAACTGTACTTCTGTATGACAGGGAAGTGGTGGGAAAGCTATCTAGCACATTTTTATTTCTTCGTTTTTCCAGAGCGCTGAGGAATATCATACATGGCTCCCACTTACCCCACTCTATCATCACCACAACCCTGTCAGATAGGTTAGTTGACAGCAGCTATTTCTCTACTCATTAACTTTTTATTAATATTTTTGAAAAATCAATACAGCTTTATAAAACAGCAACATTCAAAATTTCCATATCTGGTGGAGAGTATTACAAGAGTAACAGGTGTTGAAGGTATCAATATAACTTTTGGAACACATAGTTCATTATACTTCTTGTACAACAAGAGATAAACTGACTAAAGACTAAAGAGTGCTAACTTAGATGTGTTATAGGGTAATTTTATCTGGTGTATCGCTTAGTTCAGTGGTACACAACAAGTGTAATATAGGCTTGAAGAGTGTGAGAAGCTTGACAACTAAATATAGAGTAGTTCGAGATATATTTGTTTATGTGGTTGAATGTTTTCTTCAGTTATTTTGTTAAAGAAGGGCAGCCATTTCGCAGAGAATGAGGTCTTCTTAGGAAATTGATCTGTACTTTGGACCCGGTCTGTAATTTTTTCTAGAATAAAAAGGTCCCAGACTTTTGTGAACCATAGCTCGATTGTGGGGGCGAGATGGGACTTCCATCTGGAGGCTATGCAGGATCTTGCTGCAACTATTAAGCTAGATACCGTGTTTCCCTGAAAATAAGACACTGTCTTATATTTATTTTTTCTCAAGAAGACACACTAGTGCTTATACCACAAATGCATAGAAATCCTGCTAGGGCTTATTTTTTGGGTAGGTCTTATTTTCGGGGAAACAGGGTATGAGGTCTTTCCGAATCAATGGTATTTGGATATCTTGCCAGATGTTGAGAAAAAGTATTTCTGGTTTCAGGGGGATTGCATAGCCCGTAATAATTTTGATCTGAGCGAGAACTTCGTGCCAGAAAGAGTTAACAGTTGGGCATTCCCACCAACAATGAGCGTAAGTCCAAATATTTCCACATTTCCTCCAACAGAGTGGGGAAGAATTTGGTGAGGAGAACGCTAGTTTCCGGGAAGTCAAGTACCATCGAGTTATAATTTTATATGATTGTAGCTGCATACTGATGATTGGTGATGTAAGTGTAGATGAGGACCAAACTCGATCCCAGATTTCATCCATGAATATGAGGTCGCACTCTGATTGCCACTTATTTCTGTACGGTAGGTCATTTGTACTGTGGAGATCTAGTAAGATATTGACAGCAGCTATTTCAAGGTCACCCAGCAAATTTAATGGGAGAGTAGTCCAAAACTCTAACCACTGTACCACTCTAGCTGTCTGATGCATGAGCTTAAAAGTTTCCTGTGTTGTGGAGTACATGGTAAAGTGATCCTAACATCAATAACTTTTCATTTGCCATGGACTAATATGTGAGTATGATATAAATTTTCCTTCATATAATTTATTTCTTTCCTGAATTAGGGAGTCTTAATTGTTCATTTCTGCATTAAAACACTGGGAATTGTACATTGCATATCAATGAAAGGAATAAAGCTTGGACTCCAAATGCGAAGTTTCTGCTTCTGAAGTGTTTCCTGAATAACTACACTTAGTTTGAAAATCTTAAATTTTGCTGTAAATAGAGTGAGAGCATCTATACAATGCAGCATTTTTGTAGTGATGTTCAAATGGCAATATTTATTTTATTTACAAAATTTTATCCCACCTTTCTAGTCTTACAATGGTCACCAAGGCAACTAACAATTTAAAACATACGTGATAAAAACATTTTAAAACTAGCAGCTTTTTGACATTTTCTCAAATACTTCTCATAATATTTGTTGCCAAAAGACCAGTGTTGGGCTTGGATTGGAGAGTCTTGGATGCAGGTCCCCATTTGGGCCATGTAACCCAAACTTGTAACCCCATGTAAGTGGTATGAAGGCAGGTGAATTAATTTGTATATAATCATTGATTTAGATATCCAAAATTGTGACTTGGTCTTTTTATATGTCATTGACCTGCACTTAAAAACATCAACAAGCTATTCTAGTGATTTTTGAACAGTGTTATAACCAGGAAACGAACTAGTAGGAAATGTGACTGGTAGGCATGTGATACAGTGTTTCATATGTCTACTGGACAGCAGGTTTTCTATACATGAAAAGTATAGTTGGTATGTTAAGGGTGCAAAGAATGAGAATTGATGTTTTGAATGCAAACTAAGGTAGTGGGCAGGAATGGGGAAGACACAGTGGGGTAAGGTTATCTGTGGATATAAATGATAGGCACATCTAGAGATGTGAAGGCCCGGAAAAAAACCGGAAAAATTCGGAAAAAACCCAGGTTTTTTCCATTTTTTTCCTGAAGCCTTTTTTGTTTTTTTCCAAAAAATTGGAAAAATTTAAAAAATAAAAT
>NW_015177013.1:760440-763234 GCF_001447785.1 Gekko japonicus
GGTGCTATTGTCAGAAGAAAATAAAAAGGTTTCAGTTTTGTTTTTGCATGTGGATGGGTATTCTGTTTGTAATAATTGTTTGGATACACTATATTTTTAATATGCTAGTTGTGATAATTTCATGCCAAGTAAAAATGTCCATAGTCATATTTTATATTCCTAAAGTAACAGAATGACTTTCAATCTGGAAAAGACAAAAGAAATGCTAATGTAGCCTTTTTTTCAATTTTTTCGAAAATTTCCGTTTCCCCCCCAAAAAACCGGAAAAAAACGGGTTTTTTCCCGAGCTTCAAAATTTCCGGAAATTTTACATCTCTAGGCACATCAGGGAAGGGTGTGTAGGGGGTAATTTTGTTCTATATTTTATTTTTATTTTTTATTTATTATTAAATTTATAGCCCTCCCTCCCCGCAAGCGGGCTCAGGGCAGCTCACAGATAGGGCATAAATGCCAATAGTTAAACAATCAATCAATTACAACAATACAAAGTTATTGTCAAAGAGGTGATAGAATCAATTAAGCTAGAGAAATAAAGGGAACTTAAAAGTGCTGATAGACACCTACCGGACCACAACCATGATGAGGAGGATCTTAAAATGGAGAAGGAAATAAAGGAGACAACTAAAGCAAAAATGTTGAAATAATGGGTGATTCAACTACCCTCATATTGACTGGGTAAATCTCTATTCAAGTCATGCTATAAAGACAAAGTTTCTAGATACCATAAATGACAGCACATTGAACAGTTGGTCACAGAGCCCACTGAAGGGGTAGGAACCCTAAACTTGGTTCAGACCAGAGCTCGAGACCTGGTGAAAGATGTAGAAGTTGCACTGCTTGGGAATGGTGACCACAATAAAGTTAAATTAAAACGGCAGTTTATAAGAACTTAAAAATGAAAGAACTAGTCAGAAAGGATGCTGAAAGGGAGAATCAAGAGTCAAATACCTCCATGATGCTTGGCAGCTATTTAAAATCACATTTATTGAAGATAGAATTAATGCTTCAGGTGAGGAAAAGTACCATCTAATCTAAAAGGATGGTGGTGTGGTTAGCCAAGAAACCCATAAAAGGCTACCTTTAAAAAATAGAAGCCTTGCCCAGACAAGGTAAACAGAAAGGAGCACAGGCTCTGGCAAAAAAAAGTAACTTGTGATAAAGTGAGCAAAAAGAGAATATGAAGAACAAGATTGCTAAAAACACTAAGACAAATGTACTGTGCTGTAGAGATGGGGTTTCTAGATATTATTGTGCACTGGAGCAGTTGGTCATGGAGCTAACCAGAGACACAAGAGCTCTGGACTTGGTTCTGAGTTGTGGTCAAAATCCAAAATTGTGTTGCACCAATTTGCATCAGTGACCACAATGCCTTGAAACATTTCTTCAACTATATATCAGGAGCAGGAAACTGGCTAGAGAGGAAGTTGTGCTTTTGGATGACAAAAGAGCAAAATAATTACTTAAGGGAAATGGGGAGATGACAAAGAAACTGAATGAATTCTTTCTGTTAATTTTTACTGTGGAAAATGTGGGGCAAATACTGTTTTTGAGCTGATGTTTTTGGGAAAGGGTATCTGAAGAATTTAGTCAAATTCATGTAATGAGAGAATAAGGTCTAGGACTGCTTGACAAACTGAAAACCAATAAGTCTCCAAGTCCAGGTGACATACACAAAAGGTTTTTAAGGGACTCAGATATGAAGTTGTTGATGTAACCAAGCGGTATATATTACTTGCTGCTAAAATTGGCCTGTGTCAGAAGTCTGGAAAATGGCAAGTGGCTCCAAGGTTTGGAGTTACGGTAATAACTAACAATAGTATTGCCACTGAATTTGACTAGTTGGACAAATACGTCCAGATGTTACAGAATATAGAATATCTTCAGAGATTTAGCCCAGTAGTGTGATCCAGGAGTCTGCAAAGTATATTGTTTTCTGAAACATGCTCAGACCTCTGTACAACACAGTCAGGGTTCACGCAGATGAAGATAGGTAGCCATGTTAGTCTGTGTGTAGCAGCAGAATAGAGCAAGAGTCCAGTAGCACTTTCAAGACTAACAATTTGTGTTAGGGTATGCGCTTTCGTGAGTCACTGCTCACTTCTTCAGATGAAGTGAGCAGTGACTCATGAGGGTTCACACATAAAGACAAACCTTATTTGTAATTACAGAATCAAGCCGGGAGAATCCTCAGGCTCACCCTTCCACCTTATCTTTGTTTCTGGCTCAGACGCTAAGCATTTCCACTTTTGCTGTAAATTATAATTTATTCTTATGCCCAAACCACAAATTGTTGCAGTCCTTCAAAACTATGGTTTTATTCTGATTTGGAGGAAGGAGAGAACAAATCGTAGTTCCTGGTTTGACGTGACAAAATGGTAGTTTGTAATGCCAGTGATTAATTTCTGAGCCTGTATAAGGGGATGGTGGAAGGGAGTACAAAGGCAGAGGAACACCTGAAGTTTGTTAATATAACGGGACAGTGAAGCTTTGTTGCTTACCTTGGATTCTTCTGTTTCAACGAAAATTAGATTGATGAATGTTTGAAAGGCTATGTTCAATGAATAAATAAAATCAAGAAGCTGTTCCATTTATTTATTTATTTTTGAAGATTGTGAAGCAGAGGTGGCCAAACTGCGGCTCGGGAGCCACATGCGGCTCTTTCACACATATTGTGCAGCCCAGCATGGCAGCTAGGGAAGTGAAATGGAGCCATGCTTTCCCTCCCTCCCTCCCATCTATTCTCTCTCTCTCTCTCTCTCTCTCTCTCTCTCTCTCTCTCTCTCTCTTATAAATA
>NW_015177013.1:763595-774301 GCF_001447785.1 Gekko japonicus
TTAGCTTTAAAAATGGAGTCAATCTTCTCTCTTTTATTGTTGATTTAAAAAATGACATCTTCAGGAATCGCCCACCGATACTGAATTCCATTGGTTTGAAGAAATGAGATGAGCTCCTTGTAGCTTTCCCTCTTTTGATGTATTTCAAATGGAATATCTTTTAAAGTTCTGATGGTTATATTCCCAGATTTCAGTGGATTTGCCGAAGTTGCCTTTAATATTGCATCTCTGGTCTGTCTTCTCGCAAATCTAACCACAATCTCTCCAGGAAGCCTATTTTTCTTGATATAATTGGAGTATGCCCTATAGGCAGCTTCCATGTCTTTTATTATTTCCTCCACTGATAAGCCTGTTACTGGAGCAATAATCTCGCCCAGAGTCTTCTTCAAATCTTCTTTTTCAGTTTCAGGCACTCCCTGAAATCTAAGAGTCATATTAGCTTTTTCCATTTGAAGCTGTAACAAACGAGTTTCCTGAAGTTTTTGTGTTCTTTCCACATCTGTTACTCTTTTCTTCACTTTCTTATTTGCGGTGTCCATTTCTGTAATTTTTTCAGCCAGCTGGCGCTGCTGTTGAGCAAAGTTTTGATTTAATGTAGCCAGTTGCTGGTTAATACCACTGAGTTGCTCCATTACCGGCTTCAGCATATCCGCTAGTAACTTCATGACGTCTTGGACTCTGGTTGCCTGGTTTCGGTTTAAACTTTCCTTGGGAAGCCACCATGTTCCCTCTTCGTTTACAATTTCAAACCGCTCTGTCAGGGCATGAAAGACTTGTCTTTTCGCTATTGGTACTCAAGTAAGTCTCAATACAGTCTCGCTGTTTGTTTCCCCCCTACGCTACATTGATCTGTCTCTGCGCTCAAGAGGCGTCCCTCCTTGTGCTCCGCTTTTCCCATGGGGGGGGGTGTACTCCGTTTTATCAAAATAGTACGTTTACTTCGAACTCACGTTCATTGTTGGTCCTTTCACAGACCTCGCTCTCTAATTCGTTGTTCCGCTCGATCTCCTGCGCTTGTCCCGGTCGAATTAGCTTGTACCATATGGTCACTCAGCGGTAGGACCGCCAGGGCGGAGAGAACCCTCTATTCTCTGGCATCGAGCCGTCAAAGAGGCTAACCCTCAAAAACCCTCTGGCCCTGGAACCCACCGCAAGGGCTCCGTGGGGGTGCCGTTTGAGGCAGCACCCCTCCTTGCCGCTGGTGTGCTAATCGCCTCCCCGTGAACTGGGGAGAGCGACCGCCATCGCCAATCCGCCAACCAGAAGTCCAGCAGTTTCGTTTAATGTTAATAAAAAGCAAATGTGCATATTTTTAAAATAAAAATGTGTGTAATATTTGTTCATGTCTTGTGGCTCTCAAACATCTGACGTTTATTCTATGCAGCCCTTACACTGAGCAAGTTCAGCCACCCCTGCTGTGAAGCCCAAAGTGCAAGGTCAGAATTGAGCTGTGGGTCGTGGGCACTGAGTTATGGAGATAAATCCTGGTGCTACACTAGTTTTTTACAAAGCTATATTGTAGAGTATAAACAAAATGAATGTAGAGTATGTACAAAAGGAATAAATACAAGTTCAGGGTGGGTAATATTGTGTATGATAACCTTTGACGAGTTCAGTGTTGTCACACTGTTTGCATTGCTTCTTTATGGTATTAGGATACGTTTTCTAAGCCTTTCCCCCCTAAAAATAGAACATTTTTCTGATTTATGCCTGCTGCTGCTGAAGTGTATGAACTGGCCACTATCCTAAGTGGTGCTGTAGGTAAAATGGCCAGTAGGGATATCTTTACTCTGATATGGCATACCCCAGTGTTTTATCAGATTAGTTTAACAACCCCTTCCCTGTTTCAATAGAGGTTTGTCATGAGGCAAGGCAGGCTGCTTTTTGAGAATACCCCCGACCCTTCTTTCTTGAGTGGAAAAAGAAGTAGAATTCTTTTAGACTGGAAAATATAGCCTTTTTTGGCCCCTGCCACACAGCAGGGGATAAGCCGCGCCAAAGTTGAGATGCCGCGGCGGGATCCCACGATCCCCTGGGCCGCGTCGCCTTTTCTCCCCGGCACGATCAGATGCTGGGGAGAAAACACAGTTCAGACGGGGAGCCTGCCGAACTGTCAGAGCATGCGCAGTTCGGCTAGGAGCCGGCGCAAAGACGCGCCGGCGATCCGACAGCCCGGCTTGCGGCGCTTCAATCAGAAGAACCACCCAGGTAGGTGGTTCTTTTTGGTACGGGTTTTCGGCCGGGAGAGACGGATCGGAGACGGGCAGGCAATGATTCCCAGATGTTGCCGTGGGATCGTGCCCGTTTGATCCGCCCCCGTTCTGTCTTGCTCCCGGACCAAAACCCCTTGTATGAACGGGGCCTTTGTTTGTTTCTTATAATATTCCTGAGCTTGACTTCTATTTTATTTTTATTTTCCCTACTGGCAAAACTAAGATATAAGGGTTCAGATCCTTGCAACTCTGTATTGAATACTACCGGTAGGTGTATTTATTCAGGTGGGTAGCCATGTTGGTCTGAAGCAATAGAACAAAGCTTATATGAACATATGAAAGCTTATAACCAGAATTAAACTTTGTTGGTTTTAAAGGTGCCACTGGAGTCATACTTCATTCTAGGTGTATTTTTCACTATTGTTTGAATAAAACTGTTACATCTACTTCATAACTATCAAAAGTACTTTTCTTTCCTGTTTAAGTTAGCAGACTTACCTGGGTATTAGCCCTGTTCAATAAAATGGGATGTACTTCTTAGTAAACATGCATAAGATTGCATTGGATTGGATCTGGTTTTCATTCCATTAATAATGGAACCTTATTCTGAGCCTTCTACCAGTGGAACACACCTCTTCTGCAGAGCTTCTAGTATTGGTAGGAGGCTCAACTGTTTGGAACAATAACTTTGGAATTGATCTTGTATTTATAAAGTATTGCATAGATGTCCAGTTTTAAGGCAATCACCTATCTGTTCTGAGAGAAAACACCTTAAAAGGAACATATACCCCATATATCCGAGACAAATATATCACAACTCTTGTAAAAGAAACATTGAGCCAGACAGACTGGGAGTGTTGTAACTGATTGTTATCCGATGAAAATCGGATAATTACTGAATCTGTGGCTAAATTTTGGGCGGTATGCTATCGTATTAGAAAGGTGCGGCTAAACTTATAAAATTGTATTTGCCTTTTATATTTCTTACCGGATTTGTCAAATATTTTTATGGTCTTATATATATGTATTACTGCATTTTACCCAGGTTTTAAAAACTCTGTATCCTAACATGTTATGGTTATGTTAGCTCGATGCCGTAACAAATAAATACACTACTAATTTGGAGAATACTTATTTTAAAGTGTTAAGCATAGGTCATCATTCCTATTTTGGAATGTGTTAATCATTTTAATAAGTTGATAAACACAGGAACATTTCATCTGATTCAGCAATTCACAATGCATTCTGTTTTATACCGTTAACCTAACCTACTTCACAAGATTGTTGTGAGGATAAAATGGAGATCGGTGTTTTATACGGGTGGGGGAGGGAGAATGCTTTCTAGTGCTGTCTGGGTCAAGGCTACTTTTTAAATATTTTCTACAATCTTTACTAGTAAAAGAAACATCTTAAAGACAGAGATAAAAAGATGTAGTCTATTTTAAAGCAATATGTTTTCATAAACATCATGCATCAATGTACATTCTTCTGTAGTCAGTGTTCATGTTTTTTATTGTTTGTTTTTTTAAGTCCCCCTAAGGGGAGTTTTTTATTGGTTTTTTTCAAAAGACTACAAACTATAACCGAAAATTAGGGAGGGGAGGCTACAACTAAGGAGAAAGGAAAGAAAACCGCTAGTAACTAAAACCCCAAGAATAGGAGATCATAACAACAGCTTATATAAATGTTATTCTTAATCGCTAATATTACTTTGAACAAAGTCGGTTATGCTAAATTATTTATCTTTTTACCCATCAATCTATCTGTTTAAGAAAATCCCCAGAGCATCCTATAGTTATTGTATAATTTTCAGGCACAATTCAGAGTCCTTCAGCCTTTATTTTGTCTTGTCTTTTCTGATCCTCAATTTGTATGGACTTTTGAGGGCGGCTGCCCCCTTTTCAGAGAGAGAATCCTCGTCAGAAGACCCCGAGTCCAACTCGCCATCAGATTTGCTTTCTTCTTCTTCCTTCTTGTCCTCAGCTGGTTCCCCCAGCTGTACTCTCAGGACCTCACGTGCTTTAAAAACAGAGTCAATCTTTTCTTTTTTGTCGTGGAGTTTGAAAATGATGCCTTCTGGAATTAGCCACCTGTAATCGATGCCATTTGTTTGAAGAAAAAGGGTTAAATCTTTATATTTCTTTCTCTTCTGTCTTATTTCAGATGGAATATCTTTTAAAATCCTGATGTTATTGTCCCCAATTTTCAAGGGTGTTCCAGTAGTTGCTTTCAAGATAGAGTCTCTCACGTGTCTCTTCGAGAATCTGACTATTTCCCAGGCAGATTATTCTTTTTTCTTTTTTTAAACATTTTATTCTCAGGATATAACACCATGTCCAATATTTTAACATTTCATCATTCACAATATACCCTTTTTCTCTTTTTCCCTCCCTCCCCTTCTTCAGGCTTCCCGCAGTGTTCCCACCCCCCACCAAATCTCTTTTTCTTATCCATTCCTTCATCTAAAACAAAACTTAATAGTTAACATTTTTTAACTACCTTAATCTTATAATCAACTTTATAGGTAACAATTTCTTTAACTACAATCATTTTCTATTCCATTATTTCCTCAATCCCAGGCAGATTATTCTTTTTAATGTATGAGGAGTAGGACCTATAGACCACATCCATCTCACTGTAAAGATATTCCACTTTCAAATCTGTAGCTGGGGCTAATGTTCACTCAGCAATTGCTTCAGATTCTCACCTTTTAATTCTGGGACCTCTTGGAACCGTAGGACCAGATTTGCTTTCTCCATCTGCAGCTGTAAAAGTTGTGATTCTTCTGCAGCTTTTTTCATTTCCACCTTTTGCAGCTTTTTCTTGTCTTTTTTAGTGTTGGCGTCCATTTCCTTCACCTTCTCAGCTGTTTGCTCCGTTACTTTCAAAGACTCAGTCGATTGGAGCTGCTGAGACACCATACTCTGACTTATTGTTGACAACTGTTGCTTGATGTTAGTCATCTCATCCAGCAGAGGGCGCAAGGAAACTGCCAACATTTAATTCGCTCGATCTCCGATGCTTGTCCCGGTCAACGGCTCTAAGTCCATTCGGACACTCAGCGGCAGGACTGTCGGGGCGGAGGAGCGCCTCAATTCTCCAGCATCGCGCTGGCAAAGAGGTCGCCCCTCAAAAGCCCCATGGCTAGGAGCCTTTTGCCAAGGCTCCAGGGGGGTCGCACCCCCTCCTACACGGTGGTGTGCAGATTACATCCCCGGGAGGTCTGGGAGATGCGTCTGCCTGTCTGTTGACATAAACCGGAAGTCCCAGTGTTCATGTTTTGAGAGCTAGTCTTGTAAGAGAGCCTGACTTATAAGTAACTTCCAGACTTGAGACAAAGATTTAAATGTCTACAAGAGGATTACTCTTATTTGTAACTAACTTCCTTATCCAGAAAATAAAGTTTGAGCTCAGTTATGTTTCGCCTTGGCAAACCTTTCCTCTGTAACCTTTTATTAATTGTACCATTTTAAAAAATCAACCTGTATCCCATGGCAGTTTAAGAAGAAATAAAACAATTCATTATTGTAGTTGGGTAAAGTCTTCTAAGACAGAGCCAGTGTGGTGTAATGGTTAGTGTCAGACTAGGATCTAGGAGACCAGGTTCAGATGCCCACTCTGCTAGGAAAGCTTGCTTTGTAACCGTGAGCCAGTTAATACACTCTCAGCCTAACCTACCTCATAGGATTGTTGTGAGGATAAAATGGAGGGAATCAGTGTAGGCTGTTTTGGTTCCCCAATGGGGCAAGAGGTGGGGTATAAACAAAGTAAATAAGTAAAACTAGTTTTATTCTAGCTACTGTCTGAACAGAAATGTTTTGTGGTCCCGTCTCAGGGGTATATACGTGCCTTTACCTTAATATGTATCCTTTACCTTAATGTGTATCCATACAACTTGGATGCTATTACTGCAAGAACATGTATCTGGAACGTCCTTTTTTAGAAGGATCACTAGATAAAGCAATTAATTAAGAAGGCTTACTAGTTTAACTAAAATGCTATGCAGTTCTTCATGTATTTGTTCCTATTCTAAAGTTAATATACAATCACCAGTATAGCAGTTAATTGCAGATCTCTTAGTATGGAGAAAAGTGATAATTATTTCTCACTTTTTCACCCTGTTTGTGAAATATGTGATTTAAGTGTGCAGCTGGCAAGTTAGTAGAATGCCAGCAGTCAAATTACAGTGCAATAGTAAGAACACTTCCCTGGGAGTAACCCCCATTTATTAGACTTGTGTAGCATTCTTAGTGAAGCTGTCTGGGATTGCACCGTTACGCTTTTAAATCCTAAGTAGGCAACCTGCATTATGCATGCCACAAATGACAGAGGCAGCAGGGCTTTGTAGTATACTCTAACAGTTAGTGAACAGATGGTGAAACATGCCTTTTATCATAGGACCAGGTCTGTTTCTGCCAGGATGTTCTTAGTTATGTTGTTTCATACTTAGTAAATCATGACAGCAGAGGCAAAATAACTCGAAGATAGTGGGGGTGAGAAAGGCCAGATATGTACTGTAGTGAAGTGGCGTATCAAGGGCAGGGCAGGGGTTTGTGTGTGTACCGCCCAAGGGGCAGCTTGAGGAAGGCCTTTGAAGTGGGGCCCTTAAAGCCAGGTTCATGCAGCGTTCAGCCGAGTGTCTTTCCTTGTACTTTTAAAATGCAGTTCTGGCTGCAGTCACTAGGGGCACAGGGAAGTCTGAGCATAGCAAAAAGCACTCTAGGATCAGCTAGACTTCCCTTTCTCCAACAATGAAGCAAACTTGCTTAACAGATTGTACAACCAAGCCAGCATGCTGATAGCTGCTACAGTACAGCCTGCTGGTCATTTTCTTCAGTAGTCTAGCCTTTCTCTCTTTCTTTCCTTGCACCCAGCTCAGCCAGATCTTGCAAAGCAGTAGTTAGGGTGTTGCAGCAAGATAAAACATTGTCCTCTCTAAACTTCTTTCCCTCTTCTCCCCTCATTTCTCATTCATTTCTGTCTCCCTTCACCTACTTTTTCCATCTCCCCCCCCCCACACTTTATTTCCATGTATTGGTCTCAAGACCTTCTCATCCCTATCCTGCTTGGTGACATGATGTATGTACGGGTAGCATAGTAGCAAACCTTTGTTAATATTATGAACAGAAGTCACTGGGTTTGCTGGGCACTGTACATTGCTCTGGTTGTGTTGGGATTTCAACTCCCTACCCCTGCTTGGACTGTGATTCTGTGCTTGACATCAACTGGCATTGCCACAATGGCACTGGGTTTGCTGGGCACTGTACATTGCACTGGTTCTGCTGGGCTTCCACCCGTTCCGGTCAGCTGGCATTGCCACAATGGCGCACTGGGTTCTGTTGGGCACTCTGTGATTGCACTGGTTCTGCTGGGTACTCTATATTGCACTAGTTCTGCTGGGCTTGCAAAAAGGCTTCCCTTTCAGTTTCTACTACAGAGATTCTCTGGTTTGACTTTAGTCCTTTGGAAACAATGGAGGATGGGGGCACCTTCTTTGGGGGGGGGGTAGTGTGTCTCTTAACATCCAGTCTGGTGAAGCTTGTAATCACTATTTTGCAATGCTTTGTCTAGTGTTACTTACTAAAAGTTAGTACAAAGGCAGACTTCTAGCTCTCAGAAATGCCTTGTAGCTTCTTTGAAATGGTCAGCTCTTGGGCTTCAAAATGGAGAACAGAAGCCTTCCCAAGTACCTGCTTAGAACATGAATGGTGTGATGGGTTGTTGTTGTTTTTTGCTGTCAAGTCACTTATAGCAACCCTGTAGGGTTTTCAAGGCAAGAGATGTTCAGAGGTGGTTTGCCATTGCCTGCCTCCATGTTGGCCCTGCTTAGTTTCTGATATTTGATGAGATCAGGCTATCCTGGGGCTGTCCAGGTCAGGGCTAGGCTGAGAGTAATGTGACTGGGCCAAGGTCACCCAGCAAACTTCCAGTGGGGATTTGAACCTTGATTTCCCAGATCCTAGTCTGACACTTTAATCACTACAGCATGCTGGCTCTTGTGATGGAATAGTGTGTTGGAATTTGATTTTTTTTTTTACTGCCCTGAATTATGTGTTAAACAAAATAAATTTTTCACTGTCTGGCCTGAAACAAAGTTTGGGTCCAGTGACACCCCACTGGACTCAAATTTTGTTCTGCTGCTTCAGATCAACATGGCTACCAACCTGAATCTATTTTCTGGCCATTATTATTATTCGTTGTATTTCATGATTATTGCTGAAAATATTTTTGGCATATAGAGGAGGCGCCCTGACCCCAGCCTAGCCTGATCTCTTCAGATCGCAGAAGCTAAGCAGGGCCAACATGAAGGCAGGCCAGCTCCAAAAATCTCTTGCCTTGAAAATCCTACAGGGTTGCCATAAGTCAGCAAATAAAATAAAATAGAGGAATGGGTGTTTAAAAAATTATCCGTCCTGGCCACCAAATAGGCTAGGTATGTCAACTGCTGTAGTGCATACTGAAGTGGCGCTGTCTCATTAAATGGCCCTGATTTGTTTCACACTTGCCAAAAGTCTCCGCTACAGTTTTAAGGGAATCAAGGAGGACATTTTGTAATCCTGTTAACATGTTTCATAATTAATTCAGGCTGGATAAAAAGACAAGACTAGTATATTTTATTTATAGCTAATGGCATTTATAACGCTAGAGGGCTTTCCCTCCTGTAAACAGTCTTCACTGTGCTTAGGAGAACAGTGCAACAGTCTACTTATAAAATTTGAGTGGTTTATTATATAACAGTATATAAATATAACAGGCATTTATTTTGTTGAATCAGGTTAAACTATTTTATATAATAATGTAACTAAGGTGTGTGTTTGTTTGTGTGTTTCACAGATGATGATGTACCTGCAGATATGGTTGCAGAAGAATCGGGTCCTGGTGCACAAAATAGTCCTTACCAACTTCGCAGAAAAACTCTTTTACCTAAAAGAACAGCTTGTCCTACAAAGAGCAGCATGGAGGTATTTATAAAATAATCATGCTATGCCTTCTGAGCAGATGCATAATACAATGGCCATGATTAGAGGTGTGCACAAATTGGTATTTTTTAAATTTAATTTCACAAATGGGTTCCACATCAGTATTGTGAATTATTTGGGTCCCCAATATCATTTTGGGATTTTCAGGTGTTTGTTTTTTCTTTTTCAGAATTGCAGATTTTTTTTTCCTGGTTCATTATTTGTCTCTCCAGCGAATGAGCTGGCTAGTAGGCTTGGCAAGACTGCCCTTGTTGTGTGGGTCACACAGGGTCACCAGCATGTAGACCACCTGCTTGGTGAGAGGTTCTAGGCGGGATTTGTTTCCTTCCTGCAGTAAATGTGGTTCAGGTCCACAGCTTATGCTGCTGCCCTAATACTTGCGCCATCAGTCATCATGTAGCCCATGGAGACAACCCTGCCTGCCTATGTCCCTAGCTGTATTTTGAGGGCAGCAGAGATGCTGGCTGCTTTTTGCACCTCATCCAGTACCTCAGTGTGGAGTAAAACCTAGCAGTAGCCAGTCTGGCAGCCCCTCTCATCCTGCCTAGTGCTCGTTGTCCCATCCCCACCCTGAACATCCTTGGGTTGCCACCAGAATGCAGTCAGCGAGTGGTATGCATGTTGTGACTGAGGGGCAGGGGCGGATGTCAGATGTAGAGTACACAGTTCTTCCACAAATGCAGAACATCTGTGCTTTCACATGGTCCCTTGGAGTCCTAAACACCGTCCTGCTCAGCTTGGTGCACATAAGAACATAAGAGATGCCAATGTTGGATCAGGCCAAAGGCCTATCCAGTCCAACACCCTGTCACACAGTGACCAAAAATACCAGTGCCATCAGGAGGTCCACCAGTGGGGCCAGTACATTAGAAACCCTCCCACTGTTGACCCCCCCAAGCACCAAGAATACAGAGCATCACTTGCCCCAGAGTCCCTATCTATACCTTGTGGCTAATAGCCACTGATGGACCTCTGCTCCATATGCTTATCTAATTCCCTTTTGAAGCCGTCCATGCTTGTAGCCGCCACCACTTCCTGTGGCAGTGAATTCCAAGTGTTAATCACTCTTTGGGTGAAGAAGTACTTCCTCTTATCCGTCCTAAAGGGGAGGCATTTAAACTTTAAACCCCTTTCCTTCTCTTGCAGAGTTTCATCATACAGATGTGGCCTGACTCCAGGAGGGGAGGGGGGGGGTTTAAAGTAGCAGGGAATTCCATGTGTTAATCACTCTTTGGGTGAAGAAGTACTTCCTTTTATCCATTCTAACCCGACCGCTCAGCAATTTCATTGAGTGCCCATGAGTTCTTGTATTGTGAGAAAGGGAGAAAAGTACCTCTTTCTCTACCTGCTCTATCCCATGCATAATTTTATAAACCTCAATCATGTCACCCCTCAGTCGTCGTTTCTCCAAGCTAAAGAGCCCTATGCGCTTTAACCTTTCCTCATAGGGAAAGTGTTCCAACCCTTTTATCATTCGAGTTGCCCTTTTCTGCACTTTTTCCAAAGCTATAAT
>NW_015177013.1:777063-837337 GCF_001447785.1 Gekko japonicus
CTGTCTCTGCTTCTCCAGGTCAGCTACCTTGGCCTCAAGGGAGCAAACACGTTCCCTGAGAACCAGGAGCTCCTTGCACCGAGCACACACCCAAAACTTCTGTCCAGTGGGCAGATAGTCATACATGTGACACTCCGTGCAAAACACTGGATAGCCCCCAACCCTCTGCTGGCATTCTGGCTTCATAATTCTTTTAAAATAAGTAAATATTACCCCCCTTTTAAAACCCTTTGCATTTATGTGGTTTTTCTTGTCGAAGTCAACTTACCTTACGGGAAAGACAAGGAGCCTAGGGCCTTGGCTTTCTGGCTCTTCTTGGGCTTCTTATGGAGCCTCTAGGCTAAGACCCACAGGCAAAGAGCCCTTTAGCTCGCCCTTCGGCTCATGCCTCTGGCAAGGTGCTTTCTTAAATACTGAATTACAGTCAATTACAGTCAAACAATGCCCCTTCCTCTCTCAAGCAGCCAGGACTCTGCATCAACTCTAATCCTTTGACACACTCCGAAACACAGTCCTCCCACACAATATCCTCAGCTGAATCCCCTCAGCTGAAAGCAAGTAAAAAAACACTCACCCCTCTAGCAGCTCTGTCTTCTGCTCAGAGCTCAGCTGGGTCTGCCTACCAGGGATAGGGCATCTTAGAGCAACCTGCAGAACACAGAATCCTCAACAATAGGAAAGGGCTACCTATCTAGAGTGATCATCTTGAAGCAATTTTAAAGCCAGTAACAACTTCGGGGCCCCCATCCCTGCACAAACCTGTTAAACGTCTTTTAGAAAGAGAGAAAATGCAGTGCAGTTAAAAATTCCAAAACAAGCCAATAGAGTAAAGGTAAAAGGTAAAGGTAAAGCCAGTCGAACTTTAGGGGGCGGTGCTTATCTCTGTTTCCAAGCTGAAGAGTCAATGCTGTCCAAAGTCGTTTCCGTGGCCATGTGGGTGGCATGACTAAACGACAAGGCACACGGAACGCTGTTACCTTCCTACTGAAGTGGTACCTATTTATCTCCCTGCAATTTCTTGCTTTCAAACTGCTAGAGAGAAACTTTTTTAAAAACAGTACAAAAGAAAACCAAGGAAAACTATTTTTAAACAGCCAGAAAAGGGGGAAAGGTGTTCTCCCCCCCAACTCACCCCCCAGACAAAAACAAACAAAAAACCGAGAAGAAATAATATTAAATGGTGTCCACTGTGGGAAAACCAGTCCTGAAGATGTCCAGGTACAGAAGAACAAGGAGGTATTTTTAGCAGCAAGCACCAGGATTCCAAAAAAATAAAAGAAAAATCTAGACCTGAATTGGAGTCGTGGGCCTGCTTTTAATCCTCTTTGTCCATGCTGAGAGAGCCATGGAGAGCTGTGAAACTACTGTCATGATTGGGCAGACAGTTCTTCTCCTCCCCTTAATGTCTAATCCATCTATTGCCCAGGAAACCTGTAAAAATGGAAGAAAGACAGGCCTTTTTTAAAAACAGACCCTATCTGACTATACATCCCAAACCATGATCCTTTGCTATACTAGGAGACAGAAATAAGTGGGATGGACTCCTACATATGTGAATGCAAAAGAGGGAAGGGCCAGTGTGTTTTAGAAGAACTGCATCTTGGCTAATCTCCTTTTCTGAAAACTCGCTAGGGTGCCTCTACTTCCGCTACAGAGAACTTTGGTCATCGAGCAAAACGTGCAAGAGTATCTGGAAAATCACAAGATTTATCAGGTAATTTCCTGTTATGTATTTCAGAGAGCAGGTGGTAAAGAAATGGCAGCACCTTGGGGTGCCTGAGCTTTGGCAGCACTTCAGGGTAACTGACCTTCTAACTCTTTCTGTTAATTGTTTGAACAGGTTTTGAATGGACAGTAATGGGTGGCAAAGATCCTTAGATTTCTTTATTCTCATTTGAGGAGAGGAGGACATCCTGATGTTTGGGTACTCCACCCACAATCCCTGGAGGCAGATTATGAGGTAATCCTTTCCCACACCTGAGGAGAGGAGTACCTCCTTCTTCATTTCTTTTCCTGCCTCTTTCGCATGTGCAGGACTCCGGAGGATTGCCTTTTGGCCTTTTTTCTGCTGTGGAGTTCCCTTTTAGATAATCTTTTCTTACTTTGTGTTTTTCTTCTCAATTGCCATTGTTGGAGGAGAGAGAAGGGGAGGGGACAATAACCCTCCTTGTTTCTCCTCCAACATCCACCTCTGCTCTGCTCAGTGACTAGTTGCCACTAGTCCCCAAGGCTCTTGGTCATCGAGTAAAACGTGCAAGAGTTTTGTGTTTTTCTGTCATTTGCATTTGAAATGACAGGCACATTAGCAGATAATTTAGGGGTCATCATGCTGGATGACAGGGATGCAGAAGTAAAAGCAGAGGTGTAAATTGGCAGTTTCCACAGTTAAGCCAGCTGTGAGGAAATCTTTGGTGCTAAAATCCCTGCACCTTCTTGCAGCAACTGCCACTTCTTCTGCGGTACAAATGCAGACTGATCAAAAGGTGATTCAGGTGGGTAGCTATGTTGCACTGAAGCAATAGAACAAAGTTTGAGTCCAGTGGCACCTTTAAGACCAACAAAGTTTAATTCTGGGTATCAGCTTCTGTGTGCATACAGACGAAAGTTTATACTCAGGATTAAACTTTGTTGGTCTTAAAGGTGCCACTGGACTCAAACGCTGATCAAGAGGTGGCGAGTGTGCACATCAATCCTGCTTCCCCGGGCCCCTCAGCTGCCAGCAGCCTGTGTTAGCTGCCACTTCCACTACAGCACAAATGCAAACTGATCAAGAAGTGGTGAGTGTGCAGGTCAGTACCCGAGCCCCTCAGGAAGAAGTGGAGATGTCTTTGTTGCCCCAGTGGGTTTTTCAGGAGTGACTGACCAACTTCTTTAATAATGAGAGTTGATCAGAAGAAAGCAGTCTCAGGGCATAAAGATACATAGCTCTTTCTCATCAGCCTACATCCTGCCTAAAAGGCAGGCTACCCAAGGGGCCAAGGATTCGGATCACCAAAAATCCTCTTGGCCTACTAAATGTGGCACAAAAAAAGCTCCATTATTCTTTGTGCTTTGTTTTGAGGTAGGAACAATTGGTTGACGGAGGTGTCGATGATAACTCCCAGATATTCCAGTTGTTGAGAGGGAGATAGGGAGATCTTTTGTGGGCTGGCTATGAATCCATTATCTTGAAGGCACTGGATGGTCAACTTTGTGACTAGTTGGGTCTTGTTTCTGGTACTGGAGACCAAGCCCTATGAGGAAAGGCTGAGGGACTTGGGAGTGTTTAATCTGGAGAAGAAGAGGAGGTTTTGGGGGGGATGTGATTGCTCTCTTTAAGTAATTGAAGGGCTGTCACTTAGAGGAGGGCAGGGAGCTGTTCCTGTTGGAAGCAGAGGATAAGACTCACAATAATGGGTTTAAATTAAATGTGGGAAAGTAGTGGCTGGATATTAGGAAAAACGTTTTTTACACTACGAGTTGTGTAACAGTGGAATCAGCTGCCTAGGGAGGTGGTGAGTAGTCTTTAACCAGTGGCTAGACAAACACTTGTCAGGGATGCTCTAGGAGGATCCTGCATTGAGCTGGGGGTTGGACTAGATGGCCCCTTTCAACTCTGTGATTCTATGAAAATCAAGGCCAGGTTTCTGCCCAGATTCCTCTGGAAGATCAAAGATCAATGAGTGGACATTATACTAGTGACGCTATTTTGGCCATGTCGGTTCTCACAGATTTCATTAGAACCCCCCTGGATTACCAGTGTCCTCAGACATGCTACAACAGGGTCCCATTTGGCATCCCGACCCCACCTGGATGCACTTGACCACCTGGAGGATGAAAATAGGTGCTTCCTATGATTGGGATATGATCCTGTTATGACGGAGACTCTACTGGCATCCCAAAGACAATCCACCAACAAAATACGCAATACGTCTTGGAAAGCCTTCATATGATGGTGCAGAAGAAAGGGGATTAACCCATTAAAACTATCGCTCACCTCAATTTTAGCATTCCTGCAAGGAGTCAAGAGAAAACTTAAGGCACACACACTGAAATGGCAAACAGCTGCCTTAGCTGCTGTTCTGCACCATACCAAAGGCATGCACATTTCCTGTCATCCCCACATCATCTGCTTTATTCGAGGCATGACTCTGAGGGACCACCACAAGCTCACAGATTTCTCATGTGGAAATTTCAAATCGTCCTCTCTGCTCTCACAAACCATCATTTGAACCACTTCGGGATATCTGCATCTAATGGCTCAGAATGAAGACTCTGATCCTTGTTGCCATCACCTTGGCCAGGAGGGTGTTTGAAATAGACTCACTTTCAGTCAAGGGAGACATTTTCATCTTCCATAAGGTCAAAATGGTCCTTAGACCTGATCCCATGTTTATTCCCAAGGTTAATTCTGTGTTCCACAGGTCCCAGGAACTGCAACTACCATTCTGTCTGAAGCTAAGCATCCAAAGGAAAAGGCTTGGAACACTCTCGATGTTAGAAGAGCCCTAAAGTATTACTTACAGTGAACCAACTTCTTTAGAAAAACAGATGCTATGTTTATCTCCATATTTCCTCCAAACAGGGGCCATAGGATGTCCAGGGTGGCGATCAGCAACACCATCAAGGCTTGCATCATTGAAGCCTACAAAGGCCATAATAGTCAAATTTCTTCAGGTATCACAGCTCATTCTATCCAGAGTGCTGCCACCAACATGGCCTTTGTTAAGCATGCTGCTGTCAAAGAAGTCTGTAAAGCAGCTACCTAGTCTTTGCTATCCACTTTCATCAAACTTAAAAAAAAATCAACACTAGAAGAGTGCTGCAGAACATTATAAGTGATGGTGACTCTAATCCACCCAATAATTGAAGACACTGTTCTGGGAGGTCACTATCAAGATGTCCTGCCATAGAGGAAGAACAGACCATTGAATACTTACCATGAAGGGTCCTTCTCCTCTTGAAGTCATCATCAGGAAGACAATAAAGCAAGTTTTTCTTCTTGTCTCATCCTTTTGTTCACTCACTTTGTATATGTATCTGCTGTTCCTCTGTTTTTTCTCCTACTGCAGAGGTAGTAGCTTAGTCTAAACTGCTGATGGAGTTGCCAAACTGGAGAGGGTGACTCCCATGAGGCTGAAGACAGGAAGCTGAAAATTAGTTCCTCCCTCCCTTGATTGGACAGTGGGAATCAAGATGTCCTCCGTTCCTCAGAAGAGAAGGACCCTTCACAGTAAGTATCCAGTGGTCTGTTTTGCTCCAAGAAACAGGATAGGCCACAGAAGGGGTTTATTCCCAGTCCTTTCACATCTACAGGACTCTTTCCAGATTCTGTACAGACTATAAAAAACTGACCTGGTCCAAGCTAAAGTCTTCCTTCAGGTCCAACTCTCAGTCCATCCAGGGCCCAAACTCCGGCAACAGAGGCAACAAACCTTACCCACAGCGCTCCTGACATCAGGCCTCTACCAGTAGGGGGCAGACTTAGATTGTTCTGGCAGAAATGGACTGTATCAACATCCGATGCTTGGGTGCAACACGCCATCAGGCAAGGTTATGCCATTGAGTTGTCTCCCCGGCATGAGCCCTTCTTGCAGTCCCCTCATTCTAACTAATTTGTTGCATACAAAAAATGGTGACTCCAAAGTCAATTTCAGAGGCAATTATAGCAGGGAACTTCATGATATCCATAGACCTCAAAGAGGCCTATCTATATTTCCCAATTTTTCTCCATACAGAAGTACCTCTGCTTCACTTGGGGAAGGGATCACTACCAGTCCAAGGCCCTGTCCTTCAGACTAGCATCGGCCCTGAGGGTGTTCACAAAGGTGATGGTTGCCTCAGATCCCAGGGTATCCATGTGCATCCCTACTTGGATGACCTTTTCATCAGGTCTCTCTCAGCAGAGAAGGGGTTCGAGGACATGCAGTCCACTATCCAGCATTTGTCATAACACTGCTTCCTCGTCAACACTGAAAAGAGTCTGTTGACCCCATCACAGGTTGTGACTCACTTGGGAGCAATTGTGGATGAAGTCTGCATGAAGCTTTTTCTCCTCCCAGAAAAAGTGGCAAAGCTAAAGAGTGCAGCAAATCTTTTCATTGCCTCAAGGTTGAAGGACCTAATGGTTTTGACCCAGCTCCTGGGTTCCATGGTTGCAGCCATTGCCACAATCTCATAGGCTTGAGCACTCTCCAGGGACCTTCAGTGATTCTTACCTGCTCACCAGTGGTCAGTTGTCCTCAAGAGCCACTTGAGACTGAGAGTCTGTCCTCAGTTAAATATTTCCCTTTGTTGATGGACTGTCTTTTCACATCTGATCAAAGGCAAAGAGATCCATCCAGAGATGGACCTAGTGATTATCACAAATGTAAGTCTTTTGGGCTGGGGAACCCACTGCTCTCTGGGCCAGAGCCAAGGAACATGGTTGGTCTCAGAACAGACCGTGAGCATCAGTTTCCTGGAACTCGGCATGATTTTCCTAGTGCTAGAATTCTTCTTGAAAATGTATCGGCGCTTTCATGTTTGCTTTTGAACTGACAACACCACAGCCAAGGCCCAAGTCAATCGCCAGGGAGGCATGTGATCCTGGAAGCTTTAACAGGAAGTGGCCTTGATAATGAAGTGGTCAGAAAGACACCTAGCAGCTCTCCTGAGTGGAGTACATCAAAGGCATCTTCAGTATCCAAGTCGATTGGCTCAGCCAGACTCACTTGGACCAAGGGGAGTGGTCCCTGTCCCAGGCCCTATTCAAACAAGTGACTCATTGCTTTGATCAACCCTGTGTAGACCTTTTCACCTCTCCCTATAACACGGACCACCCACTTCTTTTTTTGTTATAACTGTCCAGAAGTGGAAAAGACAAGGTCTTCTTCTCTCCAGGTGGCTGGCCGGCCTACTGTATGCCTTTCCTCCAATCCCAGTGGTCTCCAGGGCTCTGAAAAAACTTAAGCAGGAGAGAGAAGAAAAGAAGAAGAGATTGGATTTCTACCCCTCCCTTCACTACCTGAAGGAGTCTTAGAGTGGCTTACCTGTGAAGTAGCCAAGGAAACAAGACAAAACTGGGGCCAATATAGAACCAATAATACACTCTGAACCATGAGTAGTATGCTAGATACAATTGCTTTATACTAGATAGTTACTATAAAGTATACAAAATTTCCCCAAATATTTACAACAATAAGAATACAATAGAATATCAGTGGCTGCCAACAGCCCCAAAATAACAGTGGAATTCCTAAACAGTTACTGTTGGCAGTCAAAAAAGTAGAAGGCTTAATGAGCTGATAGCTACTGGAGCTTGACGAAGCAGCCGGCTTACACTTGGTTTCGTCTAGTGACTTCCTCATAAGCAGCTTAACTGTTGTTGTATATAAGTTTTCTTAATATGTGTATTTTCTTGGTTTTTAAGATACTCCTCTAGAGATGCTACCTTTAATATAGGGACTAGCCCTTATTTCCTTGGACCATATCTCCTATGATTTCCTTGGACCAGTTCTCCCAGATTAGCGTCTGTGCTCCTAACCACTACACCAAACTGGCTGCAGTGATCTTCCTGGCTCCACATTGGCCAAGGAAACCTTGATTTTCAGACCTGCTTGCATTGTCAGTCCAGCCTCCCTGGATGCTTCCAGTTCTTCCAGTCAGTCTGTCCCAGGGACCAATACTCACCAGGGCCTTACAGCTAGCATGCTCTGTATACGGGCAAAGGCTCTGGCCTCAGTTCTGCCAACAGTTGAGGGATGTCCACTATCACACCACCTACCTGTCAAGCGTTTCCTCAGAGAAGCAGCATTTTCCAGCCTGCCAGTGGTTCACTGTTTTCCTTCTTGGAAACTTCATTTGCTTCTTCAAGTACTTACCTAACCTCCATTTGAGCCACTGCAAGAGATATCACTCTTACAGCCATCACCTCTGCCAGATGTGTCTGAGAATCGGGAGCTCTTATTTATAGCTAAAAGCCTCTACATTTTGTAGAAGGATGTGGGGGTTCTGTCTGGACCCTTTGCTCATACCAACAGTGAATTCTGTGTTCCATGGGTCTCAGGAGGTGTACCTCCCATTCTTGTATCCCAATCCATTGCACCTTAAGGAGAAGAACTGGGATACCTTGGATGTGTGAAGAGCCTTACATATGAACATCCAGTGTACAGCTTCTATCAGGAGATTAGATGTTCTGTTTGTAGCTTACCATCCTGTAACCAAGGGCAGAAAGGTGTCTAAAGTGTCTCTCAGTAGGTAGCTGAAAAGAGTGTTTTATTTTGGCTTATTCTCAAAGGCTTAAAAATCTGGAAGGAATCACGGCCCACAACCAGGAGGCCAGCCACCACAGCTGCCTTTCAGTCCAGTGGTTTTAGAGATCTGTAGAGTAGCCATCTGGGCAGCTATGTCTACCTTCATAAGCCATTACAAAATGGACTCATATGCAGCAGCCGATGTAATCTTTGGGTGGCAAGTGCTTCAACAGGTGGTTTGAGAGGAATTGAAACACAGTGCTGCCCTCCCGTCTCAGGGGAAGTTTTGTGACATCCCAAACATCAGGATGTCGTCCTCTCCTCAAATGAGAAAGGAACTTTGGACTTACGTGAAGGTTCCTTCTATTTGAGATAGAGGACGATATCCTGGACCCACCCTGATATAGGGGAATCTGATTGCTTTCTGGATAATAGTTCTCTTGTCTCAATTATCTTAAACTCTTTTTTCACTCTTTTTTCACTGCTACTGTCAACTGTTGAATGTTGTTTCTTCTTTGAAATGGGGTTGGCCCTCTGGCCTTGTCCTGTAGTTGTTTAATCTTCAAGTTATGTCCTGTTGGCAGCATCAAACAATGGGTCCACTTTGTGGTTTTCTATGGAAAGCTCTGGAAGCCTCTGAACTGAAGAAGGAGGTACTCTTCTCCTTGGGGGGGTGGGGGAGGAAATGACCTAATGTCCTGCCTCCAGGAATTGTGGGAGAAGGAGTACCCAGATGTCAGGATTTCCTTCTCTACTTGAAATAGAAGGAACTTTCACAGTAAGTCCAAAGTTCCTTTTGCAGTTATTTGACTATGATAAATGGATTTCTCTGGGATCCCTTCAACTCTGTTCTGTATGATTTGTATGAATGGCCTCCTGAAGGATACTTGAAAATACAGTTTTAATGGCAACAAACTTTGTCATCAGGTAACTTGAAGAGCCGTATGTTTGTGTAACCAGTTTCTTCTTGTTTTGGAATAACAAAAAAGAAGTAGGAGGCTCTTTTACCTTATCAGATGGGCAGGGGCAGATTAGATCAGTGAAGTGCCAGTTACTAGTGGTACCATGTAGTCAAGTTAAACCTGTACATTTTGGACCAGGCATGAAAATTAGTAGGTCCTTACTAGATCAAAGAGGAAAGATCACATTTACTGTCTTCTGTACACTTCTATATCTGTTCACTTCTGTGCTGATGGGTCTAGTTTACCACATTTTGAGTGTATGATGATTATATATCATATATTAATAATTAATACTTATATATTAATAATTAATACTTATATATTAATAATAATAATAATAATTATTATTATTATTATTATCTCTGAGACAACTTCCTCCTAAATAAACATAAGCCTTCAGTTGTTGAGAGCATCTGAGAATGTTCTGCTCAAGTTTAAGGGCAGGTATTACACTGATGTAGTCTCAGCACTAATACATTTCACATTTAAGGTCTGTCAATATATCTTTACCCTCCTTTAGAAAAGTAGTGCACACTGTTTTAAGAACAAAGAGAAGCCAATGTCGGATCAGGCCAATGGCCCATCCAATCCAACACTCTGTCACACAGTGGCCAAAAATACCAGGTGCCATCAGGAGGTCCAGCAGTAGGGCCAGGACACTAGAAGCCGACCCACTGTTGCCCCCTCCCTCTGCACCAAGAATACAGAGCATCACTTGACCCAGTCTGAGAGTTCCTATCTATACCCTGTGGCTAATAGTCACTGATGGACTTCTGCTCCATATGTTTATCTAATTCCCTCTTGAAGCTGTCCATGCTTGTATCCACCGCCACCTCCTGCGGCAGTGAATTCCATGTGTTAATCACTCTTTGGGTGAAGAAGTACTTCCTTTTATCAGTTCTAACCTGACTGCTCAGCAATTTCATTGAGTGCCCACAAGATCTTCATCGTGGTCCCTGTGCAGTCCCACACTTTGGTTTTGGCCTGCCCACGAACCCGATCTCGGAGATCTGGAAGAGCTAGCCTCAGACAATTTTTGGCGGGCTTTTCTCCTCCACTCTGGGGAGCAGGCTGCTACTGCGCATGCCTGGAGCTGAGGAGAAACCCCGCCCCCACTCAGTTTCTTCTTTTCCGCCGTCATGTTCAGACCTCGTTGCGCTTCACTCCTCTGGTTTACCTCAGCTGCCTCATTTCTTTTACCTATCGTCTTTACCGCCGTTTTTGTCGTCTTTGTCTTAAAAAAAAATCTTCATTTGTTGTTTGTGGAAATTTTCCGTCTTCTCTCCCCCCCCCCCAATCCTGGCGGACTCAAAGAAGAAAACCACCTTTTTAAAAAGTGCCGGGGCTGTGGAGCGAAATTACTGTCGATGGACGGCCACTCTCTCTGCCTGTTTTGCTTAGGAGAAGGCCATCGAGTTGCTACTTGTGCTCACTGCAGTAACTTTAGTACTCAAGCCTGTAAAAATCGCGCTGCTCGCCTCCGGAGTCATCTCTTGGAGGCCTCCTTCCACCCGCAAGTGTCGCAGGTCTCAACGACTCGTGCCTCGCCGCCTCCCTCACTACCAAAGGGAGATTCGGCTCAGTCAGCTGCTACCCCTGGGCAGAAGCATAAGTCCTACAAAAAGGGAAAGTCATCCCAAAAATCAACTATCTCGACTGTCTCTGATAAAGTCAAATGTAAGTCTGAGAAGGAGGCAAAGAGATCATCGGAATTGTCTTCTGACCCTCCGAGATCGAAAAAGTCCAAACAGTCTTCCTCAGCTGACATCTCCACACCGACAGTTGCTTCGGCACTGACGGCGGTACCGGCAGGGCAGTCGGATTCATCAGGTCTACAGTCGGAAGAGGCTCAACTTCGACCACTCAGTGCCCAGCCAGCAGACATGCATCATACTCAGGTCGTGATGATCCCTTCCCATTCGCCATCGGCTTACAGCCAACCGCCTTCTGATCTCCTTGACTCCGAGGAGCCTCGGGATCGAACTTTTCGATATTGTGAGGACTGGTTCTCGTCGGTTGTACTTGACTACCTCACCTCGATGTTCTCGAAATCGTTCACATGGGCCTCACTACTACTCTGGGTCTCCCTCCCACCATCAGCCAATACCCTACTGTCAACACCAATACTCCTCGGATTCGAGATCTCCATCACCTCGTACATATGAAAGGTGCTACTATGCCTCCAGACGACATTCTTGCTCACAATATCGATCCTCAATGACATATCACTACTCAGAGAGTCGAGAAAGTCACCGGGATCAGGATGACCCTCAAGATACGGACCTTCTCATGACACAATGCTCGTCTCAACAGCGGCCTTAGGGGCCCTTGGACTCGCCTTCTATGCAACCTCTGGAACCTCCTATCTACATGCCAGACAAACACCTCGAGTCCCCATCGGGTTCGTCCAACTATGACTCCGAGCACTCGGATTCGGATTGTGAAGACCCCGTACCGACCCCTCCGAATTCAGATTTGGGACAGTCAGGTTCCCTCTCGCCATCGGATAGTCCTAAATCAAGCCAAACACCCGGCACCACCTGAGCGGGAAGGCAAAAAACCTGACACCCTAGCTAGAAAATTTTACTCCCTTACCACGACCGTGTCCAAACTTCACAACTATCTGGCCTACTTCTCAGCTTACTCCTATCATCTAGCGAACCAATTCAGGCCATTACTTTTGGAATTGCCTGAACCCTTGCAGAAGATAGCCTCTGCCATTGTTGAAGAATTGGACTTGTTGTCCCATCAGCAAATCAACACCGTGCATCATGCGGTCGCATGCTCCTCCAGAGGTCTGGCCACCTCCATAGCGCTTCGCCACCACGTGTGTCTCTGGATGGCCTCCCTCCAAGATGATGTTAAGGCTAAAATAGAGGATTTACCATTTGATGGAGAAGGTTTATTTCATTCTACCACTGATCAATATCTCTCCTTGGTGGATGACAGCAGAAAGCATGCCAAACGCCTGGGTGTCATGTCTACCTCCTTTCCACTGAAATTTAAACCTCATACCTGGACACCGAGGCCTACCCGACGTCAACAATCTCCCCGTTCTAATGACTCCTGTAGACAGAAGAAGCCCTACTCCAGATCTTCCTTTCAATCTAAGGGCAAGAATCAACAGCCTAAACGATCTGACACCAACACCAAACAGTCTCTTTGACCTCTTGATTCTTCCTGTCACCCCCGGGCCATCCACAGTAACTCCTGGATGGGGCACCAGACTTCGTCCCTTTCTCCCCGCTTGGCAACTTGTTACAACAGACTCTTGGGTCCTCACCATAATTCGCATGGGATATGCGATAGAATTTCTTCACTCGCCTCATATACCTCACTTCCGTCGTACCCCTCTGAACCGTTTTTTGAGGGCTGATGTTTCCAACCTACTTGCCAAAGGCGCTGTAGAACCCGTACCCCATTCACAACATCGATTGGGGTTTTACTCCCGATATTTCCTGGTCCCCAAATGGACAGGAGGAAAGCGTCCCAGTATGGATCTCAGGGGCCTAAATCGCTACATCCGTCGCAGAAATTTCCGCATGATTACTCTGCAGTCCATTCTTCCACTCCTACAAGAAGGTGACTGGTTAGCGTCTTTGGATCTCCAAGACACCTACTTCCACCTCACTATCCATCCATCGTTCCGTCAATACCTCCGCTTCACCGTCTGGTCCCACCACTATCAGTACCGGGTCATCCCCGTCGAGTTGTTGACCGCCCCGAGGATTTTTACCAAATATATGGCAGTGGTAGCGTCCGCTTTGAGACATTATGCTATTGTCGTCTTCCCATACATAGATGGCTTCTAGTGACTCCCTCCTGCGAAGATCTTCGGAGAAGTATCACCCAGACACTCCGGTACTCGCTGCCCTAGGTCTTTCAGTGAACCTCTCAAAATCTCACCTCAAACCAACCCAGTCTCTCGTTTATAGGAGCCGACATAGATAGCATCAAACAACACGCTTGCTTACCTCCGAACAGGGCTGCCATGCTTCAATCCCTGGTCAACAAGTGTCTTTCCTCCCCAAAGCAAACAGCGGTGACTCTTCAGCACCTTTTGGGACACATGGTGGCCACAATGTCTGTAGTTCCCTATGCGCGGCTGCGCATGTGTCCTCTCCAATTATGGTTTCTCTGCCATTTTCGATCTCACATGGATCCTCCGACAGTAGCTTTCGTCATCCCTCCTGCTGTCCTGACATCTCTGCGTTGGTGGCTCAATGACACCAATCTCTTCCTGGGAATGCCGTTTCGTCTTCCACCTCCCACCGAACTCCTGACCACGGATGTGTCAATGTGGGGTTGGGGAGCCCACTACAACAACCTAAAGCCATGAGGCGTATGGTCCGATTCCGAGAAGACCTTACACATCAACTACCTTGAACTCACAGCAGTCTGTCTAGCACTGCAGTCCTTTCTACCCAACCTATGGGAACGCCACGTCCAGGTAGCGTCGGACAATATCGCCACAATCTATTAAATCAACAAGCAGGGGGGCACGGTCTCCATTAAACTTTGCAAACGTGCGCGCTCTCTCTGGGCTTGGTGTATCCTCCACAGTATACACCTGACAGCAGTACATGTCCCTGGGACTTCCAAAATCCAGGCCGATGTCCTCAGAGTGGTCTCTGACCTTGACCTACCTCGCAAGCGTGTTCAACCTCTTCGGTCACCCCAAGGTGGACGCATTTGCGACCAGTTGCAATGCAAAGTGTCCAATTTTCTTCAGCCGGGGAGCTCCGACTCAGGGCTCCAAAGGGGATGCTTTCCTACACAAATGGACAGGGAAACTATTCTTCATGTTTCCCCTGTTTCCTCTGATCTCCTGGACTCTTCAAAACATTGCCATGGACGGCACCAGCTGTATCCTAGTGATCCCATGGTGGCCTCGGCAACCCTGGTTTGCAACACTTCTTCGACTTTCTTGTGGCATCTTTTTACGCTTCCCACTAGTCCTGGATATCCTAACACAATGCGAAGGGAAGGTGCTTCACCACAACCCATCAATCTTCCGCTTGACAGCCTGGAAGATCACTCACTGATATTCTCACCACGGCTGCAACATGTGATTCTTAATTCGGGGAAACCTTCCACACGGCGTTCTTAACACTCTAAGTGGACTCGTTTTTCCAGTTGCGCCCACAATCGCAATCTGGACCCTGCGTCTGCACCCCTTTCCATGGTGCTATCTTGTCTTCTCTCCCTCAGTGATTCCGGATTGTCATATTCATTGTTAAGAGTTCATCTCTTGGCTATTTCGGCCTTTCATAATCCTGTTGACGGCATTACCATTTTTCCTCATCGTTGGTCTAAATTGTTTTTAAGAGACATGTTGCGGCTTCACCCACCAGTTAAGCCTTTCATTCCTGCCTGGAACCTTTCACTGGTCTTATCAATGCTGATGGGAAAAAACCGTTCAAGCCACTACACCTCCTCTCCTGGAAAACGGCCTTCCTAGTGGCCTTCACTTTGGGGTGATGGGCCAGTGACATTTGTGCATTCCGTTCCGATCCACCCTATACCATCTTTCATAAATAAAAAGTGGTCCTCAGACCGGACCCAACTTTCCTACCCAAGATCGTTTCCACTTTCCACCTTTCCCAACCATCATCATTACCGACCTTCTTCGCAAATCCAACTGATGCTGGTCACACTCTGGTTGTCCGCCGAGCCTTAGACAGGGCACGCTCGTTTCGTCAGGATGTCCAGCTGTTCATAGCCTACAGAGCCCCACGTCAGGGCTGTAAAATTTCTTCCCAACATTTGGCTAAGTGGGTTGTTGCGGCTATCAAACTTTGTTACGAACTTGCCCGTCAACCCTTACCTGATATGGTCCGAGCGCATTCTACTAGATCAGTGGCCGCCTCGGCCGCCTTTCTGCAAGGTGTTCCTTTGGAAGATATTTGTTCTGCGACAACGTGGTCGACTCCATCCACCTTCATGACGCATTATGCCCTTGATGTTTGTGCTCGAAGGGACGCGTTTTTTGCCTGCTCGGTTCTGAACCATCTGTCATGGGACTCCGAGTAACTCTCTGCTCGTACGCTGGTACATGTTTTTGCCTTAGCGGTCCCATACTTGAGTGTTGACCATTGCTGTCGTCTTTCTGCCAGCGCCCACCTCCGGTAGTGTTTTAGCTGGTTAATCACCCAAGTGTGGGACTGCACAGGGACCACGATGAAGATAAACAGGTTGCTTACCTGTAACTGATTATCTTCAAGTGGTCACCTGTGCAGTCACACACACCCGCCCAACCTTCCCCGCTGCTGGCTTTCCTTCTCTCTCTATTTGCATGGTCTTGCTAGCGGTGGCTGGAAGAAACTGAGCGGGGGTGGGGTTTCTACTCAGCTCCAGGCACACGCAGTAGCAGCCTGCTCCCCAGAGCGGAGGAGAAAAGCCCGCCAAAAATTGTCTGAGGCTAGCTCTTCCAGATCTCCGAGATCGGGTTCGTGGGCAGGCCAAAACCCAAGTGTGTGACTGTACAGGTGACCACTCGAAGATCATCAGTTACAGGTAAGCAACCTGTTTTTCTTTTTTGAGGTGTGGTTACCAGAATTGTACACAGTACTCCAAATGAGGTCGCACCATCGATTTATACAGGGGCATTATGATCCTGGCTGATTTGTTTTCAGTTCCCTTCCTAATAGTCCCCAGCATAGTGTTGGCCTTTTTTTATTGCAGTCAACATTTTCATTGAGTTACCTACTATGACTCCAAGAGAGTCTCTGCCTGGCTCCAATGTGAATCACTTTGCACTTGGCCACATTGCACCCCATTTGCCACGTTGATGCCCACTCGCCCATCCTTGACAGATCCCTTTGGAGTGCCTCACAATCCTCCCTGGTTGTCACCACCCTGAGCATGCATTTGAGAAAGCATGTTTAATTCCCCACTGTTGTTTGCCTGGGACTGTTTCAGTCTGGTGCTTTTATTCTAAAGGGGGGAAAGTGCATATAAATATTTCAACTAAAAAAAATCAATTTAATGCTGTGGCAAATCTTTGAAGCCATTTAACTGTAGATTAAAGCAGTGCTACTTCACTGTCAAAACTTTTGTCTTGTAACACCTTGACAGAAACAAAAAATCATAGTGCCCTTGAGAAGAACAAATGCCTGTGATACCATTGTGCTAGCAGAGGTAGGCAATGGCAAAACACTTCTGAACACCTATTGCCTTGAAAACCCTCTGGTGTTATTGTAAGTCAACAGGGGGCGAAAGGCTCCTTAGGGACCAACAAGATTTTTGGGGTATAAACAAAGGAAGTCCAAGCTTCCTTTGTCAGATCTGATGGAGCTTGGACTCCCAAAAGCTTATACCCCCAAAATCTTGTTTGTCTCATAAGGTCCTACTTAACTTGAATTGAGCTGTTATCCATAATATTGGTTGATAAGTGTTCAAAATTTCCAGAATAATAGCTGGTAGTTTGTAGGCAAAGAAGTTTTTCTTCATGGCAAGTAAACATCAGTAGTGTTTTAGTTAGTTCAGACATAACTATTTGAAGTTAGGGAACTGAACACACTGTAGAATTCAAGTAGCTGAAAGGGATAAATTAGAAGATCTTCGTCGTGGTCTCTGTGCAGTCCCACACATGGGCTGTGTGCCTGTGCACAACCTCGACCGGAGAAACTTCTAGAGCTTTGCCTCAGAAAGCTTTTGGCGGGCTCTCTTCCCGCCCTGGGAAGCAGGCACGTACTGCGCATACCTGGAGCGGAGGAGAGAGCTGCCTCCCACTCAGTTCTTCTTCGACCACCTATGTATTCACACCTCATTTCTGTCGCTCAGTACTTGCCTCAGCTAAGTATACATTTCTCTTTCTCTTTTTCATTCCCCATGCTGTGCTGACTTCAGAGATGCTGAAGGGTAGATTTCTTGCTGCTTTCAGTGTCTACAGTTTATGTAAAGGGAAGAGCACTTGCCCTTGCTCTAAGCTGTGGGAAGGGCTAGCTCCCATTGATGCCATGCTGAGGTATGGAGTACTTTGGAAAAGAGCAAGACTTCTTGCTGTTTACTCAGTGTTCTGAGGCTCACTGCAACAGAACTTGGGCAAAAGAGCATGGGTTTCCTACTTGGAATTGCGCTGGGCCTCAATCATCTACTGAGGCATCACATGCCATTTGAATTGCCAAAGCAAGCTTTCTGGATGGGGAGGAGGCTGTGTAATTTGTGTCAGTTACAATACTTAAGCTCAAACATGTTTCTGTCTGTGATTCCTATGAAAAAGCTTCAATTTAACTGTGTTGATAAATTATTATGAGTGTTTTAAGAGTGTGTAGACTTTAATAAGATGGTCAGTACACTCCTAAGAACAGTTTCCTGGGGTTAAGCAGGACTGAATGGACTTGAATAGGATTCTGAGTAGACCTGTTTAAGATGACTCTGCAGTGATTCAGATCTGCAGCGATTTTGGACAAGTCTCCATTGCTGAGGTTTGCAAAGAGGTGAATTGGTCCATGCTATCTACATTCATGAGGCACTACTTGATAGACAATTTCTGTGAGTGAGGCAGCTATGGGAAAAGCAGCTACAAGTGTTATTCCTCTAGGCAGCCCATGGATCTCTAGCTTCCATGGCAATGAGGGAAGGAGTGCCTCCCTCCAGTCACTTGTCGGTTTAGGCAGGAAGAGCCAGGCTGAACCAGGAAAAGCCCTTCTGGTGCTATGGAAGGTGCTAGAAGGAAAGGTTTTAAGTTCAGTCCTCTGCAGCAGGCATGTGCAGTCTCATGTGTGCCTGTAGTGACATCAGTTTAGAGTCCTAGAGTTATAAAAGGCCTTACAGGCCATTTAGTTCAACTCCCTGGTCATTGGAGGAAATATTAAAGCTAGAGAATCCCAGATGGCTGTTCAGCTTTGACATGGGAGAACTCCCTCTAGGCTCCATTGCTGAGTTGATTTTACTCTTAGGAATTTTATTTTAATGTTCCACCAAAATATTTCTTTTAATGTTCCCTGCTGTAACTTAAGCCCATTAGATCTAGTGATATGAGTATATGTGTGTATTTAAATAGAAAATATTAATAAAATGAATTTTGGTCCAAAACGTCTGCTTAATTATTCATGTTTCAACCAGTTCATACAGCAGAGGAGTACAGAACGTCCACGGTCTGTTGTTTTTTGAAGTAGCTTAGGTAGGTTAGGACCATCAATAAAATTATCCATGTTTTATATTTTAATAGCAGCACCTGCAGAACAATATCTTCAAGAGAAGTTGCCAGATGAAGTGGTTTTGAAAATATTTTCTTACTTGCTGGAGCAGGATCTTTGTAGAGCAGCTTGTGTATGTAAGCGCTTCAGTGAGCTGGCTAATGATCCTATTTTGTGGTAAGTGAAAAAGTATTCTGATTATCCTGAAATATATTCCATATGAGAAGCACAATAGAAAATAGAATTTCTAGTAAAGTGTTCTGATTACCTTGAATGAAAACAGGTACTTGAGTTGCATAAGAAGTTGTGCTGTACACTGTTGAAACAGTGCAACTGTTTTTGGCTGGTATACAAATGTTTTAAATATGCACCCTTTCTCAGATTCAAGTCTTATGGCTTTTGTATGGAATTGCGATCTTTTATAGAAGCTGAGTGATTGTGGAAATACGCTTGAAGAATATGCAGATATTGTTTGCCAGATGTTCACAAGTGTTCTGTACTCTGCATGAGTGACCTCTTTCCACTGTTTTCTGTTGTAAGCTGCTCTGGAAGCCTTACTTATATTTAGTCCACAGACTTCTTCTGGCACTGCATCACTGTTAGCCAGTCTCTTCTACCCCCACTCCATTCAAATATCTGACCCCCATATGCATCTCACATTCATCTCTTGTTACATTTGCCTCCCCTATCTTGCTTCTTACCTTTTGCTCCTCCTTTTCTTCCTTTTTCATTGTCTGATGATATTTAGAATGTAAGCTCCTCAGGGTTCATCATAGCATAGAAACGATTATGTGACAGGGTTGATCATACCATAGAAACAAGTATGTGACTGCTACTCAGTGTTGTAAATACATAGTGTATGGACTCTTATGTTCGTAATAATTAACATAATTCTGCTGACCTGGAGATTGTAGTCATCTTCTGTTCAGTAACCTGAAAAGTAAAAAAGAAAACTTTTTTCAAACAGCTGACAGTTGTATGTTCACAATGTGGTATAGGGGTTAGAGTGTTGGACTAGGTTCTGGGAGACCCTGGTTTGAATCTGCACTTTACCATGAAAGCTTGCTAAGTGACCTAGTCACAACTATTAGCCTAATCTACCTCACAGGGCTATTTTTGAGGAGAAAATGAAGAAGTATGTAAGCCCCTATGGAGGAAAAGATCCCCTAACAAAGCTTGTAGCAAAATGCACAGGGATCTAGAAGATCTAATAAAACTGTTCTACCTTGATACTTACCTAGAAAGGTGAAGGTTTGATATGCATGTGGCCCAAGTTCAACTGATTGCATCTGAAATGGGGACATTCAAATCAATCCTGTTTACTTCTTATTTAGAGGCCAGCATTCCAGCACAAGGCAAGCCAAGCAATATGTGGGATAGAGTGTTGAGCTGTGAGGGTTCCATTGCCTTGCCAGCCTTCATTGGGCAGATGGGGGATCTTCTGTTAGAAGCCAGAAACATGCATCTATGTTTGCAGAATTCAAGCTTTGCTTATTTACTGTCGATATATAAACATAGAATTTAAGATTGGATTTATACCCCGCCCTTCACTACCCGAAGGAGTCTCAGAGCAGCTTACAATCCCTTTCCTTTCCCCTTCCCTTACCTGTGAGGTAGGTGGGGCTGAGAGAGCTGAGAACTGCTCTTGAGAGAACAGTTCTGAAAGTACTTACGACCGACAAAAGGTCACGCCAGCAGCTGCATGTGGAGGAGTGGGGAGTCAAACCTGGTTCTCCCAGATTAGAGTCTGCGCTCTTAACCACTACACCAAACTGGCTCTCTAACTATACATAGTATTAAATATATGACTTTATCAAGTATTTGTGGGGACAGTTAATGCAGAATGGAATACTGCATTTGCTTTAATACAAGGACAAGTGTGAGAACTCATGGCTGGGGGGAATCCTTTCCTTCCTCCATCCACTTGCCATGCCAACTGTTCACCTGCAGTGCCACCATCTGCCTGGCTCATGCCGCATGTGTGTGTGAGGGGGAGTCTCTACTCCCCTCATTTGCAGCACGTCCACTGGCCTGGCTCATGCAGCAGCGGTAGCAGCTTGGGTTTATGCTTCCCTCCAGCAGCACAGTTCCTGCTGCTGTCCTGCTTGCTCACTCTCCCCCTTCTCTGTCTGGTTGCCCACCTGCTACTCTGACTCCCCTCTCCACCCTATACTTATAGTAACATTCATGGGGTGGGGGGTAAAAAGCCTCCCTCCATTCTTTTAATGTTCTTCCACAAACCAGGGTGGAGGGGTCACGACGATGCAGAAAAATATTTTTTTCTCTATACGTGGCCCCAGTTTCCAGAATTCCAGAGTCTGCAGCTTGGGGACATGTTGAGAATTAGATATAATGATTTAAATAGGTGGAATATTATGATAATTGTGAAGAAAAACAAAAACCAAAGGAAGATCAGTTAATGCTGTTAAGTTTGAATCCTGTTCAGCAAAGTTTTAAGATATGTTAAACACATGCTTAATCCTTTACACACATCTAGGCCTAACATCGTATCTGGATACATTGTTTGTCTTCAGTGATGATCCTCAGGCTGTCTTTAAATGTGTTTTTCTTTTGTTGGTTTACACAGTTCAATGAGAAGCAGGAACAGTTAGTTTGGTACTTGTGACATTGCTCAAGTTTTTTTCTGTTTCATGTAACTTTTAATATTTTAATTTTGATAAATGCTATTCAAGTACATATACAAATTTGTCTTTTGTGTGCCTTTTTATATTCAGGAAACGACTCTATATGGAGGTATTTGAGTATACGCGTCCAATGATGCACCCTGAACCTGGGAAATTTTATCAGATTAATCCAGAAGAGTATGAGCACCCAAATCCCTGGAAGGAAAGCTTTCAGCAACTGGTATAAATATATTTTACAAAACTTTTTGTCGTTCTTATTTCATGTTGCTTAGAATGCTTCAGTTGATTAAAGATTGAGGACAAATATGAGATGCAAGGGTTTCCTTTTAGTCTTCTCTGTGAGTCTCTTGAGCCCTTCCGCCTTTGTCTTTTCTATCTTTGCCCTCTTCAATTGATTTTTAGAATATCACTGACATCCCAGTTCACTCACTAGTGTAATTCTTCAGTCCTCTAGGGTTCCTAGTACTGTCTGCACAAATGCTGGGAGATTTTGGGGGGGGATGATATCTGGGGGTCTGTGATTCAATTCCAGGTGATGCTCTAGGAATTTCCTCTGATCTCAGTGGCAAAGAGAGCCTAGGGAAAATTCCTAGAGCATCACTGGAGGCCATTTGTTCTTTACTCCTCAATTTCTTGAGGGTGGGAAATCAGGCCTGCAAGTCAGCAGTTTCCTGTTGGACCTAGGCAGTTGGGAAGCCTACACCATCACTGCTTCAGATCAACCTCCCAAATTACTGCATTTAAGATTCCTCACTTCTTTGTGCCACCATCTTCTCTTACTGCCACAAACAAGTTTATCTTCTGTTTTAATAGTAACTAGCTCTCCGATCTCCATTGTTTAGGAGCATTTCCTATATGTTCTCATGAAATAATAACCAGAGCATGATCTGCACATACTCTGGGATGGGTCTTAATATCTTAGATTTTTGCCATGATTGTTGGCAAAACCAAATTTGAATACAAATTAATAGGTATAGAGTATAAAATACTAGGCATTTGGGTTTAGCTATCTCCAAGCATCCAGTAGTTGAAAATAAATTGCATCATGCGCACTGCCTCAACTATGAGGGGGAAGAGGGTTCCACTTTCTACTGTACTAAGAATAGGTACCTAAATTGAATTTATGTACTTATTCTTAGTGCAGTAGAAAGTAGAACCTGCTATATCAAGTGTTTTCCTTTTCCTGATTGATACATTGTGAAGGATGTAATTTATTCTAAGCAGAAGAGCTGAGAATGCCTTAAGCATTATTGCTGTGCAAAGATAGGCTTGACAGCATGTAAAGCAGTGCCTTGCAAAAACAGGGAATAAAAGCCAAAGATCTTGAAGATTAAGATTTCCAGTGAATGGAGGATGTGGTAAGGTGGAATCCTACACAGATCTCTGTCTTTCTACCCCTAACAAGTAGAAGTTTTGCAAGATAAGCAAATATATAGTAGTGTGCCTAACTTCAGTAGACAGTTTGCCTTAGAATTATCTTCTTTTTTTGGTACAGACTGTGCACAGCCTTGTTCGTAGTTCCTCCTAAAGCCATTCAAGAGAAGTATCTTAAGATACCATACTCGTATGGTGCAGATAGTATACACGCTCTGTATCACGTGACCTTAGAATGTAATTACTTTTCTGAGCCTAGCAACCTTTCCTGCACCACTATAGTTTCAGCTCTTCCACAGCTTTTGTGAACTAGCTCTTGATACTTACAGTTTCCTCTCTACTACTTTTATGTATCTTTCCCCTTCCTCTTCTTTTCTCTGGTCTGTCTAATGTAGATTGTATTTTTGCTAGGAGGGAGTGTCACACTTACTATTCTGTACAGAGCCTAAGGCCAGGAAATGCAAAAAGATGGGAAACTGTAGACTCTCACAGACTTTGTCCACAGTTAGGATTGAGTAAAATCTGCCTTTATCTTTGAGTCAGAAGGCAGTCACACTAAATGGGCTAGATAGAACAGATTACTCTTGCCAGAGTATCTGAAGATAAGAGGATGATGTGCAAAGATTGCCAGATCCATAATTTGCAAAGTATAATTGATCTCCACTTGTGTACACAGATGGTCATGCCTTATACTGCTTCTTGGCAAATGCCAGGGAGAGTCACTGCTGATTTGTGAACAGGTCCATAGCCAGAATTTTGTGGCTTGTGGGGTAAATTTTTTTCTGGTGGGGCTGCCATTATTTTTATGTCAGTTCAATTCACCCTCAAGCTTGACTGCTGGTGGCCACCCCTCTCCCCCCCCCCTCCTGCAAGATCTAAAGGAGCATGTGGCCTGCTGATCAGCTGGAGGGCCTTTTAAATCTTGCAGGAAGGGGGAGAGAGGGGCACACGCCATCCCCCAAGTCTTCTCAGAAGCATTTAAAGGATCACTTCAAATGCTTTTGAGAAGAAATGGAGGGGCGTGCACACAGCCCCTCAATACTTCTCAAAAAATCTTTTTCTCAAAAAAAATATTCTTTTCAAAAACATCTTGTGGGGCTGGCCCTTTAAGGAAGTGGGCAGAGCCCCCAATAACCTTACTCTGGCTACAGGCTAGTTTGTGGATGAGTTTTGTTGTTTGGTAGGCAAGGGAGTGATCACTCTGCAAGTTCCCATGTTCAAGGCTACTGGTTACAAAGTGGGATAGGAAGTTTTAAACAAGCTTTCATCATTCCCTCCTTCCCAAGTACAGCTTTCTCAGTTGTACCTTTTGAAAAAGCAACAGATCCCGGAGTCTAGATCCATCTGCAAGAGCATGGAGACCCATTAGGGGTCATGGGCGGTATATAAATGCAATGAAAAATAAAATAAATAAAAATAAAATGTCAGGGTGCTATGAGTTATTCTCAAAAGCTGTTCAATATTGCACTTGTTTACTTTGGGGAAAAAAACACCATAGGTCATATTTTACTATAGGCTTATCTCAAAATGTTTTTCCCCCATCCAGTACAAAGGAGCCCATGTAAAGCCAGGATTTGCTGAACACTTCTACAGTAACCCAGCAAGATATAAAGGACGAGAGAATATGCTGGTATGTTTCTAGATTGCTTTAATTGAGCATAGGTATGCTTTACCCATGACTATTTATCTTTAAATTCTTCTTTGTTTTTCTCTTAGTATTATGACACCATTGAAGATGCTTTAGGTGGGGTTCAAGAAGCTCACTTTGATGGACTTATCTTTGTTCATTCTGGCATATACACTGATGAATGGATTTACATTGAATCTCCAATAACCATGATTGGTGCAGGTATTTAATTTTTCAAGGCATTGTCTCAGTAACTTAATTGTCTTGTCTAATTTCTGTTTAACTAAATTAGCTGTTTAATGTCTGTTTTAAAACAAATCAGAAAGGAGGCATAACACCTGCCATCTGGCTTTATTGTACAAGCTCCCACAAAATATTCATTGAAAGATTTTTATGAAACTTAAACGTATAGAATAGTATCTTCAGAGTCACTCTCCTGTGTACGTGTCAGGATCTGTGTTAGAATTTTAATGCTTTTATTTAAAAGTACTACTTAGGTACAGAAAATGTTATGGGTTAGTTCTGCATTTCTCCAGCAGATCAGGTATAGGTATGCATCCTTTTGCTAGAAAAAAGGCAGTAGTTTAGAATGAAGCAGTTTCCATGCCTGATAACCACCTCATCTAAGATACTACTGGTTTGTGATTAACTGTCCCTCTCTTTATATCTAGGTGTGTGTGTTAAACATTCTGAAATGTCTCTGGTAGGCTACTTTTTAAAAATCCCAACTCTTATACTGGATACCTGCTCACAGCTTGAAGGCTGCGGTTGACTTGTTTTTGTTCTGCCAAGGTCACCAAGTACATAACATGTGCCTGAACATGAAGAATTGTAGGATGCAGCTAATGCATTTGTTCTTCCATAATGGTGTTTAGTCTATAGCTGGCATGTAACTAAAAGGTGTAGGAAGGTCTTATAGATTACCAAAGTTACTAGAATGAAAATGTTACTTCTGTTAAAATTATGTGCCAACATTGTACATATTACCTGCAGGTCAAGTGGTCCATACATTCACACCTTAGAGTCAAGTGAGCTAAGATTTCTCTTCCTGAGTCTGGAGCTTGAAGATGAAGTTCAAGGGTGAGGTAGGGTAGGGTGGCAGACTTCATTTGTCAGTCTTATTTTAATTGCCAGCATCATGCGTTAAAGCACTGTTTTCTTTAAGAGAAATGGTATTTAATTAGTGTAGCATAGTTTTTCTGTTTTTGCCCATTAATTAGGCTATTTTTGAGTGCTAGGCTTGTTTTATTTTGGTGAATTCAAAAGTCTTCCTTGGAAGTGGCCTCTCTCTATCTTCAGTTTATAGGATGAGATAACACTGGAGAACCAATGTAGTTACTCTGGCTGAATGGAAAGAACCAGGTTCAAATCCATTCTCAGTGGGTAGCCTTGGACTAGTCTCTCTGACTTAGTTTAACTGAATCTTGAACCCTGTGAGAAAAGGTGGGATAGAAATGTGTTCTTTTTATGTTTCATTGATGTCATTTCCTCTGTCAAAATTCTTCAGCATTATATTTATAGCTGTTTTAGTTTCAAGGCCTTTAATGTTGTTGACTTAGGCTTGTTCCAGGGCCACTGTGTTTCCTTGAGTTCCAACATTTCGATTCATTGAGGTTTTATTTGCAACTTTATTTGCCCCCCATCACACACTGTAATTCTTGCCATGTTTTTTATTTTGATATGGTTCCTCTGCCCCTCAAAACACATTAGTGATTCTTGATGCTACTTTCCTCCTTAGTATCTCCATCCTTAACTGGAAGATGTTATCCCAAAGAGCTTACCCAAAAGTGCAGTTTTTTTGGTTACATGTTCTGCAGTGGGAGCAGTTCAAGTTACATGATGGACTTAAGCTATACAGGCCCCGGGAACACGGGCCGGATATCGCGCATGGGGGTGGTGGCTAATTGCCCCTGCGCAGTTTGATCCGCGATTACATGATCAGATGCGCCGGTGGCACAGCACAGGTCCTTCCCTCAGCGCCAGCGGGTAAACGAGGGACCAGAGGGGAATGCCACACGCCAGCGCGATCACACCACGGGCATCTGGAGGCAGTCCGTGGCAAACGTTTACTAGTACCTTGGAGGTACTAGTTTTTAAATGCGCATTGTCGGCGGTAAGCCACAAGTGCGCTCCACTTCTCAGATGTTGGGGTGTGATCGTGCCTGGATAATCCGCCCACCTTCCGTGCCTCTCCTGCGGCAACTTTGCCATGTGACCGGGGCCATAGTGCTTTAACCACATCGTATTTAATGCAATTAGTTTTCAGGGGGTATGTCCCATGTGCCAACTGTAGTCATCAAGCTGCCACCTTCTGGCTGTTCCCCTACTTATGGTGGCTCACCTGTAATCTTCTAGAGCTCTGCCCTTTCCATCACAGCTCCCATTCTATGGAATGGGCTCCCTGAAGTGGCAAGGGAAGCCACCTCATAGAGATCTTGCAAGGAAGCTGCCAGGCTTATTTGCCAGGGATTTTGATTGATTGGGTATGGACAACAGGCTTCTTTTAGGGGGGATGGAAGGTATTTGAGGTTTTTATTTTATTTTGTTTTAATCACAGGCTTCTTTTAGGGGACTTGTAAGGCGGCATGAGCCACGAGGAAAGGCAGGTGCAAATCCTTTAATAAATAAATATGGCTAGACTTTGAACAAAGTTGAAAGCTGTAAATACTTGGAGGCAGTAATGATAATGCTCAGGTGCTGAATCCCATGGTCCTGATGGCACAGTTACACAAGATCTTAGTTGTTCTGCAGAGCCTGTAAAACTAGTCCTTAATTTGGTGTGTGGATCTGCATGTATTATTTTTTTCTTGTATCTTCGAGCAGATAGATCTTGAATTTCATGAATGAGGACCTTGCCCAATTGCTGTCATCCTCAAAGGCCCTTAAGTCTTACATTTGAATCACTGCATATAAGTAATAAATCCACTGAAGCTCCTGTGTAGGCAAGATGCTCTACTCCCCAGGATCAAGCAGGACTCACTTTCTCTTCAGTCATATTTTTATGGGGGATTTCTTTATACCTCCTCCTTCCCTAAACAGTTCAAGGGAGGGGAAAGCTGTTTGTGATGGTTTGATGTGCCTACAGAAATGCAGCAGTAGAGCCTTTATGCAGTGAACGAGTGGGTTGCAGTAAGCCATTCCTGTAGTTCTGTTAGACTCTCAAAGCTGCGAAATTGCTCTTCACTTTGGAAAGTTACCTACAGATGCATATGCCAGGGCTGATTTGGTTGGAAGAATGGCATTTTTAAAAAATGCTAAGGAGTAAGACTTCTAAAGGACCATGTCACCCATTGAGATAGGTCCAATCAAACCTTTGGCATTTTGCTACTGAATTCTTTAAGAATGCACTGGCTACGAAATATCTGCTACTACAAGTATTAGTCTGCTTGAAGTCCTCTTTCAAGTGAAAGAAACAGTTCAGTAGTGTGAATTTCCTAAACAGAACTGTAGTGGACATTATAGTTCTCTTCATTTTTGAATGTATCCATTTGCTGTGTATCAACAGGTGAGCAACTTTTTGTTCTTCAAAAACATGCTTCTCCTTTTCCAGAAGTTTCCCCTTTTTTATTTGTTCTGCAGTAGTGGTTTTTGAAATCTTTCTGTGGTGCATTTGTGAGTATGTATTGGCACTTAAAAAGGTATATTAGTTCCTTCTTTCATCCAGCCAATAGCTGGAATAATACTCATTTAATTATTTAGAAATGACTTGGTGAAGCTCTAGTAATCTTATCTGTCTGTCTCTGTTGCCTGATAGATCAAGATGGGTAGCCTGTAGCAGCAGAAAAGAGTAAGGGTCCAGTAGCACCTTAAAGACTAACAAAATTTGTGGTAGGGTATGAGTTTTCGTGAGTCATTGCTCACTTCTGTTGTCTGGTAAAACTGCACATTTGTGTGGAGTCTTTTTTAAATCTTTAGATGCTGCTGTCTGAATTAGTATTGGGAAAACTTACTAGCACTTTCATGTTGGTTACCCTATAACTTAAGGGAATAAAGTGGACTGTTTCTTTTTTACGTAAGATCTTTCCTTTGGAAAATGGGATGCATGTATGCTACAAATATTCCTACAAAAGTGTAGCAGTACAGCCAGTAAATAAGTGGTTTGCTGTACCTGGCTATACTATCTTGTAATGTATTTCCTTTAAGGTTATTTTAGCTTAATTGCTGGGAAATTCACATTTGAATGTTTCTGTTTAATAGCAAATGTCTGAAGCGCTCTTCTATATTCTTTATCCAAAGTTGTTTGGCTATGGCAAAGTCTGCATTTACCTTTTCAAGCAGATCTGATCCTGTACTGCATGCAACTTTCTCAGATCAAACTGCGTTGTATTTTTTTCAAGAACAGGGCGTATGCCATGAGGGCTTCTGCTTGGAGTTAGAACTGAGGCTGAACCATAAGCCTCCTATCACTCTGCATGGACTTGAAACTTTTCTTTGCAGTCCTTCCCTGCAGTGTAGCTTGGGAATCAGGAGGGTAGTGAAGTTTATCCATGTTCTTATGGAAGTTGCAGTGGTTTCAAGATTCCTTTTTTCTAATTTTTTTATATCCCTGTTTCGTTCTCAATAAGTCATGAGGGGGAATAGTTCTTGTTTATTTCATGCTGTTAGACCTCAGGTGAAGTGCTTTGGGTCCTGAATATTAAAAAAAACTGTAGACAAATTGCAATGAGCTCTGAGGAAGAGGGCAACATGGGTGGTCTGGAAAAAATGTTGTGAGGAAAGGTTGAGGGAACTTGGTAAGTTGGAGAAGAGAAGACTCAGGGAAGACATTAGCACTGCTGTTACTGAGGACAAGACTAGATCTAATGGGGTTAAGTTATAATAGGTTAAATTTCTGTTGAACTTTAGGAGAAACTTCCCAAGGGTGAGAGCAGTAGTGGGGTCTCCCTCTGTGGAGGTGTGAAGGTTGCATAACCATCTGTCAGAGATGTGATAGCTTTGGATATCCTGCACTGAGTTGTGGGGTTGGACGTAATGGCCTAGAATTTTCCTTCCAGCTTCATGTTTCTAAAAATCAGTTTGTTTATTTAAATAATTTACTCTGCAGTGGAATCATAGCAATGTTTGCCCCATAGGCAGCAGTGTTTTCTGTGTCGAACATGTCATAAAATAGACCCACACATACCAAGGAGCTTGTGAGTATCTGTCATGAAAAATAAAAGCTTGAGTTCTGGCTGATGGTAGTGTGTATCTGATGTTCTATGGTTATGACATTTATAAATATTGAAAGTATTGTATAGTTACTGCTGTTGTTGGTGAGCCACCTCTGGAATTCATGAATTGAGAGCATGTAATAGAAATATTTTATTTACTTCTTACATAGACAAGAAAAATGGGCAATGGTTTTAAAAGCAAACCCATGTATGACTTTAGTGGCAGACCTGTGTCTTTTCCTTCTTGGAAACTCTGTAGAACTAAATCATCGTGTAAATGAAAAGTTCTAACTTGGAGGTTGTTGCAAGTAATGAATAATCTGTTTCCCAACAATTTATTCCCTTTCAGAAGTGGGGAATGGAAAATGGGCTCTTAATGATGAAGTATATTCACCTGTGTTGGTGTGCTTTCTTGACATTTTGCTCAGCACTGTTCCTTAGTTTCGATTTAAGGAATTAAGAGTGCTAAAGCATAACAGTTTTGCTTATGGATTCAGGTGGGTAGCTGTGTTGGTCTGAAGCAGCAGAACGAAGTTTGAATCCAGTGGCACTTTAAGACCAACTAAGTTTTATTCAAGATATAACCATTCGTGTGCAAGCACGCTTCTTCAGTGTGCTTGCACATGAAAGCTTATACTTTAAATATACTTTTGCTTATGGATACAGTTTTTAGAGGAGACGTTTCCATTAAAGTTGCTTCTGAATCTGCATACAATAAATTTTACTTAACCTGGCCTGTTGGCTCTTTCTACTCCTCTTCATTCTATGATAGGTTTACCACTTGCTTTACCTAGCTTAGAAATGCACATTGAGATCAAAAGAATATTGTTTGGTGTGACTTTGTTTTGTGGGTTTGTGCTCCCCCTGCTGCTTTCTCAGGAATAGCATAGAGGGTCAGTGTTCAGTCAAAAATGTATCCTACTATTTAGATTGAATTTTCCCCCTGCAGCTGATTTGAATATTAGTAACCATTAAATAGCATCTTGTTTTGAATAATTTCTTCAGTAACTGTAGATTTTAAGATGTTTATATTTCCAAAGATACTTATAGTCAAAAAGATTACTCACACTATACTAGAGAATTACCTCTTCCTCCTGGCAAGCTGCAAAATGGCCCATTACAGGGGCTGAATGGAGATAGTCTGTTGTTTCATATCTATAGTATTTTATATCTGTAGTCCAGATTCTCAAGTGATACTTCATTATCTATATTATTTAGTATTTGCTTTAACAATGAAAGAATATTTCCTGTTACTAAAAAGGGGGAGTTCAAACCTGGGAACTTGGAACATGGATTTGGAATAAACTTAGCTTGTCCATCTGTTAATATTGTTATCCTCTGGCTTCTTATTATTGAATGAAGTGACAACATTTCAAAGATCAAATGGCTTTACTGTGCTTGAGTTGTCCCTTTGGGGTACCAAGGAGTATAAAGCTTATTGTTAAACAACCTGATAGTAGGTTCTTGATTTTTTTTTTTTAAAGGAGCTAGGATTGTTTGTATTTTATTCTCTGCTGCATCATCTGAGCAAACCCTTCTGAAGGTGTCTCCCTACAGATGGGTAAGAGATGTAGTTGCACATATACATGCATTCTCTGATGTGGCCCTCCACCTTGTGGAATGGCTTGCCTGAGTAGTTCAGGAAGCCCCCCACATTTCTTTAATTCTGCAAAATACATAGAACAGAATTGTTCAGGAGGGCATTTTTATAAAGGAGACAGGACTATAGTTTATGCCATTATATATAGAATGTATTATCCTGCTCTTACTACATTGATTTCAACTCCTATAATACCATTTTTGTATTGTTTGACAGCTGTCTAATCATGTCTAATACATGTTGCATCATGTCTATATATTGTAATGCTAGTCCTTTTGCAATGAATAGGTGGACTATAAATAAAGTAAATAAGTAATAAATGATTATCTTTTAAAATTATGTTTTGTTCACAGCTCCTGGAAAAGTAGCAGATAAAGTCGTTATAGAAAACACAAGAGATTCAACCTTTGTCTTTATGGAAGGGTCTGAGGATGCATATGTTGGCTATATGACAATCAGGGTAAGGACTGTGAGGGCAAGCATTTAGTAATTTCAACATAAACTGAAAGAAATCAGGGCTTGTGAAAAAAAAGGTTGATATTGCTTTTTTTCCCCCCCAGTTTAACCCTGATGACAAATCTGCACAGCATCACAATGCCCACCATTGCTTAGAGATTACAGTCAACTGCAGCCCAATAATAGACCATTGTATTATTCGAAGTACTTGTACAGGTTAGTAAATTCTGTTAAAGCTATCATAAGGTAGTCCACTGCAATATTATTCTGAGATGCACAAAGCTCAGCTTCTTAAAATGTGTTCTGTTATAGAAAGTCGTGAGTTTCAAATGTTTGTTAAGTGGTATCACAGTGATACTCAGCATCAAAAAAACTAAGATCATGGCATCTGGCCCCATCACTCCTTGGCAAATAGAAGGGGAAGTCATGAAAACAGTGACAGAATTCACGTTCCTGGGATCCAAGATCACTGCAGACGGTGACTGCAGCCATGAAATTAAAAGACGCTGCTTCTTGGGAGGAAAGCTATGGCAAACCTAGACAGCATAATAAAAAGTAGAGACATTACACTGTCAACAAAAGCCCACATAATCAAAGCAGTGGTATTCCCAGTAGTAATGTATGGCTGTAAGAGTTGGACCATAAGGAAGGTCAAGTGCCGAAGAATAGATGCTTTTGAATTATAGTGCTGGAGGAGACTCTTGAGAGGCCCTTGGACTGCAAGGAGATCAAATTAGTCAATCCTAAAGGAAATCAAACCTGATTGTTCCCTGTAAGGACAGATACTGAAGCTGAAGCTCAAATACTTTGGCCACCAAACGAGAAGGGAGCACTTACTGGAGAAGACTCTGATGCTGGGAATGGTTGACAGTAACAGAAAAGAGAACGAAAAAAGATGAGATGGTTAGACAGTGTTACTGATGCAATGAACATGAAATTGAGCAAACTCCATAGGACAGTGGAAGACAGGAGGGCCTGGCGTGATGTGGTCCATGGGGTCACAAAGAATTGGACTCGACTGTGTGACAACAACAACTGTGTGACAACAACAACAACAAAATCACAGTGATAAAAACTGAATTCTTTATAAACATGAAAATGCCAGCTAATGAAAATATTTTGGTTGTTCAAATTGTACCTGATGCCACCAGCTTTTTGGTCATTCCTGATTAAATTAAAGCCAGATGCTTATTGTTGTAGACTGCCCTGTGTCTATTTGCTATGCAGTTTTACCTTCACTTGCCTCTGTTTATCATCTTGGTACCTGTTCAGTCCCACATGGCTCCTGCGCATAGACAGGCTTGCCATGAAGAGGATTTTTTGAAGGTCAAAATACCTAGAGGTGCTCTGTCCCCTTCCCCCACACTGTTTCCCACCTTTTTCACTGTGATATAGAGGGGGTGGAGTGCCCTCCCCTCAGGTCTTTGTTGCTGCTGAGAGAGGTTCGTTTACAGAAGCTCTGTTTCTTCCTCAGCAGTGATTACTCCCGGTGAATCTAACTAATGAGCCTGTAGGTTACAAAGTAGCACCAAAAATGCTTTTTAAGAAATGCAGGTCTTGTGGATCAAAAACTTCCCACTCATATGGCCATGAGCAGTGCCTCTTATGCCTTGGTGAAGAGTACAACATATGCTGCTCCATTTGCCACCGATTCACCCCAAAGGCAAGGCATGACAGAGCTTCCTGCCTAAAAGTGGCACGTTGGGAAAAAGCTGTTTCTGGTTCTGCTTGAGGAAAAAAACAAGCAGTTCACTGCCTTCTGCTTCCAAGCATCTTCACTTCCAAGACCGAAACTGGCCTCTGTGAACCCAACCAAAACTACAGGGAAGGCTACAGGCACGATCGCTGTGTCCCCAGAGCACAGCTCCTTAGAACCACCATTAATGAAGGCTTGGCACAAGCACAAACCCTTGGAGAAGTCTCCCAAGTCAAAGTCATTGTCCACCCCCTCCCACCTTCATCATAAGGAACCTGTCCTTCATAAAACATCCTAGGAACTGATCAAATGATCAGTATCAGTTCCCAGAACACCTTCCCTTGCCCACTGCTCTCTTGTCATTACTTCTCAGAAGAAGTTATTCAGGACTTGGAGCTTTCTATCCTATGTTGCCAGCCCCCCCTCATCTCACCATTTGGATCCACTTCCCCAGTTCATTCCAACAGATTTGTATTTGATTTCATCCCAGTTGCTGTTCAAAGACATCCAGTGTGACTATTATGACTAAGGCTGGGACCCATGCATTCCTTTTGGTTCTAACCAAGTGGAAGCAGACCCCTACCGTACAGATTACCAGGGTCTCCCACAAGATCCCAGGAAGAGACCATACACTAGGAGACTTGGATTGTGATTACGACCTTCCTGTTTATGAAGACGGAGAGCTGGATTACACTCCCGAAACCCCCTCCCCAGAGTGCCAGAATTGTCCATGTACTTCCCCAGCAAAGACCTTCTCATGTACAATGAACAACTCATTTGAACGGTGTTCCAGATTGCAGTGCTCTCTGGGGAACATTCAAGGTAAGGCGGTCCCCCAGGTAGGCAGGCCCCTTACCATGTGCCCCTCCAAGGGCAATGGATCCAGTCTTTAGACTAATGCACCCTGAAAATATGGGTCAAGTCACATTACCAGTTATGGAAGATCTACTTGAAGTCACTACTGGCCCTTGGCTCCATCTGGCATTGGTGTTGCCTGCCTTCTGCTAGGTGTATTGAAATCAGCACAAAACCAAGGATGCCCTTTCCTCTTCCACCTTATGGCTAGCTCGCTGGTTATAGATTATACCCAAGGTAAAAACCAGGGCACCCAATTGAAGGCCAAAAACTAGATGGATAGATGGAATACGCAGAAGAATCTATGCTTCCTCTGCCCGTGGCTTCAAAATTGCCAGTTACCAATGTATCTGAGCCTGCTATCAACTCTTCCTTTGGGATAGTGTTGCACCCTGCCTGAGGACAAATGCAAGCTGACAAAACTGTTAGCCCTAGAAGCATCAAAGCTGGCTAGACATCAGATTTCTGCAACCAAGCACTCAGTGGACTGCTCAGCCCACAGCCTAGCCATGGCTATAGCATTGCCATTCCTGGCTCAGGTCCATGGTGCTTCCACAAGAAACCCACAACAGAATCAAGGACCCACCCTTTGAAGGTACAGACTTATTCAGCATCAGTACTGATGAGATACTTAACAAGATGTGGAAAGACAAACTTGCGGCTAAGACACTGGGAGTGATTCTCTGTACTCAGTCTACTCCAAAACCTAGGCCTTTCTTTGGACCATTCTACTCTGCATCCAGAGGAAGAAGTCAGGTAATGTTCTCACCCTTCGCATTCAAACAGGCATACTTAGATGCCTGTCCAGCAGGGAAGATTCCCTACTACGAGGTGCAAAGCCAGGTCTCAGTTACACAGACTCTAACCTGCGAAACAGGGTTTTTGACTGTTACAGCCCACACCTGGTGTATCTACCTACAGAGAAACTGACTCCTCATCAACTCACCTGGCAGGAAAGGGAGCCAGTGTGATGTAGTGGTTAAGAGCGACTGACTCTAAACTGGAGAACCAGGTTCAATTCTGCCTTCTTCCACTTGAAGCCAAGGGGGTGACCTTGGGTTAGTCACAGTTCTTCCAACCCCCCAAAATAAGCCTAGCTTGCTGCATACTGCTAAAAAAAGTGCTAGAGCTTCAGGGTGCCAGACAATCCTAGGATCTCCTGGCTATACCACACAGAGTGCCATATGATACGATGGAGGCAGGCAAATGTCATCTTTAAGGGGGAAAAGGAGGATCTGGGTAACTACCAATCTGTCAGCTTGACATCTATACCTGGAAAAGTTCTAGAACATATCATCAAAAAGTCAGTCCTTGAGCATTTAGAAAGGATGGCTGTGATTATTAAGAGCCAGCATGGGTTTCTCAAGAATAAGTTATGTCAGACTATGATAACCATCTTCTCAACTAGCTTGGAGAAACGACGACTGAGGGGTGACATGATTGAGGTTTATAAGATTATGCATGGGAAAGAGCAATTAGAGAAAGAGGTACTTTTCTCCCTTTCTCACAATACAAGAACCCGTGGGCACTCCATGAAATTGCTGAGCGGTCGGGTTAGAACGGATAAAAGGAAGTACTTCTTCACCCAAAGAGTGATTAACACTTGGAATTCACTGCCACAGGAAGTGGTGGCGGCTACAAGCATGGACGGCTTCAAAAGGGAATTAGATAAGCATATGGAGCAGAGGTCCATCAGTGGCTATTAGCCACAAGGTATAGATAGGGACTCTGGGGCAAGTGATGCTCTGTCATCTTGGTGCTTGGGGGGGGGTCAACAGTGGGAGGGCTTCTAATGTCCTGGCCCCACTGGTGGACCTCCTGATGGCACTGGTATTTCTGGCCACTGTGGGATACAGAGTGTTGGACTGGATGGGCCTTTGGCCTGATCCAACATTGGCATCTCTTATGTTCTTATGTTCTTATCTTTTCTTTTTTAAAGAAAGTTACTACCTTGCTGGATCAGGGGAATGCTGTAAACATAGTTTATCTTGATTTCAGTGAGGCTTTTGATAAGGTTTCACACAGTATTCTTGTTGACAAGTTGGTAAAATGTGGTTTGGATACTATGACTGTTAGGTGGATCTGTAACTGCTTGACATATTGCACCCAAAGAGTGCTTGTTAATGGGTCCTCATCCTCTTGGAGAGGAGTAACAAGTGGAGTGCAATATGTGACCTGTTTTGTTTAACACCTTTATACATGATTTGGATGAAAGAATACAGGCAATGCAAATTAAATTTGCAGATGATACTAAATTGGGAGGGGTAGCAAATACAGTAGAGGACAGAGTCAGGATACAAGATGATCTTGACAGGCTGAAAAACTGGGCTAAAACAAATAAAATGAATTTCAGCAGGGATAAACGTAAAGTTCTGCATATAGTAGGAAAAATCAGATGCATAATTATAGGTTGGGGGAGAGTTGTCTTGGTAGTAGTATGTGTGAAAAGGATCTAGGGGTCTTTGTAGACCATACACTGAATGTGAGTCAGCAGCATGATGCAGTAGCTAAAAAGGCGAATGCAATTTTGGGCTGTATCAACAGAAGTATAGTGTCCAAATCACGCAAAGTGATGGTATCACTTTCCTCTGGTTAGACCTCACCTTAAGTATTGTGTTCAGTTTTGGGCACCACAATTTAAGAAGGATATAGACAAGCTGGAATATGTCCAAAGGAGAGCAACAAAGATGGTGAGGGGTCTGGAGACCATGTCCTGTGAGGAAAGATTGAAGGAGCTGGGTATGTTTAGCCTGGAGAGGAGATGACTGAGTGGTGATATGATAACCATCTTCTCAAGTACTTGAAGGCTGTCATATAGAGGATGGTACGGAATTGTTTTCTGTTGCCCCAGAAGGTTGGACCAGAACCAGTGAATTGAAATTAAATCAAAAGAGTTTTCGATCCCTTCCAACTCTATTATTCTATCATAATTTAATTCAACCTGACAGGACATTGCCCAAGACAAGTGGGTATTCAGTATCATGTCACTGGGGAATGCGATAGAATTCGACTCTCTTCCAACATGTGTGCCCCCCCCCCCAATTCCCCCTTTCCTGCCCTCTCCCTAATGGATTTATTCTCTCTCTTACCAGTTGATACACAATTGGTAATGATCACTTCTCTTGGTACCATAAATGTTCTTTGCTCCTGCATGTGTGCCCCCCCCCCCCAATCCCACCTTTCGTGCCCTCTCCAGAATGCCTCATGGAAGTCAACACCCTCCTCAACAAGAAAACAATAAAGGAAGTGTCTGCAAAATATTAGCATTCGGGGTTTTACTCCAGATACTTTCTGGTCAAGAAAAGGGTGTGTGTGAGAGCCATCCTGGACTGGAGAGGCCTAAACAAATTCTTGTCAACAAAATGTTAATCAGTTCCAAGTGTGCTTCCCCTGTTACACCAGGGCATATAGTTTGTAATACTTGGTTTACTAGATACATATCTCCGTGGCAAGATAAGGCCAGACCATCACAAGTACCTCCACTTTCAATGTGGCTCCTGCCACTTCCAATACACGGTCCTTTTGCTACAGCACCAAGGTGGTAGCGGTAGTAGTAGGATATCTAAGGAAATGGGGATTCAAGATGCACCCTTACTTAACTGTAGCTGATTCCAAGCCAAAACTCCTATCAGACCATCCTACCCGGCAGCTACTCCGAGCACGGCTCCTGAGAAAACACTTCCAATAGACTTATTTGCCAACAGTTAAAAGAAGAAGAGATTGGATTTATACCCCACACTTCACTTGGAGTCTCAGAGCGGTTTACAAAGTACTCTCCCTTCCCCTCCCCACAACAGTGAGGTCGGTGGGGCTGAGAGAGCTCTGACAGAAACTGCTCTTTCAAGAACAGCTCTGACAGAACTATGGCTTGCCCAAGGTCATCCAGCAGCTGCAAGTGGAGAAGTGGGGAATCAAACCCAGTTCTCCTAGATTAGAGTCCGTGCACTTAACCACCACACCAAACTGGCTCTCAAAAACAAGAAATACAGATCCTTCTGCTTCCTTGGTGCATGAGACCTATACTTGCTGGGAGATGCATTTTAAATCCAGTGGACAAGGGGCCTGTTATATACTTTCCCCTGTTGCCGCTGATTTCCAGAGTCCTCTACCAAATGAGATAGGAACACACATTTGCCATCCTGATAGCTCTCTTTTGGCTCAGATAATTGTGGTTCCCAGTGCTACTGGTTGTGTCCCACAGTAGCTACATCCCACTCCCACAGGAATAGAGGTTCTTTCTGTGGAGCTTGTTTCCACACCCAAACATTGGCAGCCTGCATTTAACAGCATAGCTCATTCAGTACCAACAGACAATTTCTGAACCTGTCAAAGAAGTTCTGCTTAATGCCAGAAAACCTCCTAACTGGCATTCCTGTTTGGCCAAATGGAAATGTTTCTGTACACGGGCCACAGAACAGCATTTAGATTCAGTCCACTGCCCAACAGAGAAGGTTTTTGAATCCCTCATATACCTACTCAGAGGAGGCTGTTCATCTACCTCCATTCGAATCCATCTAGCTGCTATAGCGTGTTTTGATGTTCAATTTCATGGGAAGTCCCTATTCTCTCAAAGGGAATCCAGATTTTTCCTTGAGGGGCTATGGAATCCCCCCCCCCCCGTTCAGCCTCTGATTCCTCAGTGGAGCCTCTCACTCATGCTCTCACAACTTATGGGTAAGCCTTTCAAACAAATGGCCAGTTGCCACATTCCTTTGGTCACTGTGAAAACCTTTTTTTCTGGTTGAGGTAATGTCAGCCAAATGTGTCAGCAAACTACAGGTGTTGAGACATGACCCTCCCTTCCATCTTCTGCACTTCTTAACAGTTCCTGCCCAAGGTAACTTAGGTTCTGCGTGAACCAAGACATCACTTTTGGTTTGATTATACCCTCAATCACAAGATGAGAGAGAATGAACTCTCTATTCCTTAGACATTCAAAGGGCTGTCCTCTTCTACCTCGGTAGAACAAAATCCTTTTGAAAAGATGACAACTTATTCATCGTTTCAGTAGGCTCCAACTTGGGCAAAAAACTGTCAACCCAATCCATCTCTAGATGGATAGTCACGTTCATCAGACTGTTACAAACTAGTGAGTTGACTCTCTGCTGCAACTTCATGCCCATTCTACTCGGGCACAGTCTGCATCAGCTGCTTTTTGCCATGGTCTGTCTGTTGATTCCATCTGCAAGGCTGCAGTGTGGTGGTCCTCTTGCACTTTAGCAAGACACTACCTGATTGAGATGCAGCAGTGGGAAGAGCAGTCCTACAGTCTCTGTACAACTGAAAGCTCACACCCACCTTTCTAAGACTGGTAAATCAACTCGCTAATCTCCCATGTGGGACCGCACAGGTATCATGATGATGAAAACAAGGTTGCACTTACCTGTAACTGTTGTTCATCAAGTGGCCACCTGCGCTGTCACACAATCCTCCCTTCTGCCCTTCTTTGAGCACTTAACATAATCTGAAGACTTCCGGTCTATGGATTGGCGATGGCAGTCGCTCTCCCCAGAGCTTGGGGAGGCGATTAGCACACCATCGGCATGGAGGGGTGCCACCTCAAGTGGCACTCCCAAGGAGTCTTTGTGAAAGGCTCCAGGCCAGAGAGCTTTGAGGGTTAGCCTCTTCGACGGCTTGCTGCCAGAGAATTGAGGCTTCCCTCCGCTCTGAAGGTTCTACCGATGAGTGGCCTTAGGGCACAAGCTAACCCGAGCGGAACAAGCGGGGGAGACCGAGCGGAACAACGATTGATGTGAGCGAGGTCAGGAATGTGACCAACAATGAACGTGAGTTCTAAGTAAACGAACTTTGATAAACGGCACCCCCCTCCCCGTGGGAAAAGTGAAGTGCAAAGAGGGACACCTCTGAAGCACAAGGACAGATAAACACAGCGAAGGGGGAGTGGGAGGAAATAGACAGCGTGTGTATTTTGAAAGACTTACTTGAGTGCGAATAGCGAATTGACGAGTGCTTCGAGCCCGGGAGAAGCAGTTTGAAAGTGTAAACAAAGTTGAAAAATGGCGGCATCACGAGGAAAGTTTAAAGCGAAGTCTCAAAGTCCGAGGCTGGAAGAGGGAGCTGACGTCATGAAGCTGTTAGCAGATATGCTCAAGCCAGTGATGGATCAGCTCGATGGTATTAACCAGCAACTGACCTTGTTAAATCAAAACTTCACTTCACAACAGCGACAGCTGGCAGAAGCGGGGAAAAAAGTGGAGCTGGTGGCTGAGAAAGTTACAGAGATAGACACCTCAAGCAAGAAGATGAAGAAAAGAATGGGTGAAGTGGAAACAAAATAAAGTCTTCAAGAAAATCGTTTGTTGCAGCTGCAAATGGAAAAGGCTAATATGATTCTCAGGTTCCAGGGGGTTCCGGAGACAGAAAAAGAAGATTTGAAGAAGACTCTGGGTGAGATTATCGCTCCAGTGACAGGCCAGAAGAGAAAGAGCTACAAGGAGTTAATTACTTTTCTTCAAACAAATGGTATACAGTACAGGTGGGCGATTCCTGAAGGTGTCATCGTTAAAATCAACGATAGAAGGGAGAAGATAGACTCCATCTTCAAAGTCAAAGAATTCTTGAGACGTCAGCTGGGATTGGGGGAAGACTCTAAAGAGGAAGAAACTAAATCAAGTGACTCAGTTGCCTCGGGAATGGATGAGAACTCCGCTGCAGAAGCGGGTGCGGGAGCAATGAAAACTGTATATGATTTTAGAGACAGAAAGCCGAAGTAAGGGCAGAAGGACTCTAATAAATGGCCCTTTGAAACAAAGAAGATGCTCAGAAAGTTCTCTCATAATAACTAATTTACTAATACAGAACAATGTGGAAAACAAGAACTCTACAAGTATATTGTTTTACTAACTCTTTTAATACTAATATTAAGTTTAACATAAAGGGGGTCTCTCACTCTTGGGTTTTTAAGTTAGTGTGGGTATCTTTCCTTCATCCATAGTTGTAGTTCTCCTTCCTATATTTTTCTTTGTAGTTTGTAGTCATATTGAAAAAATAAAAATACCCCTCTGGGGGTTAAAAACAAAACAAAACATAATCTGAGAAACTTGCCTCACTCCAATGACGACAGAGAGGAATTGAGGGAAGGGCGTTCTTCCCCCTTTATATCATGTGGGAAACAGCATGGGGGAGGGGGATGGAGCACCTCTAGGCATTTTGAGCTTCAAAAAAATCCTTTCTGCAACAGGCTGTGTGTGTGCAGTACCCATGTGCAGCACAGATGACCACTCAAAGAACACTAGGTACAGGTAAGTGCAACCTGTTATTTTGTATATGGGAAACTGTAAATAATTGAAATAACCAATTGACAGCATAATCTGAAAGGCTCAGTCAAGGTATTTTCCAATAGCTGTCCTAGCAGGTTTAGTTGGTGGTATACGTTATATATGTCCTCTTGTAAAAGCGGATCTCCCCTAAGCTAAATCTTCATATCTGAATGTTTCCTTTCAGTTGGTTCTGCAGTCTGTGTTAGTGGCCAAGGTGCTTGTCCTACTATCAAGCATTGTAACATCAGTGATTGTGAAAATGTTGGACTCTACATCACAGATCATGCACAGGTAATGTTCTGTCTCATTTTTCTCCCACTTTTCTTCAAAAATAAAGTTTTTGGGCCCATTTTAAATCAACAATCTTTACTGATTTTTTTAGGGAATATATGAGGACAATGAGATCTCTAATAATGCATTAGCTGGGATTTGGGTTAAAAACCATGGAAACCCTATTATTAGACGGAATCACATTCATCATGGGCGTGACGTTGGTGTTTTTACATTTGACCATGGCATGGTAACGTATATTTTTCCTTTTGAGGAGAGATTACTATATAATGTATGTGTGTGTTGTGCATGCTTGTGGATAAAGTTTTGTGAATATTGGAGTTGCTAGTCTTTTCTCTGACTCCAAATATAACACTAGAGGTATCCAAGCCAGGGTTAGGAGATTGGGAACATAACAGTCAGCTCACATGCTGGCACCCATACAAATCCCCTTGCCCCCTCTGTTTAGCATTATGTTTGTACCACACTAACCGGTATTTGAGATGTTGGTTATAAGCTAGTTTCTCCAGACCTATTTGTGAATACAAGTTTTAGAGAAGTGTTCCCAAAGGGAGGGTACAGGCTACACTTCATCAGAAGCTCTCTTCCTCCTCTGCAGGCCACTAAAATTCTAGTTCCAATATTTTGACATCTTAAAAGATTTCAGCACTTATGTTCCTTTGTTTTAAGCTTATCTTTGCAACCTTAAATGCTAGAAACTTTGTCACTGAAGTCTGAATAAATTATCAGAGCTCTGGTTATTGATAGAAATTGATTGCTTATAAATTGATTTTTTAAATGGTGTTTAGATTTCTGGCTGAAACCAAAAGTATAAACTGCTTTACATTCCCAAGAAAACTGATTTCAAATATCAGAAGTGCTTTGGGTCAAAAATTGACATGGAGCTAGCTCTTATTTTCTGATAGCTATTGTTTTTTGCTTTGCGGCTTCTCTTTATGCATGATTCATATTCTTAAAAAGTATTTTGCAGAAACTAGTGCCAGAAATATTGTGCTTCAAGCCAAAAGACTCATTAGTTGTTACCTCGAAAGATGTAGTTGTGTACTAAGAAACAGTTGGAAATAACGTTTCACCCATCTAATTTATGTTGCTGTCACAGGAACATATAAGTTCCTGCAGGAACCAAACTAGGTCTGTAGAAGTCAAATTGGGGAATGCTGATGCTGTAAGATGAAAGGGAAAAATTACGTGGGGTTTTTTGTATTTTCTATATTTTAATGTTGCAGCTTATGCTGTGCACTGTATCTCAGGCTAGCCGAGGTTCATTGGATCTTGGAAGCTAAGCAGGATCAGCCCTGGTTAATGGGATGGGAGACCACCAAGGATCAGCCCTGGTTAATGGGATGGGAGACCGCCAAGGATCAGCCTTGGTTAATGGGATGGGAGACCAACAAAGAATTCCAGGGTGGTTATGCAGAAGCAGGCAATAGCAAACCACCTTGGAATATCTCTTGCCTTGAAAACTCTGTGGGGTCTCCATAAGTTAGCTGTGACTTGATGGCACTTTCCACCACCATATCTCATTGGAAACAACCACTGGTTATCACTGTAACTTCTTTTTACTGAAATAGTTTGCACATTTTCTTTTAACAGTTAACTCATTCCCTTAAATATTACAGAGGCAACAATTTTGCTTTATATTAAGCTGAAGGACATACAGTGGAGTGCAGACAGGGCAAACTTAGGATCATGTAAGATTAGTTTGCTTTTGATGTGAACTCTGAAGTTGTTCTTTCAAGTTATAACTAGATTTGGAGCTCTGTGCAGGATTTATATTGAATAATAATGCACAGTATCTTGCACAGTTGTCGTCATTGTAATAAGGTCAGCTTGAAAGGAGTTTCTTTTGTCCTTCAGTCTATGCATTTATATATGACCTGTTTAAAAAGTATTATCACCCTAGACTTCTCTGGACATAATTTGTTCCTAGGGATTTTCTACAGAATGCTTATTACATGCAAGATACTTGGTTTTTCAGCTAATTTTCTCATGTTGCTTCATGCCTCAACACTTGTAGAACCTTTTTAAAACAAAAAAACCCCCACCCTTTTTTCCAGGGTTTCAATTAACGATGATTGAGCAGTTAAAGTATGTTGCCCTGCTGACTCTGATATTTCAAGCACTGGATGGTGTTGCCAGGTGCCTGATATGAGCTGCTGTGCCTTTACAATTTTTTGTATCTATTGCACACCATGAAAGATGCAGAAACCATTCATTTACTAAGCTAATGCATCTGTAAAGCCTTTGGCAGTAGATAGCTCCTTCCTGCAGCATATTACTTCTGGCTTCTGAATGTTAATTTCTCTTCAGAAAAAGGCACCAGAGCATAAAATGCCATCTGAAGTCATGTTGAGACCTACCTTGTCAATATAAAATCCTTTGGGCCCAAATTGACAGCCCATTTGCTACATTAGCCTATTGGGCAAGGTAAAATCCTAATATAGGTGAAGAGCAGGGATCACAAATGCTTCTCTTCTGTTAAATACACTTGGATATATTTCCTAGAGATATGGGAATACACAAGAACATTACTTCATAAGTGCACCTCCAAATCCTGGGGCAAAGAGTATTTGGTCTGTGCTTGAATGGACACAGACCTGATCAGTACCTCAGGAAGGAATTTCTGGTAGCAAACACTGAAGGAGACATTACTTGAGTTTTAGCTTTTATCGAACATATAAAAATAACAGCAGGAAAACATAGGTAGATTGAAAGAGCAATGCAGAATACCAAGTTTGGGGAATTACTGAGCTACTAGTAATTAGATGGCATATAAAATCATATTAGAATATAGGGAATAAACAATAATGAGGAAATCTGATGACTTGTAGTGGGAGCCATCCCATTTAAGCAGTGATACTCAGTGGCTCAGGATCCATGTGTGGCTCTTTCACATGCCACCTGTGATTCTTCCAAACACTGTAGTGAAAATTCCCAGACTCTTTAGCCTTTCCTCATAGAAAAGGTGCTCAAACCCCTTAATCATCTTGATTGGTTTTTTCCAGAACTGCGCACAGTATTCCAAATGAGGCTGCACTAGAGATCTATACAGGGGCACTGCAATATTTGCAATTTTATCTTCAGTCCCTTCCCTAGTAATCCCCGGCATGTAGATTGCAAGCAGCAGCACAATGGGTTAACATTTTCATTAAGATACCCACTACAACCCCAAGATCTGTTTCTCCCTCTGTTTCAGCAAGTTCAGATCCTATTGGCATTTATTTTTTCAATATTTACTTTCTCAGTGAATTCCAAAAGACTGGTTGGGCAGGACTTCTCTTTGCAGAAGTCATTTTGATTTCTCTTCAGTGTTTGTGTGTGTATATATGTGTGTGTGTGTGCACACGCTTGTTTGTCTTGATGATGTTATCCGTTGGCTCCTCAGGTTCTCTCTTTGCCTATTAACTTATACTTTTTTGCCAGACCCTGCACTCCCCTCTGTTTACATCATTTGGGCAGATCTTCAACTTTTTAAAAGAAGCCTCCTTACTTTTTATAGCTTCCTTGACTTGTGTTGTTAACCACGTAGGCATTCTTTTAGACCTTACCTAAACTGGGGTGGGGGGGTGCATTGTATCTGGGCCTCAAGCAGTGCAGTTTTAGATAGCTTCCAAGTATCCTTGGAAGCTAGAGAGCCAGTGTGGTATAGTGGTTAAGAGTGGTGGACTCTAATCTGGAGAACTGGATTTGATTCCCCCACTCTTCCACATGAAGCCAGCTGGGTGACCTTGGGTCAGTCACAGTTCTCTCAGAGCTCCCTCAGCCCCACCTACCTCACAGGGTGTCTGTTGTGGGGAGAGGAAGGCATGGCAATTGTGAGCCGCTCTGAGACTCCTTCAAGTAGTAAAAAGCAGGGTATAAAAACCAACTCTTCTTCCTCTAGGGACCTGACTCCTTTGAGTTTCCCTATCAGCTTCCTGTAACAAGCCCCCTAATTTTTGTAAAGTTCCCTATTTTGATATCAAAGATGACTGTTTTGACCTGGGGGGGGGTAACTTTTCATTGGTCTTGAGCTGCACAGAGAAACGAGTCTTAAATACAAGAACTTGCTATATACTGAATAAGACCATTGGTCCATCACAGTCAGTATAGTCTACTCAGAGTGGCAGTGGATCTCCAGGGTCTCTGGCAAAGGTCTTTCACATCACCTATTACCTGGTCCTTTCAATCTGCAGATGCCAGGAATGTAAACTGGGGTCTTCTGCATACCAAGCAGATGCTCTGCCATTGAGCTGTGGCCCCTACCCAAGATCACTACCCTTCTGGTTTGCTTCATAAGCAAGTGTGCCATCATTTATGATGTCTAGGAACCTCATTTCAACAGCACGAGTCAAGTACACATTTGCCCACTCAATGTGAGGGTAGTTGAAGTAACCTAGTATTGCAACACTTTCTGCTGTAGTCACTTCCCTAATTTCCTTCTCCATCTTGAGATCAGTTCAAGGGTTTGATCAAGGGTGTGTGTGATAGTATACTCCCAGTTTTAAGTAACCTTTTAGGGCCTGCTATCATTATCCATAACCATTCTGTGGGGGAATTTATTCCCCTAATGTTTTTTAGCTTGTTGGCCTCTGTGGCCTCTGTGATATACAACAGAACATCTTCTCCAACATACTGCTCCCTATCCTGTCTATAGGATATATCTAGGGATAAGAGTCCCATTAATTTATTTTCCTCATTCCACCATGTTTCTGAAACACCCATTATATCTAAATTGTGATTTAGTATCAATCTGTCATGGGCTGGGCTTGGGCTAAGAGGCAGAAGTCAAGTCCGGTCCGGGGTCGTTGCCAGGAGAGTCAGAGTGAGAGCCAAATCATGAGTCCGAAGCAGGGGTCAGGAAGTCAGGAATCCTAGCCAGAGTGGGGGTCTGAGGACAGGAGCCGAAGGTGGATGCGAGGCACGCACGGAGGCGACTCGTTTCTTCCACAAGAGACCAATCCTGAGTGAGAGTTATATAGGCCAGGCTTCCTGTGGTGGTGCTCCTGCTAATACTCAGGACTCGGCGCTCACCTTCCCTGCCAGCGTGCATCTCAACGGTGGTGGCTAACTCTCTGCAGAGCCGCTCCCTTAGCTGAACCACCCATGGAGGTGAGTCAGGCGGGCTCCCCGATTTCACCTGTGCCTCCTTGGCCACTGCAGGACTAGGTGTGGGGTTTACAGGCTCAGGCGCTGGCAAGCTATCAACTTGTGAGGAGTCAGAGGGGCCAGCTTCTGGTTCTGGCAATGCTGGCGCCTCTGGCTGCGATGCCAGCTCGGGCGGGGACTCAGCGCCATCTCAGTCACTCATGACGCAGTCTCTCCACCTATTGGTTCAGAGGCTGTATAATCACAACTATAACATTTCTGTCTCCCAACAATCCTCGCCACCTGTATAAGAACATAAGCCCTGCCAGATGAGACCAGGGGTCCATCTAGCCCAGCATCCTTTCTCACACAGTGGCCAACCAGTTCTTGTAGCGGTCCTAACAACAGGGCATAGATGCTGAGGTCTCCTGCTGATGTTGCTTCCTGGCACTGGTATTCAGAGGTTTACTGCCTTTGAACGTGGTTATCTTCCATCGCCATGGCTAGTAGACACTGATGGACTTATTTTCCATGAATCTGTCTAATTCCCTTATAAAGCTGCCTGTGCCTGTGGCCATCACTACATCCTCTGGCAGTGAATTCTACGTTTTAATCATGTGTTGTGTAAAGAGATATTTCTTTTTGTTTGTCCTGAGTCTGCTGCCCATCAGCTTCATTGGATGTCCTCAGGTTCTAGTATTTTGAGAAAGGGAGAAAAAGTTCCCTTTGTCAGCTCTTTCCATCCTGTGTGTAATTTTATAAACCTATGCCATGTTCCCTCTTAGTCATTTCTTTTCTACACTGAAAAGCCCCAGACCACTGTGCACCACAACTGATGACTTCCCTCCAGTGCTATCCGTCATCCTATTTAAATGGCACACGATGCCCACAACCTTTGCACCAGACAGGCAAATCATCATGCAGTAAAAATGACCATCACAGGCCCCTGCTCTTTTTATGTTCCTAATGATCAAATCACCCACCTCCACTCCCAAAGGGGTCCTCAGTACAAGAGGATATCACTCCATCACCCAAAGAAGGAGTTCCAACTTAAGGGATCATACCCCTCCTCCTTAGCCTCATGTCCCTCCCACTTCAAGACCCTCAATCACTACAACAACAGAGAAGTTGTCAGCATAGGAGCGGCATGGTTCTAACAGGTTCCTGAAGGTCTCATCCATGTAACTCCCCCCCAAAATCTGTGCAGATTTCTGTAGGAAGAAGGATAATGTGTACTTTGCTGAAACTTGTATGCCCTCTGTCAAGGAGCTTTGACTTTGGGGTTTTTGAAGGTCTCATCCATGTAACTCCCCCCCCAAATCTGTGCAGATTTCTGTAGGAAGAACTTTGCTGAAACTTGTATGCCCTGTCAAGGAGCTTTGACTTTGGGGTTCTCTCCTGCTCCTTGTCAGCCTCCCTCACGGAACTCGCAATGTCTTCCCATTACAATTCCTTGGTTGCAAGCTCCCAGGAAACCTGTGTGTCTTCTTAGAGTTCAAACTCTTCATTTGGCAGGTAGCTTCCATTGTTGATGAGGCACATTAAGCTGCTCCAAGCTGCATTTTAAACTACATCTGTTTTTCTCTTTCTCTCCCATTCTAACTTGGTAACCTTTCCCCTATCCTTGGTCTCCCTTCAGCCCATTTCTCTTAAATGACTTATCACTAGGGGTGTGCATTTGGTATATACCAAGTTGAATAAATACATGAAAAATACCCTATCAGTATTTTGGGGGGTATTCATTTAGCCGAATACAGATCAGAGATCTGTATTTTGCTACTGAACTAGCCACACCTGAATGAAAGCCAATATTATACAGCTTTTATTGGCTTTTATTTGGGTGCGGCCAAATGCATTCAGTTCACTGGCTAAGTTGTGCCACCACCACAGCACGACTCAGTAAACCAACTGAATGAATTTAAAGTTTAAATAGGTTCAGTTTGCTTGCTGAGTCAGGCCACTACAGTGGCGCAACTCAGCAACTGAACTGAACCTGTTTAAAGTTTAAATGCTTTCAGTTCACTTGCCAAGTTGTGCCACCAATGGTCCTCACAGGGTATAATGGATCTGAATAAATTTGGGTTTCCCAAATATTTACCTGAATGCCAATACTGGTATTCAGGAATACCAATATTTTCCGGGGCTGATAGACTCGAATTGGTAAAAAAAAAACACTTTTTTTTTTTGCACACCCCTTCTTATCACCTGGGCTTTGTTCAGCTTTTGTTTTGTTGAAAATCTAGAATTTCCTGTTATCAGTGTTCCAGTCCATTGGCCTCTTAAAGGAAACAGGTGTGAGCTTCTGGCCTAACTTAGGGAACAAGGTATCAGAAATGTGTCCATGCTAGGATGCCACCTTTATACATTTTTATAACTGAGCTTTTACTACTGGTTGCACAATTGAGTGCACTCTTGAATCCTCTCTGTCATTGGCCCAAATTTCAGAATTATGTCTGTGGGAGAATTTAGGATGATCTGTGCTTGAAGAGGTAATGGAAACCTTGTTCTTATTGGGGGATAAGTTAGAATCCTGGTTCTGATTAGTGGATTTGAATTTTTCTTTGTGCAAGATGCTGGTAGAAGGAATATACTAGGTGATGTAATGGGAAGGGGAGATGGATCTGAGTAGGATGGCTGAATTACTTGAGTGGCAGGTCTGACTAATGCCTTGTAATGAAGATCAGGGGATAGTTTGGGCGATAATCTTGATCACATTTCCAGAGAGGTCTGCCTTGTAAGGCAGATTCCTGGATGGTCCTAGAAGATTGAATATTGTCCTTGATTGCTTATCATAGGCTGAATTTTGATGAGTCCTCAGAAGGCCACAGAATAGAGCCATTATTATAACCAGGCTACCATGGGAACCTGGCTGCTTCCTTATGCATTGACATTTTGAGGCATGTAGCCTGATACTAATTCCTCATATCAAACCTTGGCCCTCCTGCAGTCTCACACACCACAAAGCCTGAGAAGCAGGGTGGTGGTGTCTCATAACATGGCTCCTGCCCCTGGGGCCTTTTGTGGGGTAAGAGAGATCAGTCCAGCTGTTCACTGGTGCTGTTCTCAGCCTCTGAGGTAAAAGGAGTTGTGGTAGCTTTCTCAGCCCCACCTACCTCACAGGGTGTCTGCTGTGGGGAGGGGAAAGGAAAGGAGATTGTAAGCTGCTCTGAGACTCCTTCAGGTAGTGATGGGCGGGATATAAATCCAGTCTCTTCTCTCTTCTCTCTCTTCATCAGGGAAACAACAACTATATTTATTGTTAACTGGAAACCCCTTACAGATTTTTTGCATGAAACAGAAAAAAATGAAGTGATGGTTTATGGTTTTGAAGATTAAGAGGAGGAAAAATAGATAAAGGAGAGGGCTTTTAAGTAGCTATAGAGAGAGTGAATAGAGAAACTAAGTTGTATTGGTCCTAGATGAAAATCAAAATATACTCCTTTTTTAACCATCGTATTATGTCTTCTCTTAATTCCATTCTCTGTGATTCTTTCTTTTTTGCCTTTTTATGTATCTCATTTAAATTTTTAATAAAATTTATATATATAAAAAAATAGAAACAGCCTCTCTGTCAGGCCTTCCCTTCAGCCCCGCTGCTTCTGTGGAAAGAAAGGAGGGATGAGAACTGGGGGTAGAGGGATCTGGGAGAGACAGGCTTTTGTGGGTTCTCAGTAAATCAGTTGCTTTCACTGCTAGGAATCAATTGCTTTTCTTTGTATTTTGAGTAAAAATAATATCATTAATTAGGTTTGCCTGTGTCCTTTATAAAGTTTATATCTCCAGTACCTTGCATTACATTTTATGGTACACGTGGTCTGACCTGGGGCAGTTGGCCCCATATCTCACTCCCCAAGATCTAGCAACAGTGATCCATGCAATGGTCACTTCCAGATTGGATTATTGTAACTCTCTCTACGTGGGACTGCCCTTGACTTTGCTCCGGAAGTTGCAGCTAGTCCAGAATGCAGCAGCACGGGTGTTGACAGTGACGCCTGTGCAGGCTCACATCCACCCAGTGCTACGTGAACTGCTCTGGCTGCCTATTGAATTCTGGATCCATTTCAAGGTGCTGGTGCTTACCTTTAAAGCCCTATATGGCAGGGGCCAGCATAGCTTCGAGACTGCCTCTCCCCATATGAGACCCATAGAGCACTATGGTCGACTAATCAACATCTCTTGGTAGTCCCTGGCCCCAGGGATGTCCAACTTGCCTCAACCAGGGCCAGGGTCTTTTCAGCCCTGGCCCCTACCTGGTGGAATGAGCTCCTGAGTGAGATCAGAGCCCTGCAGGATCTATTACAATTCCACAGGGCCTGTAAGACGGAGCTCTTCCACCAGGCTTTTGGCTGAAGCGGCGGGCGCCGCGTCTTTGTGGCTGACCCCAACAGCGGCCTGGATCCTAACATCTTAAAATCTTCCACTACTGTTGATATAGTTCTATTAGAGCTGACATGGTACTTAGGAGTATAGTATTTTAAACTGTTGTTTTAATCTGGTTTTAACTGTGTTGTATTTTATACTGTTGTTACCCGCCCTGAGCCCGCCCACAGGGAGGGCGGGACATAAATCCAAATAAAATAAATATAAAAATAAATAAATAAAACAGTATCTGACTTTTTACTTTTGACTGCACTGTAATGTGAGATACAGTCTTGGTGTTGACTGTGCAAGACTGTGACTGAATAACTGGTCCTTACTATGTAGCATGTAATATGGGGCTGTCTTTTTATTATTCTGTGCAGAACTATGGGGACTGATGGTCCTATATGTATAGTCCATATTTATACTGTCATCTTTAAAATAATGTCAACAAAGTGGGGAAGAAACCATTTCTTTGTTTTTCCTTACAAAAATAATCCCTTCTTCTTCCTTGTGTTTAGGGTTATTTTGAAAGCTGCAACATACATAGAAATAGAATAGCAGGTTTTGAAGTGAAAGCTTATGCCAACCCTACTGTAGTTCGTTGTGAAATTCACCATGGTCAAACTGGAGGGATTTATGTCCATGAAAAAGGAAGAGGACAATTTATTGAAAACAAGATCTATGCAAACAATTTTGCAGGTGTATGGATTACTTCAAATAGTGACCCAACAATAAGGTATTGCTCTTTATTTTAACTTGGAAGGGAAGGTTAACAAATGGAAGCATTAAGTAGTATGTATGAGTAACATAAACTAACATTTGGAGTTGTTTCAAACATTTGGGAATTGTGTAGTTCTAAACTGGTCCAGTAATATGCCTGGATGGGAGACTACCAGGGCTAACTGTATATTAGCCACTTTTAGCTCTTTGGGTGAAAACTTGGGGCATAATAGGAAATAAGATAGGAAGTGGGTGTTTGCCACAATGCTGAAGAATTTTTCCTTCTAAAAATAAGAATTTATTCATTTCTTTTGAATGCATATTCTGTATACAGTTTGTTGTATGTGATAACTTCATCTTTGGTTTTGCATCTTAGGGGCAATGCAATTTTTAATGGGAATCAAGGTGGTGTCTACATCTTTGGTGATGGAAGAGGCCTTATTGAGGGAAATGACATTTATGGTAAACAACCAAATGTTTGCTGTATTGCACTTGATAGTCCCTATATCTTTGGTGCCATGTTTCTCAATGTGTACTTCTTTCAATAGGTAATGCATTAGCAGGGATACAAATAAGGACTAATAGCTGCCCCATTGTTCGGCACAACAAGATTCATGATGGCCAACATGGTGGTATTTATGTGGTGAGTGTCTTGATGTGGACTTCATAACTTTATTCTCTAGCTTCTCAGTCTTGGCCCAAAAATCAGATGGATTTTATCTCAGAGACATTATGGATAATATCTGCAAAACAATTAATATTATTCAGTATGCTGGAAGTCACGGTTTGCCCTCAACATTCATCTTAGCTATTGACATAGAGAAAGCATTTGATAGCCTTGGAAAAAAGTACTTGTCACTGTTAAAGCATATGAATTTTGGCCCTAGATTTTACACTGCTGTTTCTGCTTTATATTACTCGCCTTCAACATGTTTCAGGATTAATGGTTGCAACTCAGAAGATTTCTTTTTGGGTAGGGGCACAAGACAGGGTTTTCCCCTATCGCCACTGCTTTTTGCCCGATCCCAAAGTCACGTTCCCTGCAGTCTTGGATCTCTTGACACAATTTGGGAGGGTTTCTGGTTTGAAAGTTAATGCAAAGAAAACAACCCTTTATTCAATGTCTCTGTCAGAATTGAATAAAACTTATTTTAATGTTAATTTTAATTTTGTTTGGGCCAACAACAACTGGAAGTATCTCGGAGTGATTGAGTGATTATTCCCTCAAAGCTGACTGATTTTATTAAATACAATCATTTGACTCTAGTGATGTCTATTCAGTCTACAATACAGAATTGGAAAACAATGCCATTATCTTGGCCTGAAAGAGTCTCTCTTATAAAATCCATCTTATTTCCAAAGTTGTTATATATTTTAAGGACCTTACATGTCAATATACCTAAGTTATTGTTATCAAAATGGCAAGCTTTATTACTTCAATTTATGTGGAATCATAAGGCTTCTAGGATTACTTTGAAGGCATTAAGACAACCAATAGAATCAGGAGGAATTTGTCAATTCCAGATATAAAAACTTACTATGAGGCCATTATTCTCACAAATATACTTAAATACAATGAGTTGGGATGTACACTGTCTGGAAATATATTGAGGAAATCTGTGGATACCATATAGTCAGCGACCGAAGCTAACTAATGTGAATCCATATCTAGGGACCATTTTGCAGGTGTGGGATAATTTCAGAAAAAGATACTTACCAAGGTTGTCCTCTTGCTCTACTTTTACCAGCCAGTTGTGGTTCCCTCCTACGCTGGGTAGTATTTCTTGTATGCTCTGGAAAAAAGCAAATAACATTAGATTTATTGATATTGTTAAAAATTGAATAATATGCAGTAAATTGCAACTAGAATCTAAAATCCAGGAGCCAATCCCCTGGATAGAATATTTCCAATTACAGCACTTATGTAACACACCAGAGATTAAGAAAGACTTGCTAAAATCTGTCACCCCCTTTGAAAAACTGCTTACTACTCTGTAGACTTCTTTAAAAAGTTTGATTCTGAAAATTTATAATATTTTAATTTGCTATGGCAGATCCACTTCATTATCTTTTCATAAAGCCTGGATGCTTGATTGTGAGAATTCTTTAACAGATCAAACTTGGGAATGTATTTGGTTCTCTGATTCCCTCCATGCCACCTCTTTAAACTTCGTATACCAGACATATAAATTTATCACCTGGATGGTACTCTTCACCAACTAAAATAGCATGTATAAACTGGAAATACAGTTCTCATTGCTGGCGAGGATGTGGAGGAGAAGGAACATACATTCATTGTCGGTGGCTTTGCCCAATGGTTCTTAAGTTTTGGAAAGATATTGTGCAACAAATAATTTACAATTCCTTTTACAATACACTCAGTACTGTTGAATGTTTGGCCTGACTTAGAAATTCCCGACATCCAAAAATTTTAATTGCAATGCTATTATTGGTAGCTTAAAAAGTGATTGCTTCTCATTGGAAGGCCTCCCAGCTACCTGGGATAAAGGACTGGTATATGTCTCTGTGGGACTATATAATTTTTGATAAAATAGCAGATGTTGAGGTCTAATGAGTGTCCTTTGTTTGAGTCAAACTTCCTGAATAAGTTGTACCCGGTATTGGAAAAACTTTTAAAGAATGTAAATTCCCCGTATTCTTTTAGCAATCATTGTTATTTCAAATTTATTTTGTAATGTAACAATTAAGTTTTGTATAAGGTAGTATTGAAATCTGCCTTGTAGTACAGGTATTTCAACTCTGTTGTTAATGTTTTCTTGATGTTCTGTTACTGGTTGATGTTTTGTCACTGATTGATGTTTTTTTGAATATTTAAAATAGTTTTTTTAAAAAGAAGGATTTGTAATTATATGCAGGATATGTACTGAAATTTCCTATATCTTGTAAAACAGACTTCACTGTAGTGTGATTGGTGTTTCTAATTATGAAAAGGGTGACAATTCTTAGCAAATATAATGCTATGCTGTCTGGTATAAGTAACTGAAAAAGATTAACTGGATTTTGCTAGCTTATCTGGAAGGTTTTCTTTTTTCACTTGCAATTGTTGACAGTTTGGCATATTGAGTGTGAAATTTGCTCTGTGTTACTTGGACACTTTTCATCTCATGTTGCTTCCAGTTTCCTTGCCAAAAACAAAGCAAAACTGAGATTAGGCCACAAATGAGAGAAAGGCCATTGAACTGTTGACATTATCCTTTTTTTCTTGTGTTCTAAATGTGCATTCATGGCTATATGTTTTGGATATAGACTTTTATTGTTCTTTCATTGCAAAGTTATATCCCACTTTTCTGCTCTCATCACAGCCACCAAAGCAGTTAATAGATTAACAACAGCCCTGTGGCCGTTGGCCTGTGGGGTTCTGCAGGGTTTGAGCTTATCTCCAGTGCTGTTTAATATCTATATGAATCTACTGGAAGAGGCCATCAGGAGATATAGGCTGCAATGTCACCAATATGCAAATGATACCCAGCTCTACTTTTCCACCAAATTCCAAGGATATTATTGATGTTTCTGAACTGGTGCTTGGAATCAGTAACGGGCTGAATAAGGGTGAATAAGCTGCAACTTAATCCTAACAAGACAGATGTTCTCTGGGTGAGTAGAAAGGCAGGCAGACTGGGGACTTGAGATATGTCCTGTCTTAGATGAAGTTATATTCCCTTTTAAAATCCAGGTTTGCAGCTTAGGAGTGCTGCTTGATGCAGTGGACACCTTGGAAAATCAGGAGGCAGTGGTAGCTCAGAGCACTTTTGTCCTAGTCCAGCTGGTGTGTCAGTAGACTCCATTCTGGTTCAGTCAGAACAAGCCACAGTGACCCATGCCTTAATTACATCTAGACTGGACTATTGCAATATGCTGTACTTAGGACTACTCTTGAAGATTGCTCATAAACTGTAGCTAGTGTAGAACACTGCAACTATTGCAGAACACTGCAGCTAGACTACAGGTCGGGGTCAGCTACCAGGAACCTGATACCCCAACACTACAGCAATTCAACTGGTTACCGATCTGCTTCCAAGCCCAATTCAAGGTGGTGTTCTTGTTCTTTAAAGCCCTACATGGCTTGCGACTGGGGTATCTTGATGGACTGTCTTCTCCCATACATTCCTGGCCAGAAATTAAAATCACAGGGAGAGGCCCTCCTGACTGTCTTACTAATAAAAGAAGCTTGTGTGGTGGGCACACACGAGAGGGCCGTTTTAGTGGCAGCTCCATGGTTATGGAACTATTTTATTTAGGACGTCATTTGACTGATTTAGTTTTTTATTTATTGGCAATTTTAATTGAAAGTTTACATTTTAGGATTTTTTATCATTGTTGTTTTATTTACATTGCAAGCTGCCTTGAGTTCCACAAGGTAGAAAGGCAGCTAATAAATGTCTTAAATAAATCAACAATAAAACCACATCTTAAAAAACATTAAACTGAACAAAAACTTATCATTCAAATAAAACCAGTTAAAGTACACATACAATACAATGAAATACACATCAAAATGGTTAAAAACAGGACAGGAAGAAGGGATCACCCAAACCAGAGTCTCGGATGATGACTGTAGCTGTTGGGTGGAGAAGGTGGTCCTTCAAGTATGCTGGTCCCAAGCCATGTAAAGCTTCAAAGGTCAGCACCAGCACCTTGAATTATTCCCAGAAACAGATTGAGAGCCAGTGTAGATGGGCCAGGACTGGAGTGATATAGCCCCTATGACCCACTCCAGTTAAAATCCTAGAGGCAGCAATCTGTACGAGTTGAAGTTTCTGAAAACTTTTCAAGGGCAGCCCCATGTAGAGTGCATTGCAATCTAGATGTAACCAGGTTATGTACCACAGTGACCACATCTTTTCTTCCCGGGAGAGGCTGCAGCTGGCTAACTAGTCAAAGCTGGTAAAAGGCAGTCCTGGCCACAGCTGTCAACTGCTTATCCAGCAGTCGGCCTGGGTCCAAGAGCACCCCCAGACAGCAGATCTGTTCCTTCAAGGGGAGTGCAACCCAATCCAGAACAGGTGACATAATAAGTCCCACATCAGCCTTTCAGCTCACCAGTAGCACTTCCACCTTGTTATGACTAAGCTTCAGTTTATCAGTTTCACATCCACTCCAAAATTGACTTTAGGCAGTGGTTCAGGGTCTCTACAACCTCTCTAGTATCAATCTGTGTATTGGTGACAATCCAGGCCAAATTTTCAGATGACCTCACCCAGCTGTTTCATGTAGGTGTTGAAATGCATAGGGGACAAGATGGAGCCTTGTGGGATTCCACAGGCCAAAGGCTGAGGAGCTCCATGCCAGTCCTACGATGCCACCTTCTGAAATCTACCCTCCAGGTACAACCAGAACCACTGAAAAACGGCACCTTCCAGTCCCAACCCAGAAAGGCAATCCAGAAGTATACTATGATCGATGATATCGAATGCCACTAAGAGGTCCAGAAAAATGAAAAGAGCTACATTCACTCTGTTGATCTTTGGTGCAGGTCATCCACAAAGGCAGCCAAGACTATTTCAGTCCCATAACCAGGCCAGAAAACAGATTAAAAAGGATTCAAAGCTCTAAACAGAATTAAAGATTCAGATTTATAAAAATACAGGGTTTAATAAAGGGATGTTGTTAGTATATACTTGCTAGAAGTGTAAATGGCAGACGTAATCAGGTGGGGGAATGAAGTGAATTATGCTTTTTCAAATGTAAAATAGTCTGCTTTGATCATTTAACTTAGTTTTATCACTTTATTTCAGCATGAAAAAGGCCAAGGTGTGATTGAAGAAAATGAAGTTTACAGTAATACTTTGGCTGGTGTTTGGGTTACAACAGGAAGCACTCCAGTACTGAGAAGAAATAGAATACATAGCGGTAAACAGGTAAGTTGCTGATCATTGTATAGATAGCAGGATGACATTTTCAAACTGACTTTTCACCACATGTCTCTTTACTACTTCAGGTTGGTGTTTATTTCTATGACAATGGCCATGGTGTGTTGGAAGACAATGATATCTATAACCACATGTACTCAGGGGTTCAGATCAGGTAAGAATGCCTTCATTTTATTTGCTTTTTGATTTATATCACCTGTTGTCCTGGTCAGAAAGTTGTTCTCTTTACCTTCTGAGCAGTTGTTCTGTGTCTGGATGTTTAATGTGACGGCTGTTTATGTTAGATAATTTTATTGCTAGAAGGACCACTGTCATGCAATTAGTAGTCTTGTGCTTGGCCTGGAAGATGCCCTTTAGTTTGAACAAGCGTAAACAACTAATGCAGGTATATAAAATGACGAAATGCTGGTATTCTGCATTATGTCTATGATAATGTTGATTCGGCACAAAAATATCCAAAACTAATATACAGTATAAACATGTATACTATCAAATATATGATGTATAGTTTGGAGCATTGATTTTTATGTTGTAGATTTGGATTTCTGGAATCCAAAAGACTGCACAGGTTTTCTAAATCTTTACTGAGACTCTTGTCTTCCCTACTCCCAGAGAAACTACTCTTGAGGGTCAAGGAACCTTCAGAGTGGTATATGAGGCAGTGAGAAATTCCATCTGGAAGGAAAGAAAATCAGTAGTGTGTGCACAGGCATCATTTTTCTTTTCCTAACTTTAATCATGCCCGGATTTTGAAGGATTTTTCCACCACACTAATAGCCGAAAGTTGTTTTAAAAAAAATTACTCCTTTAGTGCTGTACTCCGTATTTCAGTGAAAGAAGAAAAGCTGAGTCAAGAGAAATATAAGCATGCTTGTCCCATTAAAACAAGTAGTACTTCATAACACTGTTCAGTGAAACTGGGCGAATGTTAAGACAAGCTGTACAATTTCAACTAGTTTCGAAAAGTGTCTGTTTTAGCAATTTTTTGGTTACTGCTTCAAAAGGGGATAAGTGTTTTACCTATTTAGGAACTACTCTGAATGGGCTTTATTTTGTTTGTTCTCAGCACACAACGAAATCTGGCTATATAGTATTTGATGTGATCCTTAAATGGCTAAGATTATACATGGGAATAATTGAGGAAGCAGGTTAACTTGCTCTAAGCGGTGCCTGCACATATGCAAATCAAATTCTCAGGCTCTTGTCTATGAATGGAGGCATGGGTTTCAAACCCTATTTCTCAAAGCCTGGAGTTTGTTCGGGGGAGGGGTAGTTTAGTGGTAGAGCATATACTTTGTATGCAAAAGTTTCCAAGTAGAAACCCTCGTGTTTTTGTTAGAGGATCAGAACTGGTGAGTGCTAGGAAAACCTTGGTGTGCCTGAGATCCTGAGGAGCTGCTGTTCCCATCATAGTAGACGATAGTGAGCTAGATGTACCAGAGGTCTAACTGTGATTGGTTCTTTAGTTATATATATTGAATAATCTCAGCCAATTACGGAAGATGTCCTAACAATGAAAATGCACAAAAGTTGCAATAGATGAGAGAAACAAATGGAAATGAATGGAGTTAAATAAAGATGAACATGGTTTCAATTAAGGGGCTTAGTGGGGAGAACTATCCCCCCAGCAGTACTTTAACCAGTCTTGAAACAAGACGACACTTGGTGTCACTTTTCTCTTACACTATTGAACCTGTCATGTGCCAGAATGTTTCCCGAACTCTTGTTTGGATCATGGCATTAGTGAGGTAGTGTTCAAATAGGGGATCTCACAATTTATACAAGGGGAGGCGGTAGGAAGGCAGCACATGAAACAAAGTCATGTTCCCAATCTTGCCTTGAATGTGCTTAAATTCTTATGGGTGCCATCCCAAATTATATGGTTCTGATAATACTTCCCCTTTTTAAGATCATTTTAATTTACCTGCATAAATTTTCTTTTGAATAAATGTGTTTTGTTTGTTTACACACAGAACTGGAAGCAACCCTAAAATCAGGCGCAACAAAATTTGGGGAGGTCAAAATGGTGGTATTCTTGTGTATAATTCTGGTAAGTTTTTCTTTTTTTAGAAATTAAAATAAAATTATTCCATGCCACCGCAATACCCATCTTCTTGAATTGTTTCCCCCCCCTTTCAAAGGACTTGGCTTTATAGAAGACAATGAAATTTTTGATAATGCCATGGCTGGAGTATGGATTAAGACGGACAGTAATCCTACGTTAAGAAGGAATAAAATCCATGATGGAAGGGATGGAGGCATCTGTATATTTAATGGAGGCAGAGGTAGTAGCCTTTCATTTTTTTCATGTTTACAAATAGCCAGACTGATGCTTTTAAAAATAAGGAAATTAAATGTTATTCTTGTTAGCTGATCACCTTTACTCCCCAAAGTACAGACAGGGCACATTTAGCCATATCTGCCACATTTTGTTAGAGAAGGGATGCTGTAATTCTCTATTCAGCCACCCAGAATGAGGCTGCATTGCAGTATGAGAATTTCAGAGGGTAAACTACGGTTATTCTGAGACTGCCAATTGCAGCAGAAGAGTGAGAGTGAATATAGAACAGCTTTGCATGCATCTCATCAGAGCTTTTCAAATTAAAATAGCTTTTTAGACTTTGGCAACAACCATGTTTATGGATAATGTTGTTCATAATAATACTTGGATTTGGTTGCATGGGTCGAGCATTACAAGGCCTTTCTGTGTATGTTATTTATCTTCGATGTGGTCTCTGTGCTTCACACCCATGGGATCTAGTGCGCACACGCTGGATCGATTGGCATTGTATTTATTTATTTATTTATTTATTTATTTGTTAAATTTATACCCCGCCCTCCCCCGTAGGGCTCAGCAAGCTCTTTAACGGATTTTCGCGCCCAGTCCCTCGGGCATGCGCAGGAACCCCACTGCACATGCCCAGAGGGGTGGGTGCGGACAT
>NW_015177013.1:841295-872417 GCF_001447785.1 Gekko japonicus
AGTTGTCAAAGGGAATATACCACCAATTCCCTCCAGTACAGGACCTCCTCTTCCTGTCAGACTCCCCTCTCCTACATCATGACGTACCACGCCTGAAATTGACGGCGTGGAGAATAATGTCAAAGGTTTTTCAACCCGCGTAGCCAATGTTCTACTGAACGCCAGGAAACCTGCTACACGAAGGTCCTACCATTATAAATGGCTACGCTTCTTTTCTTCCCTAGGTGATGATGCCCCTCGAGCCTCCTCTGCAGGCCTCGAGAAAGTTTTCCAATTCCTCCTGTCCCTCACTGACTCAGGACATTCCCATTCATCGTTAAAAGTTTATTTGGCCGCAATTTCGGCCTACCATGTTCACGTTGACGGATGCACCATGTTTTCATATCTGCTTTCGAAACGTTTTTTAAAAGGTTTGTTACACCTCTACCCTCCTATCAAGACTCCTGTCGTTCCCTGGGATCTTCATCTAGTCCTTCGTCAACTTACGAGGAAACCCTTCAAGCCACTCACAACTTGCAATATGAAATTCCTGTCTTGCAAGACGGCCTTTCTAGTGGCCATCACCTCTGCAAGGCAAGTTGGAGAAATACTGGCTTTCCGGCATGACACGCCTTATTTGTCATTCTTGCCAGACGGCGTCCACCTCGTACCAGATATCTCCTTCCTGCCGAAGGTGGTGTCAGAGTTCCACCTGCAGGCAGAGGTCTTCCTCCTGGATTTCTTCCCAGCTCCGAAATCCCCAGAGGAGAGACTGTTACATACCTTGGATGTCAAAAGGGCACTCCTGTTCTACCTCAACAGAACCTGCCCAACGAGACGTGACTCCCAACTGTTCGTCTCATACGCACCAGCGAGGCTGGGGACTCACATCACGGCTCAACAACTCTCAAAGTGGATTTCGGTCTCATCCACCTGTGCTACTTGATTGCAAAGCAGCCGTTGCCTGGCCCCATCAAGAACCATTCAACCGGGGCTGTTGCGGCTTCCACTTCCTTCCTCCAGGGAGTACCCCTGATGGACATCTGCAAGGCTGCTACCTGGGCCACGCCTAACACCTTCATGAGGCACTACGCCCTAGACGTCCGTAAGAACTCTAATACCAACATGGGACATCACATTCTGTGTTCGGCGACGCAATAAGGACCTCCCAGCACCCTCCTCCAGGTAGGGCACTGCTCTCTAATCTCCCATGGGTGTGAAGCACAGAAACCACGTCGAAGATAAACAGGATGCTTACCTATAACTAATGATCTTAGAGTGGTCATCTGTGCATTCACACCACCCGCCGTCCTTCCCCGCTGCTGTCAGCTTCTACATTTTCCATAGGGGTTGATTTGAGGCAGTTCGAAGGAACTGGCAGGATGTCCGCGCCCACCCCCCTGGGCACGCGCAGTGGGGTTCCTGCACATACCCGAGGGACGGCGCGAAAATCCGTTAAAGAGCTTGCTACAATGCCGATCGATCCAGTGCGTGCACACTAGATCCCATGGGTGTGAATGCACAGATGACCACTCGAAGATCATCAGTTACAGGTAAGCAACCTGTTTGTTTTTTTAAATGTCATTTTTGTTTGTTTGTAAGCAAAGCTGGGATTTAAGCCTGAAGCTCATGTTATTGGTTCTGTGTTAGGCCTCCTTGAAGAGAATGATATCTTCAGGAATGCACAAGCTGGAGTCCTTATCAGCACAAACAGTCATCCTGTGTTGCGAAAAAATAGAATATTTGATGGATTTGCTGCAGGTTTGTACAGGATTAACATTGACTTTACTCATGATGTTAGAAGGTTAAGCCTCATCAGTGTTGAACCTCATTTGAAAAGTTTCATTAGTTTAAAATCTCCAGAGGTGTTGGTATTGTCTAAAGGGTTGCTTGAAAGTTTCCTTTCCCTTCTTTCTTTTAAAGCAATGGGATAACCAGAACATTATTCTAATGAAACTTCATGTACAGAGACAGTGTACTGGATACCCATGAGGAAGGGTTGGTGCCTTCATGTCATCCTTGTGAACCCCAAACACATTTTGCTGGCCATAACTGGAAACAGAATGGTAGACTAGATGGACCTTGATCTCATCCAGCAAGGCGACCCTTGCTTTTTATTTAACATTAAGTATTTCTTAACATTTAGAAACCTCCTCAGAATATAAAATGGTAATAGTAATAATAATTAAAATCTTTACAAAATAATACAGTGTTCTTGAGGAAATTGCATTTTGACCATATAATTTTGAAGGCACTTTCTAATAATTAATCAGTTTTGCTTGGTTGTATACAAGGTACCAAAGAAAATAAGTTTTTATCAAAATGGATAAACGTGTCAAACTTGCACTTTTTTGGCTAAACTAGCCTTTTCCTTTTATATAAGGTATTGAAATAACAAATCATGCAACTGCAACTTTAGAAGGCAATCAGATTTTCAATAACCGGTTTGGAGGTTTATTTCTAGCCTCTGGTGTCAATGTGACAATGAAAGGTACGTTGAATTACATGCTTTCTGTAACTTGCTGAATTATTTGGGATTTAAACAAATAAGTTGCACGGCCTCACATTTCAAACACCTGGTCTAAAGAAGGAGCTTTGTGAAAAACAACAATATATTTCACTGCAACAATACATTTCATTAGAAATTGTGCACATATATTTACAAAAGCACATTTTTTGAGATCAGTGGTAGTCCAATATGCTTTTGAAGAAGAGAAATTAGTAGGGAGAACCGTTGCTGCCAAGATACATGGTATCTGAATACATGTGACACAAATTTATGTATTACAAAAAGTTTAATGAAATTTTACTTTGGAGTGGTAACTGCCTTTTACTTGTCTTCTTAATAACACTTTAAATATAAAATTGGAATTTTGCCTGATTCTGTTTTATAGATGGGGAAATTTTGATTCTGTATTTCTGACAAATGTAAGCCTATTATGCTAATGGAAGAAACAGCAGCAGCCAGTGATAGATCTGGTACAAGGTCATTCATCCTTACATTAATGTGCTTTCTTGAATTGGGACACAGCAAAGCCTGAAAGAGTAACTGAAGCAGGAAGTAGCTAGCGACATTCAGGCAGACTCCCAGGATGTGAAGCTAGAACAGCAAAAATAGGAGCAGTATAACAAAGGCACGTGAGCAAGGGTCCCAAAGGAAGGATACATGTAACTGGAAACAGGTGGCCTATGAACCAAATCCACCCAGGCCTAATTTACTGTGACTCATCCCCTTTAATAGGATGGTTAGTCTTCTCACATTTGCAGTGTACTAGAAAATGCAACAAGTAGAAGAGAAGACAGAGCAAAAGAATTGTGAAGAAATAACAGCATTAGACTTATCAAGAGAATAGGGAAAGGGAAGTTTTATATGCAGGAAGAAAGGAGACACTGCTTGCGAACTATGGTAGGAAAGATGATCAAGGTAAGCAAGTCTGGGAAGATTGTAATCCTGAGAGCACTGACTGGAGGAGCTAAATACTTCATGGTCTGTGTGCATCACACTGATGGACTTTTCACCTGCACACTACATTGACTCAGTAGCTTCTAGGCACAAAAATCTTCTCCCTTCAGAGGCACAGAGTTGAGTACACATATCCAAGGGGGGAGCAGTAGCATCTTTCTCTTGATACTCTTATCTACCAGAGTGGTAGCTTTCTGTGAAATTTTGCACACTACTAGCTTTTGTCTTATTATATAACTGTGTTGTTTCTTCATAGTTTTTAGTGTTTAAGTTAGCTATCGCAATGTAAATAATGTTTCTTTGGTTACAAATGCAAAACAAACAACAAAACACCCCCTCCACCACCTTTCTGTTAATTTTCTGATTTCTCTCTTCTGAAGCTATCTTCAATTAGTGTTGGCAGTGTAGAGGAAAGCTACCTTCAACTGATAGCCATGATCAATATCTCCTGTGCCTGGCTATAACTATATAGAGATGTAAATCTACCACCTCACCAAGCAGTCAGGGTGCAACTGATCCTTCGGGCTCTGAGCCAATGTTTAGGAGAATGTTTTTTCTACCCCTGAGGTGATGGTAGATAACTCTGCTTGTTTACCTTGGCTGTTACCCATCCTCATACCAGACCCTCTGATGCATAGTGCCTCAGCACCACATGCCTTGATATGAAGCCAATACAAGGATGTGTGTGTAAGTGCTGTCAAGTTGCAACCAACTTATGCTGACTCCGTAGGGCTTTCAAGGCAAGAGACAGACAAAGGTGGTTTCCCATTGCCTTCCTCTGCATAGAAACCCTGGAATTCCTTGGTGTTCTCTCATCCAAAACCTCAACAGGGTTGACCCTGCTTAGCTTCCAAGATCTGATGAGATCAGGCTAGCCTGGGCTGTCCAGATCACGGCAATACAAGGATATAGATGACAGTTTGCTACCCAGCCACTATAAGCTGCAGAAACATCAGATGTTATTTGCTTTGTGCATCAAAAAAGAAAAAACAAAGAGAACACCAACCACAGTGAGTGTTAAACAGTCAGATACTTCACATTAAATCTTGGTCCAGGGGTGAGTGTTTCCCCATGTTCCTTCCTGTCTTGACATAGATATTGCTGGGGCAGTCTCTGAGTTCATCCCAGGTGAATCAAAGCTGACCCTCAAAGTTGTTCAAAACATCTTCAACTGAAAGAAAAAAGGGGTCACCCAGCCCCCTGAAACAGCATTTTGGGGAGCATTTAGACCTGCAGTGGAACAGAGGAGGTTAGAAAGTCACATTCCATGATGGGAAATCCTTGTGCCCATAGAAATGCTGCTCTGGATCAAAGTCTGTAGATACAGCTATTGCCTTTAAGGATGCCATGCCTGGCTTAGGTCAGTTGCATTCAACCCAGAGGAAAGGTGAGAATAGTGGATTTTCCTTTCTAGGGAGAAAGGCTTTTCTGTTTCATTAGTGTTGCAATGAAGAGAGTGCAGAATCTGAAATCCACCACTTACTCCATGGGCCTTACTGTTGCCACCTACAGGACCCCGAAGCAATGTTATGGTTCCTTGCAGATCACCTTGACCCTGTTCAGATTGGTTGTCATCATGCAGGTTCTGCTCTGTTATGTCACACACATCCTTTTCCTCCAAACCTCTGTTTGTCAGCTTCCAAGCAAAAGTAATTGACTCCTCCCCCTCCCTTCTCCCCACTAGCAGTCCACACCTTTGTCAACTTGTTATGCTTTGCGAAAGCATAACTGATAGAATCATAGAATCACAGAGTTGGAAGGGACCATACAGGTCATCTAGTCTAACCCCCTGCTCAATGCAGGATCATCCTAGAGCATCCCTGACAAGTGTTTGTCCAGCCGCTGTTTAAAGACTGCCAGTGAAGATAGCTCATCACTCCCCAGGCAGCTGATTCCAAAAAGCTTTTCCTAATATCCAGCCCTTAATTTAAACCCATTATTGCAAGTCTTTTCTTCTGCTGCCATCAGGAACAGCTCCCTGCCCTCCTTTAAGTGACAGCCCTTCAAATACTTAAAGAGATTAATCATGTCCCCCCCCCCCAACCTCCTCTTCTCCAGACTAAACATTCCAAAGTCCCTCAGCCTTTCCTCTTAGGGCTTGGTTTCCAGGCCCACAATCATCCTCATCGCTCTCCTCTGCACCCTCTCTACTCTGTCCACATTGTTTTTGAAGCAAGGCCTCCAGAACTGCACACAAAACTCCAGGTGCAGCCTGACCAATGCAGTGTACAGCTGGACTATCACATCTTGCAATTTGGATGTTTGCCTCTGTTGATACACCCCAAGACTGCATTAGCCTTTTTTGTCACTGCATCACACTGGCTGCTCATATTTAACTTACGGTCCACCCATATCCCAAGATCTTGTTCATACACACTGCTATCCAGAGGTGTATCCCCCGTCCAGTATGCATGTTCCTCATTTTTGTAACCCAAATGTGGAACTCAGCACTTGTCCTTGTTAAATTGCATCTTGTTCACATCCACCCACTTTCCCCACATGTTCAGATCTCTGTCTTCTGGTATCATCTTCTGATGATACCTGGGTTCTCACAGCCATCATGCAATAAGGTTTGCTTCACCTCTTCCAGTATATTGAAATGTACAGTCCCCAGCTCCACCTTCTCAAATGGACTACCGTGTACAGGAAGAGTGGATAGAAGCAGTGCCACCCTTCCAAAGTGGTCTAGGAGTCTGTTCAAGATACTTGACTGTTCTGGATAAAGATAGCAGTTTTCCACCCTATCCTATCAAGAGGAGTCTACAGATACAGTAGGCCCAATTAGTTTGGTATGATTACCCTAGAATCTGTCTTCCTCATCTTAACGCCAGAAGCTTGATTCATTTCTGTCTACCTCAGGCATGCTTACTTCTACCCACAGCCGCTTTGCTATGGGAGGAGATCCCACTACCAATACAGTGTTGCCCTTTGGCTTCTCCACCACCCCAAAGTCTTCACCAAATGCATACTGGTGGTTGTAGTATATATTCAGTGTTTTTTTTAATAGACAGTTGGTTTCTCATGGCTGCTTCTCTTGTCTGTTTCCTCTCCTATATGTGAATGACTCTTCACCTGTGTATTCGCCTGCATATCTTCAGTGAGAAGTCCCATTTTTATCTAATAAACTTGAGAGTTTATAGTGCGATTCCTAACCTATTGTGCTATCATCTGTCCATGATTAGTTTTTCTCCAGTATCTATTACAATCTGCCAAACAAATCCAGAGGCTGTTAGGTTTTACAGCAGAAATGAGATGAGAAAAGGTGTAGGAGGAGAAAGAGCAGGAAAGTGTCAAGGCAACCCCACAGTCACTATCACTCACTCAGATCAGTGTAGCATGGTTCTGGTGCTCTATTCACTCACTGCACCTGATTGGGAACCCCACAAAAACCTACAGAGAGTACATGAGAAGAAACAGCTCTGTACAACCATGAGTGCCTTTGATGAGCCAGATGCTGGCTGTATATTTGTCACCTTGAAGCTAGACAATCCTATGAGTAAATGGAAATGTTGTTGAAACTACATTTTAACAAAGGGATGGGACCTGTTTACCTCTCTAGTGACCTCCGTCCTAGAGTACCTACTTAATTACATTTTCTAGGCTTGGCACATGCTCTCAGGGTCCACCAAGGTGCTATTTCAGTTTCACACCCCTTCATTCAAGGAATGTCTTAACTCTTGTGAAGCAGTTTGTTGAGGGCCATATGGGGCTTTGTCCTCCGGTGACAGCATGAGCACCAATGTGGGACCTTCATTGGCTCCTCACCCCCCTCCCCCAGATAATGCATTTGAGCAATTAGCCACCTGTGATCTGTGGCTTAGCTACAAAGTGGTTGTAGTTTGCTTAGCAAAGAGTGAACTGTGTTCCCATATCTTCCTCCCCCCCCTTTCATCTTCAGTCTTCTGTGCAATGCTACATTGGGAACTGAGCTTGCGCAGTCCAGCCACTGGAGGCTCTCCATAGCTATTCTTTACTTGTTTACTTGTGTGTTTTTATTCTCTTATGTAAGTCGCCCTGAGCTGGCTTCGGCTGGGAGGGTGGGATACAAATCTGATAAATAAATAAATTTCTAGTAAATCTTAACACTCCAAGGGGAAGCCTCCCCTGCAGAGCTGGCTAGAGGCTGCTTTTCCCACTCAGCAGCCACATGCTTTCCCTCAGTCCTTTTTTCACCGCCGCGTTGTGAGGACATTCTCTCCAGCTATCGAAGATTGTAAGTTGTTACAAACAGGCGAGCACCTATTATATTTTCTTTGCCTTAGTGAGGCCCATAATATGGTCACACGTAAAATCTTCCTTCAGTTCACCCCTAAAGCCCACTGTGATCGAGCGGTGTGCTTAAAAGCGATTCTGTGGGAAAAGGCACTCTCTTGCTCAAGTAGCCTGGCAGAGCACAGCCAGTCATTACGGTCTAAGTCGCCTGATTAAACTGGAGGTTTGATGAGTCCACCATTGAGTACCTTGGTTTCGTCAGTTCCACGTACAAATCCGACAAGATGGTGTCAGTCCCCTGGTCTTTCTGTGGAACACTGCTTCTTGAACCTCCGCCGAAAAATGCGCATTCCAAATCAAAACATAAAGAGAAGCTTTAATTCCAAAAAGCTTCCAGGACAGAGCTCTCAGGCTCCTACCAATCCTGATCTGGTTCCGTTGGAATGGATTAAGGCTCCCATGCCTTGGACGCCTTCCCCATGTTTCACCTGCGTGTTCTTTATCTGAAGGCAAGCTAAAGCCTGCCAGGGCGCCCTAGCATCAAATCGCCTCTTGGAATCATTCAGCTCTGTGGAAAGGTTCCATACCACCTCCACCATGACATAGTTGTCCGTATTATGTGCCATCTCCTATACCTCAGGAATGGGGAGACTGGCAACAAGGGAAGACACCTTTAGAGGCAAGATACCCCTCAATCACAGGATAAGAGGCTATGGGTCCACCTGTGGATTACCCCCTCCCCTGGTACCATCTTCTCATCCTGATACGGGACATTCAGATTCTGAAGAAGGGGAACCATCACCAGATGATATGGTGGGAAACCCTGATGCAGTCTTACCTAATAAGGTTGTATATGGAGCACATGATGAGGATGGCAAAATCCTTGGACCTAGAGGTGACATCTATCAACCTGAGACCTCATTACAAGATTCTGAGGAAACTTTACACAGATTTACCGGGTGTGATAGCTTTTCCTGTGCTGGAAGGCATTGATGACATTTCTATGACCCTCTGGTAAAAACCATCTAGCATGACAGCCACATCAAAGAAAGTAGAGTCTTTCTACAGACTTCAGCAAGAGAGACATTATTGTCTATTTTGCCATCCCCCGGCCTCGTCTCTGATAGCTGAGGAAATGCAGGCCAAACAACGCACAGGAGGCCATTTGTCACCAGTTGATAAGGAGGGACAGAAAATTGATGCCCTCCGCAGGAAAGTCTATTCTTCTGTGGCTCTCAACCGGTGCATTGCTGATTATGAAGCTATTATGGGGGGTTACCAGCTTCTCCTCTGGGAGAAAGATGGCTTCCTATATAGATTTCCTACCTGACAGTAAGAAGGCTCTTTCAAAACTGCTGCAGGCGGAGGCAGTGCACCTTTCCAAACAGCAAATCAGTGCAGGCAAGCGCTCAGCTGATGCCTTCGCCAGGGTGATGGCCTCTGCACTTGTGCTAAGATGACATGCTTGGCTGTGCTCAACAGCCCTTTCACCTGAGACCAGAGAGAAGGTTGAGAATCTGTTTGAAGAGACAATGCTGTTCGCTTCCTCTACTGATGAGTTCCTCTCTCAAAAAGAACAAACGCTCGGTCGTCTGGAATCACACCACTGTCGGCCACTCTGTACAGATTCTGACAGGTGCACAGATATCATATGTTTATATATTTATTTATGTATTGTTTCAATTTATATCCTGCCCTTCTCATGAACGGGAATATCAGTTGCCCTATTTTAGATACCCTCATCAACAACAGAGAGTTCTGCAGTATCCTACACAACAGTCCTTCCCAGGTCCTATGAATCAGGGTAGACGTAGACTTAATCATAAGGTTGGGCAATTGGGACCTCAGCACCAGCATTTGCCTAAAACATTAGTGAGAAATGGTAACAGATTACTAATGCCATTTGGGTTATTTCAGTAGTTAGTATAGGCTACAGGTTACAATTTTGGCAATGACCATCCCTTCAGCATCCAGACCTAAATAACTCTATACCAGAGTTGGAACAAGAGCTCTCATCCTTTTTTTAAAATTTTTTTTTCTCTTTATTCATTTTTCATAACAAAGCAAACAAGAACATGCAAAGAATCCAATAATAAACACTCGACATTCCTACAAAAGAGTTACAGTATCATTCAGTATTTTTGAACTTAAAGCCCCAGAGATAATAATAACAAATAACGAAAGCATCCTTTAAATTTCGACTCTTAGTATGTTACATCAGAACCCATTTTTGGTAACAGGTATTTATTGGCAATATGCCCCGTGAAGTAAGAAATGAAAATATCGGGAACCAGGTTGATAGCAAAGGGAGTGGTTCAAAAGGTCCCAGAATCAGATCCCACCACAGGGTTCTATTTGCAGTTCTTTTCAGTACCCAAAAAAGATGGTGGTCTCATACCCATTCTAGACCTAAGAGATCTAACTTTTCCCCCGATTGTTAGAAAGTTTAAAGTGTTATTGTTACAATCCATTTAGCAAATGTTTACATTAAACTCTTGGGGTTTTGTTCTTGATTTCTAGGATGCATACTTTCATATTGCAATACACCCTGATTATCGTAGATTCTTGCATTTTAAATATAACAATATTTCTTATCAATATGTGACCCTTCTGGCAACCACCCCTCGGGTTTTTTCCCAAGTGCATAGCCATGGTAATAGCCCACCTAAGGACCAAGGAGTGTTCTGTTTACCTCTTGGCTAGTGACAGCATCCACACAAATGGAACTAGAGTTGCAGGTGTCATTGATTTTACAAACTTCTCAGGAACTAGGCTTAATAATTAGCTATAAGAAATCTCGCATGCAACCTTCCCAGAAAGCTTCCTTCATTGGTGCCCTCTTAGATGCCAAAGTAGCTAGGTCCTTTTTACCCAGGGATAGAGCCTTACATATTAAGGCACTAATCAGAAGTCTAATCAACAATAGATTTCAGTTAGCTCTGCTTTTCCAGAAGCTGTTAGGGCTCATGGCCTCAACCATAGCCACTATCCCCTATGCTCACTTAAAGATGCAGCCTTTACAAGATTGGTTCCTGAACAAGTTTTGCTAAACCGTTCATTCACAACACACTAAATTCGCATCCCCTATAGGTACAGTGCAGCAGCTGAACTGGTGGATGCACAACTGCAACCTCTTTGCGGGGATCCCATTTGGGAAAAGAATGGTACCACTCCCTTTTACTTCTGATGCATTCTTATATGGTTGGGGAGCGCATTGTGGATCCTTTTCTGTGCAAAATATATGGTTTCCTGAAGAAAAGGGCTTTGATATTAATAATTTAGAATTGTGTACTACACATTATGCCCTTACCTCTTTCACAGAGCTCATCAAAGGGAAAGTCATCCAGATTCTTGAAGTCAATACGACTGCAGTGATGTATAAATCAGCAAGGGGGCACTGCATCACTGGCTCTATGCAGGGAGCCCACTTTCATTCTTTTGATTATAGCCCACGGGTCTTCCCTTCAGGCAGTTCACGTTACTGGCAAGGCCAACTGAAGGGCAGGCATCCTCAGTGATATTCAGAACACAAATGGGTGTTAGGGGAGACGTATATCCTCCCAATCTTCCAACAGTGGAGTTTTTCCCAGGGTAGACCTCTTTGCCACCTATTCCAATACAAAGACTCCAATGTTTTGCTCCAGGTCACACACAGACCCCCTCTCCCAGGGGAGGCATTTCAGATCCCCTGGACAGAAACCCTTTTCTATGCTTTCACACCATTTCCCCTTGTTCCAAGAGTGCTGAAAAAGATCAAGGGAAAATGCACACAGGGCCTTGTATTCACACCTTTCTGGCCCCACAGGCTTGGTTTCAGATCCTTCTAGATCTGTCCAGGGGATCTTGTATACACCTGCCTTTGGTGGAGGATCTGCTCCATGGAGGACCCATGCTTCACCATGAGGTCAGGAGACTTGACAGTATGGTTTCTGAACATTTAGTTTGGATTCTCAGAGAAAGTAGCCAGGGTCCTGCTTAATGCCTGCAGGCTTTACACTAAGAGGTCTTATAAGAACAAATGGGTTCATTTTAGTGATTGGGCCAAAACACAGGGAGTACAAGATGAGGATTGCCTTCTCACCTTGGTATTCAAATATCTATTATCATTGAAAGAATCTGGCATAGCAGTTTCCTCACTTAAGTCCATCTGGCAGCCATAGTGGCATTTCATGTTAAAATCCAGGAAAAGACACTTTTCACACCCAGCATCCAAAAGTTTTTTGAAAGGATTGCTTAATCTGTTCCTGCCATGTGCCTCGATTGTGCCACAGTGGTTATCGGTTGTTGTCCCTCACCTTATGTTGACCCCGTTTGAGCCACTAGGTTCCTGTAATCTTATTCTGTCTGCCAAGGTGGCTTTTCTAGTTGCAATAACGTCAGCCAGGAGGGAACTGGCAGCTCCTAGAGCTGGCCAACCATTTATTACATTCCAAACTAGCCACGTGGTATTGAGACCCAGTTTGCATTTTTTTTGCTGAAGTCCCTTGGGGGACATCTGCTAAGCAGCAACGTGGCCGTTATTGGACACCTTTGTCAAGCATTACTCTGTGGATGTGAATGCAGTAGGCAGAGCTGTTTTGCACTCCCTCTTCCAATGAACTCACCCACCTCCAAGGTAAGGAGCTGTAGTCTCCCAATGTGGGACTGCACAGAAGGCTAAAGATGAACACAGAGCTGTACTTACCTGTTGTTCATCAAGGTGTCTTCTGTGCAGGCACATCCCCCCCCCACTGCGAGTTCATGAGATGTGCTGACTCAGGAGGACTGAGGAAAAGGGGTGCCCCTCCCTGCAGATCATGTGACCACTGAGTGTGGGGGAGACAGCTTCTAATGGTTAGAATCTAACTGGCTCTGCAGGGAGGGGCTCCCCTCAGTGTGTTAAAATTTACTACAGTAGCTGTGGAGAACCTCTGGTGGCTGGCCTGCGCAAGTGCCGTTCCCAGTGTGTGCCTGCCCAGAAGATACCTTGATGAACAACAGCTACAGGAAGCGCAACACTCTCTATACCACAAGCTTGTGCTTGTCCTGCACCCAGCCATTGTCTTTCTACTGAAGGTGGCCTTTGGGGGTAGCCAAGTTAATCTCTCAGTTCGACATCACTTAAGCATTTGAGTTGCTGATGTACTTCCCAAATCCTTCTTCAGAGGCAGAAAGAATACTGTCTAGAAAGCCCTTGCCTTCCACATCAAGATGGCTGTACCTTTTAGAAAGCACCTGATCTGTTTGTATGTCAGAAAAGTGCAAGTAGGGGACAAATAGCTTCTTCAGTGCCCCCACCACAGGCTCATACTACAAATTTGATTCTGTTACAAGCTGGTGTCCAAACTGCTACCTACCACAGGGAAGAGCCCAGTCTCCCTGAAATATGGTCAAATCCACTACTTTCAGTAACGGCACAGTACTTCAAGAACTATAGTGGCAGGGTATCTGAAGTGAGCAGCGACTCATGAACGCTCATACCCTTCCACAAATTTTAAGTCATTAAGATGCTACTGCATTCTTGCTCTTTTCTACCCCTACAGGCAGACTAACATGGCTACCCATCTTATCTTCAAGGACTATGTAGCTCATCTTTCAGATCAGTCATCCACCTTATAAAGCATTATGCCTTGGACATGAGGGTCAAACAGGATATATTCTTTGGCAGTGATACTCAGTGCTTTTCTCACAATCTCACCTGTTCCCACCTCTAGGTAATCTTGCTAGCATTTGCTCAATGTGCCTGCACAGAGACCATGAACAAGAAAGTAGCTCTTCTGTAACTGAGGCTCATCTTCCTATAGTCATCTATGCAGACAATCCACCCTTTCCTATGCTATGTGCATTTTAGTCTGCTGTGTTCTAATGCCGCCCCACCTGCCAGCACGTACACTAGCACTTGCTGGTGGTTATGGGTGCTTACAAAAGATTGCGAAACCCATTCAGAGAACATCAGTTACCAGTAGGAAAACTGTTCTTTTTACAGTCTTGTATATTTTTGTATAGTTCTAGATGTGATAATTTATAAATTAATTGCGGTATAATTTGTATTCTATAGTAAGACACTGAACACATGTTTTGGAATAGCAGGATATAAATTCTTTTCCAGAATTTTACTTCAGTTCATATTCAGTAGGTGGATAGCTGAAACCTTGGCTCTTGTACTGAGTGATTCTTCAGTGTGCTACAGTAAACTAATATTGTAACACCTGGAATAACCTTTTGTTGCAGATAATAAAATAATGAACAATCAAGATGCCATAGAAAAAGCTGTTAGTAGAGGCCAGTGTCTATATAAAATATCAAGTTATACCAGCTACCCCATGCATGATTTCTATAGGTAAGTGATTATGCCTGGTACAGACCTTTTCACAGCTTATGCTGCTTTTTTTTCAAAAGCAATATAAATATTGATTCCTCTACTTTTGGTACCTTATTTACCTATCAAGGCTCTAAACACTACCAAGTCTGCTTACATCAGTCTTTGTTGTATTCTAGGTGTCACACTTGTAACACCACCGACCGCAACGCCATATGTGTAAACTGTATTAAGAAGTGCCATCAAGGACATGATGTGGAATTTATTAGACATGATAGGTACATTGAACAACAACTTTTGGTGGAATCTTGGTACCATTTTCCAGCAAACATTTATTCAAGGATTTTCTCTTTTCCAGGTTTTTCTGTGACTGTGGTGCTGGAACACTGTCCAATCCCTGTACGCTAGCTGGAGAACCGACACACGATACAGATACACTATATGACTCTGCTCCTCCTATAGAATCTAATACACTGCAGCACAACTGAATAAATTTGAAAAAAGAAGGTCCTGCCATTCTATCATAACTGTTTAAATTTTTTGAGGAAGTTTATACCTGCCCATTTCTGCAGAAAGACTTAGAATGGATTTGTAAAGTGGTGACACTATGGAGCTCAACCTACCAAAAAGAAAGTGGCAATATGTTGACTCAGGATAACAGAACTGGGCGTTTCAGCATTACTGGCTAAGCAGACTTTGAAGGGACAGATGTGAAGAAAATAAGCTGCATCTGTGTACAGATACCAACTTCCACAAGGCTGGTGTTTCTACAAGTAGGATTGAAACGCAGTCCCCATTTGCAGTAGTATTCTGTAGACGAGCAGCATTCTTTGTTGCTGCCTTTATGGACATGGGTACCAATTGCTTTTTGTAATATGGTAAAAATGTGAGCTAGCACTTCTGCATTTATTTTGATTTTTTTAACATTTATTCAGATTGAGATGATTTTAACGCTTTAATCTCATGTAGTTTTTAATTTCAAGCAAATCTTATTGTACTTGAATGTGTCCTGTTTTGTTAGCACACCTAGACTTGCTGTAATTGTACTCATGTCCCAGTATGTACGTTCTTTCTATGAAAGAGAACACTAATCTTAAATTATATCCAGCAATTTTTCTGGTATCCTTTGCAGTTAGAATATCCCCTTTTCCATCCCTTCCCTCATAATCTTTACGCAGATCACCTTAAACAAATGTTTTAATGAGACTTCTTAGAGATAACGCACTATAAAACAGAATTCCCCTGAGTTCTAAAAATGGAGGTTTTACATGTTTTAAAGTACACTGTAAGAAAGTCTCCTTAAAACAATCCTGTATTTCTGTTCACAGTTTTATTGAACAGTCTGGACATTATTACTCCTATGAACTGCTGAAAATTACAATTTCCTGCTCTAATGATGATGACACAAAGTATATAGACAGCCCTATACAGTTTCATAGCTTTTTTTCCATTTATGTGTATTGGTGACAGTGGGTAATCAACAGCCTGAAAGTGTATGCATGTACCATAACATCTAGACTTAATATATTGTGGAGTATCAATAACCATTATGTAGAGGGTAGGTAAGAATTAAAAGGGTTTAATTTCCTAGGAAAGACAATGGAAAATGGTCATTTTTAAAAAATAAAGTTTATTAGATCATTACGTTGTGTGCATACTGCCTATAAACTCTAAGGGGTCTCTCACTCGTACAGCAGAGTCACTAGTTTATGCAGATCATCTACAGCAGGTGGAGCTCCTTCAGCAATCAGGCAAAGGTTCCTGGAATGACACCCATAGATAATTTTGTGAGCAACAGGGAAGTGTAATGATACTAACAGTAAAATTACTTTGCCATAAAAATTTACCATCATTATTATTACTAGCAGCGGCATGAAATGTGGTACCAAGCCACTATTTTTATTTATTCATTCACTGGACTTGTAGACCACCTTTCCCCCCTCCATAGGGGCTCAGGGCGGTTAACAAAATTTCGATATACATAATTAAAGTAAGTTAAAAGTTAAGAACAATTAAAATAATGGATAGCTTAGATTCCAATTTCTGGTGGTGCTTAAACAGTTTACAATGGGGTTGTGAACTCATGAGGGCCGGATCTGACATAAATGGGACTTCATTGGGCCAGGCCATGTGTGTGATCAAATGTAATACCAGGTAGCACAGATATTCCATTGGAGCTCCAGATTAGGAGGGTGTGTGTGTTAAAATCAATATTTCTCTGCAAAACTGGAGTTCCTTGAATTTGTAGAACTCTCTTAACTATGGTTGGTCTCAAACCTTCCCCCACACCTTTAAAAGATGCCTGCCTAAAATGGAAAGGTGGAGGGATAGTAGGATTCGGCAAGGCAATTAAAAAAAACGAGAAGCAGCACAAGGATCACATCAGAAGGAGGCCCCAGGGCCCCTACCTGTGAGGACGACAACAGAGGCTGGGAGGCAGAGAGGAAAGCATTCAGAGGCTGAGCAAGCTGGGAAGTTTGGCAGCCCTACCCTCTGCTTCTTGCACTCAGAGGCAGCTCAAGCTCAGGGGGGGGGGAGCCCCACTCCCAGGCTGGATGCCCACGAGCTGTAGGTTTAACACCCCTTGTTTACATCCTTCTCCATAGATGGAGAGGGGAGAGAAGGTTGATGCCAGGCTCAATGGAGACTTAGGTTTAACACCCCTTGAGGCCCTGCAGAACTGTACTAGGTCCTGCAGGGTGTGGATGCCACTAGCCACTAAACAGCCTATTCCACTACACCCCACTCTTGGTGTTCACAGCAAGCCATGCCAAGTTATTTCTTGACTACAGAATTAAGAAAGACTAGTAAGCAAAGCCCGTTGTGGCGTTAGACAACGAGCCCTAGATAGGAAGGAAGGGCAGGTGGAAGGGAGAAGAGGAGGTAGAGAGAGAGAGACAGAGTCAGAGTGGGGGGGTTATGATAGTTATTTGGGGAGGGAGGGAGGGAGGAAGGAAGAAGGGTAGAAAGAGAGATTGAGAGAGAGTGAATGGAAGGAAGGGAAAAAGGGAGGAAAGAAGGAGAGAAAGAAAGAGGGGGGAAACAGAGAGAGGGAGAGAGAGAAAGGAAGGAAGAAGGGTGGCGAGCGGCTCATCACCGCTGCCACCGCCGAGCCATTCAGATGGAGCGTTCGGCTCCCACCTCCCAGCCAATGGCATGGCAGTAGCCTTGAGTGGCAGCTGGCCAGCCAATAGCTGACGGAGCGCATTTTGTCTTACGCTGCGTCTTACTCAATTATATATAAGGGAGAGATATGACAAATGTACCAAGGGATTTTCTCTAAACTGAAAAAGTAACATACTTACCTGAACAGTTTCAGTGAGAGAACTGATTTCTCAAAGTCTCTTGCCTTTTTGTGACCCTTTTGAATAATTTCTTCGGGAATGTCAGCAAGCCTTGCAGCATTAAAGCCATAGCTTTTCGGACAGGCCCCCTTAATGAATTTGTACAGGAATGTGATTGTTTCCTGGCTAGGATCATCAGTTTCATTCTCCACCATACATGCCTGAAAAGAACAAGATATCCACTGGAGTTCAGTGCTTTGTGCAAGTGTCTATGACAGAAGACTTGCCTTCTGAACAGTTACAAAGAAGCTGCTCTGACAATCTTTTAAAAAATTGAACTATTTGCAAGATGGGTTCTTTTTAAGCCTGAAGAAGCTGTACTTGACAATCATTTTGCAGGTCAGACAGAATTCTAAAACAGTGAACATCGGACAACATCTCTCTGTGTAAGAAGTGGAAAAAATTACGTACCATGTGACCCAGCTGCACAGAAGGACTATGGAAGTAATCCTCTACTAACGAATGGTAGTGAGTTGAAAACATTGTACGGCATTTGATATTCTCTGAAAGCTCTTTGACAACTGCACTAGCAATAGCTGTTCCATCAAAAGTAGCTGTACCTCTGCCTGAAAAAAATTGGGAGGAAACTGGGTAAACTCCAGGAAGACAGGAGCAGATAATTCAACCCTTCTTGTCATTTGACAATCTCCCTCCCAGCCCTTTATTTAAAGCTTACAAGTGCAAAGACCACTGAGTAAAAATTCAGGATTCAGTTTAGGTTTGATAGGATTACTATAGCACACACTTTTAATGGATGAAAAACTATGCGAACAGTGATATTCCTTAATCTGCACCAGATACAACATGGGTCGGTAAACCTGATCTATACACACACACACAATGGACTTGCTACTGCTGACTGCAGTTCCTCCATGTAAAAACAAAATCAGCACATTAGGGTGAAAGATTTGCATAGTGGTACTAGTTTTCTACCTATGCAGAATTATTAATATGGGGTCCTTTTTAAAAATAGATTTCTTCTCCCACATATGGAAGCAGTACAGTCTATCACCTTATTCTCCTACATGTGTTGACATCTCTTCCTTGACAAAACTGAAAAAATATCCAAGGAGTGGGGAGGAAGCATTCAGAGTCTAACCCCCTTCCTATCTTGATTAATAATGTATAACTAGAAGCCCGTAATCCACCAAGGAAAACAGGCTATTGGGAATTTTACTCTACAAGAAAGACTCATGTTGTAGACTCACTAACAAAGACATGTACTACATTCCAAAAATGAGAGACATTCTCAAGGAGGGAGAGGACTTGAGAATGCCATAATACCCACACATACCAGAAAGCAGGCAACCAAAGGACGCAGGACTGGAAAAACTGTCTCTACAACAGCTTACAAGTATTAGGGGCATTTTGTTTGGAAGAATGACAAAAGGAGGGAGAAGAGACACCTGACTCGCATACAGAAGACAGAAGTTTGCTTTATTAACAGATCAGCTTAGCTTAATTGGGGAACACTGAACTAGGCAAAATACTATGGGGCTGGGAGGGGGATAACCGCTAGGAACATATGTAACTACACCAAATGAATAAGCTCTCAAATGGATAATCAGGAGTCTTTTTTTATTAGCGAAGTCTCATGGGACTGAATTCAATAAGAAAGTAGTGCATTCAGCCACTTTCCCAGATCTAGAAACTTAACGTCCAATTAATAAAATGTGACACATGAGGTGTAGTGGTGCACATATTCGGTACCTTGTTTAAATTGTGGTGCTATAAATGCACTAGAAAACATGCCAAGAGTTTATACCCCAAGCAGGTGATATGATTATATGCTAATAAGGCAAATGTAGCAGCTGAGGCCCTGATTTAAGTGAGAAAAACCAGGTGCACGCAACAGTACACGGGTCTGTCATTGTTTAAATCAGAGCTCAGATCAGCATCAGCGACTAACATGAGAATGCCAGTATATTAGCTCTAGTTATTTAAGCCACAGTGATTTTGTGTTTCTCACATAACCAACTTGAATACCTAGTTCATCCATCAGAACAAAGGAATGCTCTGTTGCATGCTGCAGAATACTGGAAGTCTCACTCAGCTCCACAAAAAAGGTACTCTCCCCTGGAAAGAAGAACACACAACAGTGTTAAATTATGACAAAAATTATTCCAAAGATAACCTGGGGATTTGTAGAAAATTAGACAAATGACTTGGAATTATTCCTCCTCACCATAACCTTGTGACATATTAACATTTGCTATATAGAGGCCTTCACATCTGATCTGGATGGCAAGTATTAAACAGGAAAAGGGGGGTTATCCATGATCTTCCAAACTGGTGTGAACTGGTTTCTCAACTGAGCTAAGGTAAATGGAAATCTAGTTTGAGGAAGAAAAACTAGAAGTGCTTTAGAAGCAGGTGACTGTAGGTTCTTAACAAGCACAGTACAAACACTTCAACACATGTACAATTAAGTGTGTGATTAAAACACCACAGACAAGTACTGGTCCTCCGTTTTATTTATAAAGTGAACGTGCATTGGCTCTTTCTTACAAACAGGTATATGCATATGCATGCAAGCTTAACATATTTTCTCTGTAATGTGAACAGGGCTAGTCTTTTACAACAAAACACCCAGAGCCTCCCCATACCACCAATTTACAGCACGTTGCAATTGTGAATGTCCTGTGAAAATTAATACCCTTTGTTTACTGAACTTGCATCTCGCCTCAGGATTCCCCAGGACCTCAGAACAGTTCTTTAATCTAAGAACCCCTTGAGGTAAGTTAGGCTGAGAGACAGTAATGCTCCTAAGGCCATGCAGTAAGTTCGACAACTGTGTGTGGACCCCAGTGTTTACCATATCCAAGCACAGTGCCCCAGTCACCACACTGGTCCTTGAAACCTGCAACTCCTAATAAAGAAAAATGTTTCCATTTTCTAACGACATTAAAGCCTGACTACATTAAAAGATAGACAGAGCCTCCCCATACCACCAATTTACAGCACTTGTTGCAAATGTGAATGCCCTGTGAATATTGATACCCTTTGTTTACTGAATTTGCATCCCGCCTGTTTCCCCAGGACCTCAGAACAGTTCTTTAATCTAAGAACCCCTTGAGGTAAGTTAGGCTGAGAGACAGTAATGCTCCTAAGGCCATGCAGTAAGTTCGACAACTATGTGTGGACCCCAGTGTTTACCATATCCAAGCACAGTGCCCCAGTCACCACACTGGTCCTTGAAACCTGCAACTCCTAATAAAGAAAAATGTTTCCATTTTCTAACGACATTAAAGCCTGACTACATTAAAAGATAGACAGCATCCAAGCATTTAAAATAATAACACTACACTTTGCTACTATTATAAATCTGTATTTGACGTGCAAAGGAAGACAGCGAAGATGGTGAGGACATCAAGTCCTATGAGGAAAGGTTGATGAAGCTGGGTATATTTAGCCTGGAGAGAAGATGACTGAGAGGTGATGTGCTAGCCATCTTCACATATTTGAAAGGCTGTCACATAGAGGATGGAGAGAAGTGGTTTTCTGTTGCCCCAGAAGGTCAGATCAGAAACGATAGAAATTAAATCAAAAGAATATCCAGCTAATACATATTAGGAAGAACTTCCTGACAGAGAAGTTCCTTGGTGAAATAGACTTCCTCAGGAGATGGTGGGCTCTCCTCCTTTTTTAAGCAGAGGATAGATGGCCATCTGACAGCAATGCTGATTCTGTGAATTTAGGCAGATCATGAGAGGGAGGGCAGGAAGGGATGAGCCAGTCCTTGGCTTTCGTGGACCTTTCTTACATGCCCAGAGAGATGTTGATCACCACTTTCAGGTCAGGAAGGAATTTTCCTCCAGGCCAGATTGGCCCAGGGGTCACTGGAGGAGTGGGGGGAGTAGTTGTGAATTTCCTGCATTGTGCAGGAAAGCTGGACTGGATAACCCTTGGGATTCCTTCCAGCTGTATGTTTCAATGTCCCTTTGGTATGACCAAATCCCAAACTCTAAAATGCTGGTACTAGGGCTGCCAAGTGGGGGCGGGGAGTGGGTAAACCCCCGCTTTGGAGGCCCAATTTCCGCCGCCGCGGAATCAGGCCCCGGGGGGGACCCCACCCCTGGTGTGCACGTCACTAGGAAGTGACGTTATGACGCCGGGGACGCTGGGGGCGGGGCCACGACCATCCAAGGGGAAACCATAGAGTTCCCGGCGTCATAACGTCACTTCCTAGTGACGTGCATGCGGCACGCGCACGCTTCGGGATCTACTCGGGAGTCCCCCGCTCCGGAGGTGAATACTACTTGGCAACCCTAGCTGGTACCTTAACTTAAAAGTCTCATCCTCTGGAATGATTGGCATTGTTGAAGGACAGGATCACTTAAAAACTCAGATTCAACTGGAAAAAACACAACAACATCTAATAATCATGACCAACATATATAAATTTTAACAGCAAGGCTGCTCCTGCTACTTGCTCTGCTCTAGGATTTAAAAACTCACCTGACAGAATTCTGTCTGAAGCACCGAGTCTTGTGAACACTCGATCAACGGGAGTAAGCCTACAAGACTCAGCGGGTACAAAGAATCCCAACTGGGCCATTATCACCAGGAGTCCAGCCTGTAAAGCAACAAAGTCAGTATCATAGATCCAAAACAAGGACAGAAGCATATCTTCCATCGCCTCACCAAATACAGTTCCAGTAAAATTGAAGTGGTCTGTATTTCGGCCAGCCAGTACAAGTAGACACCCTCACAGCTACAAATTGTCATTGGCTGCTCATTCCTTACTGCTGGGATGAAAACCAGAAGAAACCCTGCCATCCCTACAAAGAAGTGCTAGATGTTAGGAGTGGGACATTCTATCCTAGTTTTGCATTCAATACTGACCTAGTCAAACACAATGAAGCACTGATGGATGTTAATACAGGAAAATTTACCATACAAATTTCCAGAGATACTGTTGCAGAGATGCAAAAGAAAACAGAAGGCTTTTTAAAAAGAAAAGTTCTCTTTGTTTTCAGTTTTAGAGAACAAACACAGAAAAGCATTTAAACTGTTTTACTACTTCATTTAGAGAAGTTGCTAAATTTATCTGGCTCTCAGTCTTTCTGAACTCAGCAGCAAAAGAGAGACCAACTTTATACCCTTCTGGCTCCTCACCACAGGCCCCCCCACACTGCATTCCTTCTTGTCCACGTGGGCCCCATGACTTCAAGAATCATCTTCCCATGGGTAGGGGTCAAAAGGGATTGCTAATAGGATCAATGTACTTTGGGAAAACCATGTACAATCTGCTGGCATTTGGTTACAAGCAAGCCAATATTCTGTATAAACCAAGAAGTGTTTAAAAAAAAAAAATCAGAGCTGTAACCAAAAGTGCTCTTGCAGCAAATGGCTCATTTGCTCAGACAATCTGGATTTTAACAAACAGCTGGGGTTTTTTTCCATATGACATTTTTGGCACGGTGTACGCTATTACATTTTTGTATTCTGCCTTTCTTCCAGGTAATGCCATGCCATACACATACGGTTTACATTCTCTGCTACTTTCTGGATGTTGGAAAGGGGGCTGGTATGGAGAACCACAGGATTCTGTGTAAAATGTACTGTCCATCCTTATTCTAGTAATAGAATTTGAAAGGGGCAATTCAAATGGTGCCCTCACTGGGAATATTGTTCCCCTTTGCGAAAAGAATTGATGTTTTTTTTCTTTCATGATGTGACAGCAAGTAAGGGAAATCTTTTTTGGATTAAAATATTGAACTGTAGTCCAAGAAGCACTGCTCTGCAATCACCTGTCTCATAAGTGTCGACTTGCCTCCCATGTTTGGGCCAGTCACCAGAACACAGCGAGCATCAGTCCAGGAATCTGACTTTTCACCCTCCACACCAATCAGTATATCATTAGGGATGAAGTCATCCCCAAACAAAGTTTTTGTAATACATGGGTGGCGTGAAGATCTGAGCTCCAGAAAGGGTGGCGTGTTCTTTTCTGGTAGCAGAAATACTGGTCGGCACAATGGTCCATCACATCCCTGACTGTACTGTGCCAGGCATAGTAAGACATCTATAAAAGCAAAAGAAAATTCCAATGAGTTAGCCTTCCAGCTTCCTTACTGTGATGACTAGCAGATAGCTAAAATACCAGTTACTTTAAACCAATGAATTACAAAGCTTTCAGCATAATTCTGTCTTCCAAGCACGAAGAACAATTCAAAAGTTGTATTGAACTTTTGTACTGAATTACGTCCAACTATAGTTACTGAATATCTGTACAAGTATTGATCAAAAACAAGCTCAGATCAACTATTACGTTCTACTGTATAAATGCTGCATGCTAATACTGTTTGGGGGGGGGGAATCATGAATTTTAACAAATTTACCAGGGCATACGCTTTCATAAGCCCGAGTACAAAATGCATCACCTACGTGGGTAGGTGTCAGTGTCTACAATCTAATGAGAGAGAGAGAGTAGTATCTTTTTGAAAACATTTTTGTTTCAAACATTCCAACACTGCAAGAGAGATTTAGAGTACTTGTTTCAAAGGGTACTTGTGTTGGTCTGTAGTCTGTAGTAGAAGAGCTAGATTCGAGTCCAGTAGCACTCCAGAGAGCAACAAGATTTTCAGGGTCCAAGCTTTTGAGAGCCAAAGCTTCCTCCATCAGGTATATGAAGACTGGAGCTTTGACTCCAGAAAGCTGATAACGCCAAAATCTTGCTGGTCTCTGAGGTGCTACAAGACTCTAAGTTATAGTATTTTCCTACATATGCTCCACTTTTCTGCCAACACATTCAGGAACTGAGATAGCGGTTAACATGCTTTCAGATAGAAACAAGCCTTCTTGTTCTATATATATATGCCTACCTACTTAGTCACTTACTGTATCTGAAATATTTATCCCCTGCCTTTTCCTAAGCAGGCTCAGACATCTGATGAGGCCCATGCAAGCTTATATCACAATACACACACTATTTTTAAAGTCACCATCCCTGTTGTTTTTGCCAAGATAGACTAATACTGCTATCCCTCTATAGATGGGTGTGAAGCGAGCAGCAGCCCCTACCACTGAAAGCCGGTGGCCCTTGGGGGAGCAGAATACAGGCAGGCATGAGCTGGGCAGAAGCCACAGCAAGCCCCCTCCTTTCCTCCCCCCTTCCCTGGTTGGCAGGGCAGGGTACTTTCCAGGGCAATTTTTACCTTTCAGCAGATCAACAACTGCCACACTGAGGCCTGGTTCACACATGCAGTAACATGAGACAGCAGAGAGGTGGCAGAATGAACTTGTTTGGAATGTTCTACTACGCTAAGAACCCTCATAAGCAAAGCAAAGGAACATTTAAAGCTGGAAATCACCTATGGTATACAGTACAACAAGTCCATTCTACAGCCACAGAACTCTACCACCTCTACCTCACCTCACTCTCCTTAACATGTAATCCAAGCCTGAGTTAAGTGCTTGATGCCTGTAGCTAGAGAAGGATCACTTCCTGCTTCCAGAGAGTTAATAGGGCATATACACACAAGGACTGGTGATAGTGATTTTTTTTTTACCTTCTACAACTCCCTTCTCCTCCTCAAGAAAGATATCATATAATTTCTGAAAACCAATTTCCTTTCATAACAATTGAAGCTGTGGACAAACTTTTTAACACCACCTTGCTTTGGATCCAATCAGTTTTTCCACTGGTAAGAAAGGAACAGACTACCTAAAAAGTTAAGGTGGGGATTAGTGGACCTGCATGGACAAGCCATGTGGGATGGGGGCTGCAGTAAGAAAGGAAGCTAAGATAGATTAAGTGGGGGGGAAATGAATAGATCCAACTCCTTCACTGAGACTACAAAATTCAAATACAATTGCTTTGTGGATCACATCTGGACTGTGGCCCATGCATTGGCCAGCCCCAATATACTGCATTTAAACATGTAAATGAAAGATTAAATTAAAGGTAACCCACAGAAGATCTATATTAGTGCACGCCGAAGACTCCATACCTAGAACTGCAATGCATTCTACTGCCATTCGCCAGTCTTTGCTGTTTTTATCAAAGTTATAAAATAATCTTTTCATGCAATCCTTCTGTGCTGCATCCCTCCGTTCTTCAGCACTGACTATCTCGGTCAGCATCTTCTCTATGTCTTTGGTCCAATAACGTTTGTAGCCTTTTCTGCTAGACCTCAACACATATTCATCAGGCAAGTTATTAGGCAATGCACTTTCTGCAATCTCCATTTGGTAGCGATTCTTGCCTGCTCCCCAATACATCATGGCTTTGCACCCAAGCCGTTTGCGCTGTTTTTCCATATACTGACGGAGGCGCTCCTCAACATCCTTTATATCCTCTAGTGCTTTGTCATAATCAGAATCAAACCCAGCTTTCGGATTAATCACACCGGTCCTGCGTGCAACATTATGGTCAAAAGAAGTATCCCATCTTTCAAGCTCTGCTTTCAAATCTGGGAAACAGCCTGTTGGATTTTTAGATTTAACTGTCACTATTTGCTTAAGTGTTTTGGATGTAAAACCATCACCAATATCTTCCAAAATGGAGATAATCTCAAGGATTATTTTAAATCCTTCTAATGTGGACAAAAAGTCTACAATCTTCTTCTTACTATACCTCATCTCTTCATACAAAATTGCCCTGTTGTTTGGATGATTCTGGATATTAAGTGATGATCCAATACTGTGGATCTTGCCCAAGAGTTTTTCAAGGTCTGGCAATTTTTTCAGAAGATCACGGATTTCAGACATTTTGGCAGCCTCAGCCAGGAGGTCTTCAACTGCATCCAGGCGGTCATTGATCGCAGCAGGATTGCACAATGGTGCACAGAGCCACTGTTTCAAGAGTCTCCTCCCAAATGGAGTACAACACATATCAAGCTTTTCCAGCAGTGAACCTTCTAGTGAACCAGTGGTTGCATTCTGCAGTATTTCCAGGTTTGTTAGAGTCACCCCATCCAGCACCATCCTCTGACTAGTTTTGGCAAAGAAACTACTTGATTCAGTTGTTTTTGAAGTGTGAACATCCACAGGAACATATTCTTCAAAGTTTGCCATTGATAATAGCTCCTGGTCAATAACACATTTCTTAAGGTAGAAGACACAGCTACCAAGAGCACACAGAACTAACTCGCGGTCTTCCGCTGGAGTAAGTCCAAGTGAGTCACTTTCCGCAGTCATGGATCTGATTACTGGAGGCAGAACAAGTCTACCACTGGCATTTTCCTGGCCCTCAAAGTAGCCTTCCTCAACCAGAGTTTTTAATGTTTTGGCTGCATTCCAGAACTGAGAACCAGGAGCCAAGCCTTCTTGCACAGTAGAAGACAGTAAGCCCTTGAATATCTTTTGTGTTTCTGCAGAGGGGTTTCCTCTCTCAAACAGGATCTGCACAGGAGTATAATGAGCCAAGAGAGTTCTAAACCTTGAGCAATGGCGATCATCCAGGAACTGACCCACATAGAACTTGCCGACTGTTGTATCAACAAAACACACCCCGTAAATACGATGGAGACCAGCAGAATCAACAACTTTTTCTTTTACACACAGAAGGTATTTGTTTTGGTCCTCCGAAAAGTCACCTTCCAGAATACTGTAGGTTTGCGTCCCTTTGGTAATGATCCTGCATATTTCTCTTCGCACAACCCTGTCAAATTTTGTCGGATGAACTAAAGATTTGCAACGTGCTTCCATCATTTCCGGCGTCTCCATCTGCTCAACACGGATAACTTTATAACCTTTCTGGACTAAGACATTGGAAAATCTGTCAAAAGCTATTTCTGGGAAGCCTGAATGAGCCCAAGTGCCCTTCATGAACACCAGTCCCAGCTCTTTAACCCCAACAACAGCATCCATGTGATACAACTCATAAAACTTTCCAACTTTGTAGAATATCACACAGTCAAAATTCTGACTCTTCATCTCCCACCACTTCCGCATTCCTGGAGTACAGTTTTTTAGATAGTCTTCTGGCACAAACAGTGTACCCGGATCATAATCTGGATCATTTTTCTTTCTCCTACGGATATCTTTTTTTTTATCATCTTGGAGCCAATCAAGTTTATCATGTTCCCATACAGTTGGGTTGGTATCATCCCCCCTTCCTCCTCCTCCATTGAGGCTTGGATGAAACTCAAAGCATTCAGGAGCTGCAAAAGATGTTAGCTTATTCTTGATCTCAAAAGAAAGACTGTCTCTTTTGGGGGCTAGAGGAAGGTCATTTTTAAAGGTTTCCTTTTGAGGAGGTTTGCTTATCTTTTCCTGGGTATGTTTATTATGGGCTTTAACAGAATTTTCTGCTTTCTTTTTTGGATCAGCCTGAGATTCAGCCTCACTGTCACCCCCTCCGATGCTGACTTCATCGCTGCTGACTTCTTCTGGCTTAAACTCCATGTCTGAACCTTCATTGTCACTATCTGACTCCATGATCACTCTCCTCCTTTTGGCTTTTCCAGCATGTTGCTGCTTTCCAGCTGGCCTTTTAGTTCTTCTCCCTTCCCCTGCTGTGTCAAAATCTTCACCCTCATCACTCACCTGCTAACGAGAGAGAGAGAGAGAGGTTCAGCAAAACAGAAAGTTATCTATGTTTGAAAAGCAACCTGGTCACTGAAAAGGCTAACAGCAAGCGAACACTGAAAATCTGTACAGAGCCCAACACAGCACGCTTGACAAAACAAACAGAGACCGGGTTCTCTGAATTGTATACAGACACGATAGGGGTTTCTTAACACAGTGGCAGGTGGGCAATATGCCAAGCACTGGAATTTTTCATTCTCCTCAACCACAAAATACTTTTGACAGTAATAAGGAGGTGTTAAGAACAACCATTTTTTTAAAGAAGTGAAGACGAATGCCTTCACACAAAAATGAAACTGAATATGTGCAGACAGATTCCATGATTCTGCATACATGTCCTGCTCAGGATACAGTAACAGAAAAAGCAACATGAACAAATAAAGCAGCAGCCTCTGTGAAATACTGCCATCTAGCAGTGACCTACAACTGTCCTCAGAAAAGCTACGTAAGCCAGTAAATATTAATTGGTCTAAATCACTCTGGTCATGTTTATAATGTTTAACTTTCTTTTCAAAACTTGATTGCAAAATGGGGGCTGGAGGGAAGCTACTACTTTTTTTTAAGCAGACAAATGTTTTCCAATTTTTTTGAAAATAAAAAATCACTTCTGAGATGATATCATATTCCAACCTTCTAGCAAATGAAACAAACTTTTGCAACTGCCCAGCCTTGAGCTAAGTTTAAAAAGGGGGGGGGGCTCTCAATGCAAAAGATTCTCTTCCAAGCTTTTCTTACCAAGACCAAGGGAGACCAGCTCATAAACAGTCTGTAGTTAATGTTCCCTCTAAGCTGCGGAGTCTTGTGAGCAAAAATTCTACTTTGTGAGCCACTAGAATTAAAGTTGTGAGCGAGCGATTTGGCTGCTGCATAAATCAGTTTGCTTTGGAGTCATCCTTCCTGAGCTAAGACAAAAATGTGCGAGCCGGAGGCTAAAAAATTGTGAGCTAGCTCACACTAACTCAGCTTAGAGGGAACACTAGTTGTGAGTTTTGTGGATTCCTAAACACTTTTATCTGAAGATGTTAGAAGAAAGGCAAACCTGAACTCATATGAAAATCTGCCCAAGCATGGCTGAAAAAGCCTCACTTTTCTAATCTCTTCTGAAAGCGAACAAACAAACAAAAACAAATCACCTCCATCTCATCTTCCTCTTCCTCCTCACTTTCTGAAGGTTTGTCACATACAGCCAAATCAAGTCGCTCGGTTTTATCTTTTCCCAAAGCAATGTCCGCCAGTTCCATTGCTCTTTTAATTTCAGGCTTTGGGCTGTAAAACATACCTCCCCTCTGCGTTTCCCGGCCAGTAGAACCTATAAAGGGAGAACAAATTGGTCAGAAACTAAATCTGAACTCAAACATGGCCAGTGTCTAATTTTTTTATACATTATCTAACATGCAAAAAAGTCTTAACAGTACAGGTTCAATTTCAAATTCTGAATTCATAATTTTGTGAGACCTATTATTTGGAACTGCCAAGAAGCAACAATGCCTCATATACTAATGAACAAAACTTCTTATGCCATTAAATGTAAACTATTAGTTTCTCTTCTGGGGAACTAGACCTGTGAACACCCTGAAAAAGACACAGAAAATTTCAGGAAACTTCTCCACAGAGATTATTTTTTCAGGTTTATTTCAGTAGAAGACTGGGGGGGGGGGGCTGTAGGGCTGTACTGCAGTATTTTTCTTCCTGAATACTTTTAAAGCCGTGTCCTCAAATAAATATCACACTAATTCACACTAGTGTACATTTCACAGACCAAAGAGTCAAAGACAGTACCAACAAAAAGTAAAGTCTCATGGAACTTCAAAAACTAGCAATGCTGTCCCAAGCAGAACTGCACCTTTTGAAACCCATGGGCTTAGAAAGGGGCAACTCTGCTTAGGATGGCACTGTAACGTACTTTTGTAGCACAAGGCTTTTGTGAACCAGAGCCCAGTTTATCAACTGCATAAATTCAATTCAGTGTAAATATCTGCAAATGAATGTAACACTTAACGCACCTGACAAAACAAAATAGAGAGCATCTTCTTTATGTGGTGGTCTTATTTTGAATCTGCCAGGCAGATTACAACAGCCCACTGCCTCCTTCTGCTTCCCACCTGCCTCAGATTCCTCCATATTTTGCATCAAGTGAAATTAACTGATAAGTGTTAGAACACGCACAAATATAGCCAGAGTGGTGTAGTGGTTAAGAGTGCTGGACTAGTATCTGAGAGACCCAGGTTCAAATCCCCATTTGTGCCACAGAAGCTCACTGGGTGACCTTGGGCCAGTCACACTCAGCCCAACCTACCTCACTGGATAAGGACTTTTTAAAGGATAAAATGGAGGAGAGAATTATGTGAGCTACTTTGGGTCCCCACTGGGGAGAAAGGCAGGGAACAAATGGTTTAAATTAAAAAAAAATAAGATCAAGGAACAAAAATCAATAGCCACAACCTGGAAATGTCCAAATGTACCAACACTTGCTTTGTGGCACCAAAAATTATGGGAAATGTGTATAATGGACAAGATTACTTATCAAGTAAATCAATATGAATCCCATCAATCCTGTTTGGATCTTGTTGAAGTTTGGTCCATTGTGTTAAGAGTATTTGAAACGACTTGAAGTGGTTCCGAATAACTTAAAATCTTTAATTTTAGTATAATTGTGTAAAATGTATAAGACATAACATCTGGTATTGCTTCGTTCCAATAGATTTGGTGTTTGTTGACTTGTAATGATAATGTGTAAACTTAGTAGAATGTATTATATGTATTGTTTATAAAATGTTGAATAATTTTTTAAAAAAAGAAAAGAAATTGCTCTTAATTCACAGGAGACCAGTAACACCTTAACAAGTACAAAAACATAATTTCAGTATGAGTTTGGAGGTTCTAGCAGGGGAGCGCAGCTATCGTACACCCTTGACCGAAGAACGGTACACTCCTATCTGGGATGGTCGTCCTCTTCCACTGAGCGCGCAGCTTCGGGAGGGACGCACATGGAGCGGTGAGGGAGGTAGGGAACACCCGCCTAGCCAGCCAGATCAGCCGAATCAACCCTGGCGATCAATGGGGTGGCAGATGTCGCAGCCAGATCGCCCTCACAAGCAGTATGAGTTTTTGGGTAAGCCGTAGTGGCTCAGAGGTTAATACGCTGAGCTGCAGACTGGAAGGTCGGTAACTGGGCAGTTCAAGATCCGAGTGCTGCATGACAGAGTGAGCTCCTGTCTCTGGCCCCAGCTCCTGCCAACCTAGCAGTTTGAAAGCAAGAAATTGCAAGTAAATAAATAGATACTGCTTCAGCA
>NW_015177013.1:872466-897346 GCF_001447785.1 Gekko japonicus
AAGTCTTCGGACAGCGCTGGCTCTTTGGCTTGGCAATGGAGATGAGCACCGCCCCCTAGAGTCGCATTCGACTGGCTTTCGAGCAAGGGAAACCTTTACCTTTTTCATTTTCTGAACTCTTCAAAGTGAAAAGTCAGAATCAGACACTATGATCTTTCAAACACTGATAAAACTGGGAGTACAGATCCTTAAAATAAAAATTTATTGAGACAGAGCAGGGTATAAATAAAATTATATGGCTTCAAGGGAGCTGACCCTGTTCTATGTCAATTTTGTTTATGCTTCAGTTTGTGTTTCGTATTTTTGCTTCCGTGGTGGTACAGTTTTTCCTTATGGTAGTGTTATGATGCTTTTATGATTTGTATAGTTATTGTGGGTACTCCTTTTAAATAAATAAATAAATAAATATTGTTTTAATCTTTGTTGTAAGTGGCTTTGAACAAAAAATAATTAAAAGTAAATAATTGCCCCTATTGTCATTATGATCCCTTCTTCAGAGCAAACACAGGAGCAGACTGCAAGCCCAACTGGGTTCCATGGACCTGCTATCCATATTCAGTTACCAGAATCACACCTCTTACCTGTATATGTTTTTATGTATTTAACACCAACCCAGCCTCTCGATGGCTCATCATCAAAAAACTGTACATGGATGCGAGCTGATCTTCCTCTCCCTCTGACAAATGCCCCTTCTGTTGGATGATTGTACACGAGGCATGGCCACCAAGGGTAACCTTCGAGTTTGGCCCAAACCAAATCACCAGGTGTAAGTTCACTGAGGACACTATAAGGGACACAACACAGATTAGTTTGGACAGCAACAAATTTGTTCACTATTACTGTTTATAACACAATCAACATGGGCTAAGGATGGGTTTCTCTGAAAACTTGAATTCTGGTTCTCAAACTTTCACCTGGTCTGTCTTCTAACCCCCCTCCCCCATTTAAGAATATCAGTTTAAGACCAACAATATTTATTCGTTGTGGTGTAATAATAAACCAAAGTGCTTTTGAGTGTGCACAGAGTTGTCTCTCATCACTGAGCAGTGACAGCTTCAGAGCTGAGAATATTACCAGAAGACTGCCATCATCTCTCTTTCCTCTCCACCAGCCACCCAAAACTGCTTTTAACCTTCAAAAATATTTACAGGGGGACAGAGCTGGTGCACATCAGTTAGATTCCTGAGACTTTCGAGTCAGAGAATATGAAGCAAAGTGTCCTGTAAGTTTAGCAAAGTAAGATCCACAGACAAGGTTTCAGGTTTCCGGAATTAGAACAGTACTGTCTGCAGACAGACAGCACAGCTACTGGCAATATGCATTGTTACAACAAGCACTCTTGAAGGATGGTTTATTCCATTTGTGCACTGAAAGGGCTGGCTAAATTAATGAAATAATGCTGGTTCTATTAAGACTCCCTAACTTCTCATTTATGTATTTAAAATATGCGTAGCCTACTTTCCCCCCCAAATGTGATTTTTTTACATCAATATTTATAATCCTTATTTGGGAAATATTAGCAAAAATCAGACAATTTTTAAAAATCAATTAGATATGTCAGAGGTGGAAGAGATGCAGAAAAAACATTTAAGAACATTAAAACAAAGACATATTGAACGGGCAGATATTTGGCATATTGTTTAAGGAAGGAGAAAGAAAAAAAGTAATAACATGCATAAAGATAGGAGATCAAATTAAATACACAGAAAAAGATATACAGGAACAATTTATAAACACTTTTTCAGAATTATATAAAAAGAAGTCTGTCTCTGAAAATGGAATAACACAATATTTAAAAGACATCCCATTTATAAAGTTTATATCAGAACACAGAAAAATTCTAAACCAAACAACAATTCAAGAAATTTCCCAGGCAATAAAAAATATGAGAAAGGATAAATCACCAGATCCAGACAGGTTGACAGCAATATATTAGAAACAGCTTAAAGAAGTTTTAATGCTACCATTACAAACAGTTATGAGATAAAAACAGGAAAGACAATACGTCCAATGTGGCAAGAGGTGTATATAATGGTAATACATAGTGATGCAATGCTGCCAGAGTTATATAGACCTATCTCCTTACTGAACGTAGATTCCACCACAATATCTTCCACCGTGATAATGGCAGAACGGTTAAGAAAATGTATATCAAATCTAATACACATGGATCAAACAGGTTTTGTACCAAAGAGACATATGAAAGATACTATACTATTTATAATAGATGCAATTGAATTAGTGAATAAGAAAAATAGTTGCATTTTTATTTCTGGTTGCAGAGAAAGTGTTCGATAACATAACAAGGCCTTTCTCATTGAATGTACTTCAAAGTATGGGCTGTGGCCTAGAATTCTGGAACTGGAGGCAAGCTACGTATTTGAAACAACATCTTAATAAACAAGATCTTAATAAATCAAAAAAGTAACAAAAACTAACGGAAACACTCTCAATTGAAAAGGGAACGTATCATTTATACTTCTTTCAAGTGTTGGGTGTATTTGCATTCTGCTTGTAGAGAACAAAGGCGCGTTTACATGTTATGTATGCCAAGTAGTACAACCGTATATGCCTCCTATATAGATTAATCATTCTATGTTGTAAAATAGGTTAAGTATTGCATGTTTCAAATTTCCCCAAATTTTTCATTCCCTCCCAATGTAAAAATTCTAGAAGTGTTCTAAATTTACAGAAAATTTCCTGCATTTCTGGAAATTATACATCTTAAATTCAGACTCAAAGCAAAGCAAGCACAGAGGACATTTTTCTGACTTCCTCTGGCTAGGCAATGACTGAGAAGTCATTCACATTAAGAATGGGAGGGAAAGGGAAAACAGTGAAATGGAATATCCTTACACAATTCCAATAATATCTCCAAAACAACTACTGTCCCAAGGCAATAATTTTGAGAAGTTTTCAGTTGCTCAGTTATGTTTATGCTTTGAGATGAGCAGCTAGTGACTGGAACCAGTTACAGAAGTTAAGGCCTAGTAAAAATTGAGAAATGGGGGGAAGGCCATAAAAATGCCTGTGATTTTTTTCTTTGACATGACTGAAATGCTTGTTTTAAAGTATAGTATCAATGATCAATATGTATAGAATTCCAATTTTATTTTTTTTTCCTTTGGAATTCCCCCCTCTTCCATTGGCACATTTGGAGGAACACTGAAAAAGCTCCCAAGAAATATTGGTGGGGAGGGGGAAGAATAAAACAAATATGCTAAGATACCATGTGTTACAGCAGTTTGCAATTCTCTCACTTTAGGGATGGGTGTACTTGCAGTTTTGCTTGCAGAAAACTATGCATTTAATTAATAGTTATTTGATTATTTAGAATATTATGATGCTGCCTGTTCAGGGTCCTACTCAAGGTAGCTTACAACTCAAAACCACAATATTAAAACACAAGTTATTTGGACCAATAAAAGCATTAAAATATCCACAAAACACAAGCAGACAATGTTTTAAAACCTAATTAAAAGCCTGGGGGAAAAGATGTGGTTTAGCCTAGTAAAGCATTTAACAGCAATTTTGCAGCATTATAAGGCCATTAAGAAAATGCAGGCAAATGCATTGCGTTAGCAAGTAGGAAGACAAGATGCTACCTGCTTTAGCAAGTAGGAAGGCACCAAGCAAACCTCAAGGGGGAGGGTGTACCAAATGTGAGGTGCCACCCTAGGAAATGCCCTGTCTCTTGTCACTACCAGTTTCACCTCTGAAAACAGGGGCACAGAGAGCAGGGCTAGAGAGGCAGATCTTAGCTGGCAGTCTGGACAGCATGAGAGGAGATGGTCCTTCAGGTACAGTCCTGTCTGTCTTTTAGACCAAGCACCAGTCAGTACAGAAAGTCTGTCTCAACATCCCATCCTGAACCTAGCTCTAGAAGTCAATGGGTGTATCACTGCTTAGGGTGGCACTGCAACAGTATGGCTTGGTAGAAAGCAGTTTCATGCATTCAGTGGTTTATATGGCTAAGTGGGCTGAGACCCACCAACCTGTGATTGGGACCCAAAAGTGGGTTGCCTCTGCCCTTTCCATGACTCTCTTCTGTATCTTAGAAATTAAGATCTGACCCTGGAAATAGTATCTTGCATGTCATAAACTAGTTGGTATTTTTTTCCTTCACTGCTTATACATGTTGGTCAAGTAAAATGTATCCTGATGGTTACTAGAGTGGGTTCATGAGAATCTTAGGGGGGATTAGAGGAGATAATGAAGAAGGAGAGGGTGATCAGAGGCTGGAATCTAACTTCCATAATAAAGGATGTGTATGTTGGAATGCCACTTGTGAAGGAGAAAATGAAAACACCAAGGCACAGCCATATTAGAATGCTGAAGCAAGCAGTAACAGAAATATACTAGAAGAGAAGAGGAGATTGGATTTATACCCCGCCCTTCACTACCCAAAGGAGTCTCAGAGCGGCTTACATACTCCTTTCCCTTCCCCTCCCCACAACAGACACCCTGTGAGGTAGGTGGGGCTGAGAGAGCTCTGACAGAAACTGCTATTTTTCAAGAACAGCTCTTATCAGAACTATGGAAGGGAAAGAATGTTTCTTGACCCATTCCCATCTCAGCTAAGAAATTAAGATAAGCTCCTCAACAGTATTTACACTTTGCCAACAAATATTTAAGCAAGAAAAACAGTTGTGAGATAAACAAGTTAGTAGGATTCTGGAGAAGTTTTAGAGGTTTTGGAAGACGGCCTAGATCGTATTGTCTGATGTTCTCATTTGGTGCAGTATTGAATTATCAACCAATAACTGGGTTTTACTTTTCTGTACTGATGTAATTTTGTCTATATATGATGAAAGTTTTGCTATCCTTGAACTCATGCAAGGATAGATACTTTCCTTAATCATGATCAATCAAATGAAGACCTAAGTTTCTAAGAAGAATTTGCTGTTACTTGCCTCTTTTGGACTTCTCTGATTGAACCCAATTTTTTCTCTGCCACTTCTCTGGGATTTATAGTGGAGTGCAGCTGCACCCTATGTGTGATGTTTGCTGATAAAAAATGGAATGCTGAACCAGATGAATGCTAAGGTCATAGTCTTCCTAGGGTACCAAAACACCTTGGGCCAGCCCTGGATGGGTCACCATACCAAGTAAATTTGGACTTGTGGGTCAGGCTGGGAACTGCTGCTCTAACTAAAGGCATTTTATTACTGTACATAATTGGGACTTATTTGGAAAGTTTAAAAAGCCCCCTCTTTCTTTTCATAACACACGTGGAAGAAAAACTACTAGTCTTTCCAGGTAGACAGTATGACAGCCACAGATGGCATTCACAGCTACGATCAAGTTCCCACTGAACTCAATGGGATTCACTTCCAAGGGATCTGAGTTCCACAGAAAAACTGGCAGGACATAAATGTCACAAAACAAATAAACAGGAAGGCTTAAGCTTTATGCACATTTACTGCAGAGTAAGCAGAGTATTTACCTCACTACAGAGATTGGCAGCCCTCCACTTCATTCCTATCTATGCATATTTACCAAGTCGTAAATCCTATTCAACGTGGTGGGGCTTGCATCCGAACATTTCATTTATTCACCTTTATTCATACTCCATCTTTGTCGCCAAAGGGCTCCCAAAAAGGTTTCCAGGCTGGCTTATTATTGGGGCATGGACCGCGACTCTCCAAGGCCCCTTCTGGCGCCAAAGTCCTGTCCTCGCCTGCCCTGCCCCACTTCAGCCTCCCCGTTTTGCCCCATGGATCAGGCCTGGCGCGCGCGCGCGCGCACACGCACACACAGAGCCCACCAAGCTTCTTCCCCCAACCCGGGCCTACATCGAAAACCTGCAGATGTGAGGCCGGCAGGCCGGCAGCCCTCCCATCTCACAGCCCTCCGCAGCACATTGGCGGCGGACAGTTTACCTCTCGGCAACAGGAACTGGAACTGGTTCCAACATACTCCGTCGGCCCCGGGCGCTACTTCGAGGTTTCGCCCCAGCGGAGCCTGGGTTGGGCGAGCTCCTGCCGCCGCCGCCGCCGCCGCCGCCATCGTCCATGTCCTTCTCCGTCGGCGGGGGGCTCGTGTGCTCGGCAGAGGCCTTGGGGAAGAAATTGAGGAGAGAGCTCTGGCGAGACATGGCGGCTGGAGGAAGCGCGGCCAAAGCCAGCCCTCGCCGCCACTGCAACGCTTGAGGGACAAAAAGGGGTGGTCGCCCCACTTCCCCACGCCGCGCGCGAAATCCTTGTCCCCGCCCAGGAAAGGAAGAAGGTGGGAGGGTCCATCGCACGCCTCCGCGGCGTCTCAGCCAGCGGGGGGATGGGAGGGAGTGCGCTTTTGTTGTGTTTCCCGGCCCTGGATGTCGCGTTGCGAAGCTACAAGGTTGCGCGGTCGTGCTTGGAAGTGAGCGCCACTGGACAGAGGAGAACTGACTTCCAAGTCATCAGCGATGGGGCTGCAATCGGTCGCTAGAGACGACTAAACCTGCGATCTCACGCTTGGGTAGTTTCTGTTTATTGTTGTTATTACCGGTGTCACCCAATCAAAGAGATGATTAGCGAATAGTATATTGTAATTCCCTGATTAAGGTGATTAATTGATTAGTGGCAGATAGTTGGCTCCCTAAGGCACCCCAGCCTGGGGACCCACCCTCCCCAAGGTTTGCCAGATCCAGGTTGGGAAACTCCTGGAGATTTGGGGATGGAGCCTGGGGAGGACAGGGTCCTCAGTGGGGTGCAATGTCATAGAGTCCACCCTCCAAAACATCCATTTTCTCTAGGGGGAGTGATCTCTTTAGTCTGGAGATGAGCTGTAATTCCAGGGGATCCCCAGGTCCCACCTGGAGGCTGGCATCCCTACCAGCAGACATTTATGGTGTCAGAAACCATGGCATAGCCCACTGACACCTATACAACAGAAAAGGCCAAGTGCCCTTCACTCATGACCCTGCCCCAAATCCCCAGTGGAATACAGGGTGCTGATGACAGAAAAAAATTGTGATTGCTTGTAAATAAATAAATAGTTAAGGAGAAACTAGGGCGACGACTCAAACAGGTAGAGAAACCACAGCCTAACGGAAACCTCAGTGTTTTGAAGACACACAAGACACTGCAGGTGTATTTCAATGAAAAACCACTGCTTCTGCTTAGTAAAGACACTGCAGGTGCCTTTCAACGAAAAAGCACAGCTTCTGCCTTGTAACACAAAGATCAAGCGACTTTTCGGTATCTCTCAGGCGTTATCTGATAAATATTTACTGACACACCCTTGCATAGATAATACCTTATTAGCATGAACATGTGATGTATGTAGAGGGAGGGGAAAACATATTAAGGGGATATGAAGTAGGTGTATCAAAAAGAGTGTGACCTCAGAGTATCTCAGCCAATGGAGAAATGGGGAGGGACCTTGCGGTAGGGGTTAGGAAATAAAAGTGTATGTGTGTAATGCTTCAGGGAGCTGGCTTTGACCTCCTCCCTTTTGTTGCTGCAGTAAAAGTTTGATATTTTTCCTTCAACTTCTGCCTCCACTTTGGTCCTTAGAAAATCTCAGCTGACACTGACTACAGTCACACCCAATCACACAGACAAACCCCAGTACTACTTAGGATTGCCAAGCTAGGCAACCAGTAGAAGGGGGGCAGGGAGATGGGAGGGAACATGCAAAATTGCTGATGTCACTTCCAGGTACAACCTGGAAGGGGCAATGGGTAGCTCTAGGAATTGATGGAAACTGTGGATTCCTAGAGCTACACAGTTATTTCCAGGTTGTACCCAGAATTGATGTACCAGTGCAGAGACTGGCAGCATTTCTAAAAAATATTTCTCCTACTGCTCCTTCAAGAAATTGCAGTCAACAGGGATAATCAGCTGGAGGCCTCCCACCTGGCACCCTACCTAAACCCGAGCCAGGATGCCCCGGTAGCTCAGTAGTTATTAGGGCGTGCAGCATGTCTTAGAGGTCTCTGCTGTGCACACTTAGCGCACAGCACTTCACTGGTGGGATAGACATGCAGCACCAATGAGGGAGCACTCAGCACTAATACCTAAGGGGGATAGGTCAAGATAGGTAGTCCTGTTACTCTGTCTGTAGCAGCAGAAAAGAGAAAGGTCCAGTTGCACCTTAAAGACTTAACAAAATACGTGGTAGGGTATGAGCTTTCGTGAGTCACTGCGCGCTTCTTCAGATACTGATCTGAAGAAGTGAGCAGTGACTCACAAAAGCTCATACCCTACCACAAGTTTTGTTAGTCTTTAAGGTGCAACTGGACTCTTATTCTTTTCTACTACCTAAGGGGGAGAGCAAAGTCCATGCCATGTTGCTAAAATGTCTTATTTCAGAACTCTTACAGGTACCTGATCTCTGGAGGCTCAGAAGAAGCAACCAAGCACTGACAGGTGAGCTGGGGCAGGAATTCAGCTGCCATGGCCTGGGAATCCACACCTGCTTCCCCTGTTCCTCTTGCGTTGGTCCAGGAGCTGTCCCAACAATGCTGGGCTCCCAGAGCAAAAAACCAAAAAGAACAGTGATGCAGTGGGAAGAAAAAATATTCAGTTATACCGCCTCTGCACATTTTGCATACACATGTTCAGGGGCATCAATAAGAACGTGCATTAAAAACAAGAAAAAATAAATTACCATTAAAAAACAGAATTAAGAGACTTGTTAAAAAGAGCATGTGAAAAGTGCATGAAAGTACCAGAGCCACAGAATCACAAATCCATGAGAATGTTTCAGATAATATACTGGTACAATACACAGAGGGAAACATAGATCTTAAAATTTGTATAGAACACTCCAAAACTTCTACAAGTTAGAAAAATATACAACTAACCTGTGCAATTGTGTGACTAAAACAGTTCCCACAGGAACAGAATTTCAGAGAGATAGGTTTGAAGGTTTTTAAGAGATAACAATTTGAGGTTTTCATTTAACCTATTAGGGGCCAGAGCTGTCATTGTCAGTCAGTCAGTCAGTTAGCCTTTATTGGCATAAAACAATACCTTAAAAGAGGATTACTATACAAAAATACACATGGAGAACCATACATATAAATCCAAGTATTTTGCAAACTACATAATATGGCATAATGTTACAAAAACAATTTGTTACAAAGTGTTGCTCATTTTGATAGTTTTTCCTGATGTAGCTTTATAGCTGATTGTAAAAGCATGGCTACCTCACTGATATTTCAGTATCAGAGTCATTCAGAAAACGGTGCACTTTTAAAGCATCAGGGAGTGTTCCCTCTAAGATGAGTTAGTGTGAGCTAGCTCACAGTTTTTTAGCCTCTGGCTCACACATTTTTGTCTTAGCTCAGGAAGGATGGCTCCAGAGCAAACTAACTTCTGCAGTAGCCAAATCGCCTGCTCACAACTTTAATGCCTGGAGCTCACAAAGTAGAATTTTTGCTCACAGGGCTCCATAGCTTAGAGGGAGCATTGCTGTCAGGTTGGCTAAATTAGGGCTTAAATATCTAAAACGTATATCTACATAAAATTGGCAATGCAAACAGATATGTGAAACTGATATGTGAATTCACTTCCACAGGAAGTGGTGCCGGCTACAAGCATGGACGGCTTCAAAAGGGAACTAGATAAGCATATGGAGCAGAGGTCCTTCAGTGGCTATTAGGTATAGATAGGGACTCTTGGGCAAGTGATGCTCTGTCATCTTGGTGCTTGGGGGGGTCAACAGTGGGATGGCTTCTAATGTCCTGGCCCCACTGGTGGACCTCCTGATGGCACTGGTATTTCTGGCCACTGTGTGATACAGAGTGTTGGACTAGATGGGGCTTTGGCCTGATCCAACATTGGCATCTCTTATGTTCTTATGTCTCAGTGCATCCAGAGTTACAATGGCAAAGTCTAGCCGTATATGCTATATTATTATATCTCCCATGCAAGATTGCTGATTTGTTGTTGTTCAGTCGCACAGTCGAGTCCGACTCTTCGCGACCCCATGGACCAGCTCCCGCCAGGCCCTCCTGTCTTCCGCTGTCCTCTGAAGTTGGCTCAATTTCATGTTCGTTGCGTCGATGACACTGTCCAACCATCTCATCCTTTGCCGTCCCCGTCTTCTTTGACCTTCAATCTTTCCCAGCATCAGGGTCTTCTCCAGTGAGTGCTCCCTTCTCATTTGGTGGCCAAAGTATTTGAGCTTCAGTTTCATTATCTGGCCTTCCAGGGAACAGTCAGGGTTGATTTCTTTGAGGATTGACTGATTTGATCTCCTTGCAGTCCAAGGGACTCTCAAGAGTCTCCTCCAGCACCATAGTTCAAAAGAATCTATTCTTCGGCGCTCGGCCTTCCTTATAGTCCAACTCTCACAGCCATACATGACTACTGGGAATACCATTGCTTTGACCATGCGGACTTTTGTTGGCAGGGTGATGTCTCTACTTTTTATCATGCTGTTTAGGTTCGCCATCGCTTTCCTCCCAAGGAGCAGGCGTCTTTTAATTTCATGACTGCTGTCACAGTCTGCGGTGATCTGGGATCCCAGGAACGTGAAGTCTGTCACCACTTCCACGACTTCCCCTTCTATTTGCCAAGGAGTGATGGGGCCGGATGCCATGATCTTAGTTTTTTTGATGTTGAGCTTCAAGCCCACTTTTGCGCTCTCCTCTTTTACTCTGAGCAAGAGGCTCTTTAGATCCTCTTCACTTTCAGCCATTAGAGTGGTATCATCTGCATATCTGAGGTTGTTGATCTTTTCCCCAGCAATCTTAATTCCCGCTTGTGATTCATCCAGGCCAGCATTTCGCATGATGTACTCTGCATATATATTAAATAAGCAAGGTGACAGTATACATCCTTGTCGTACTCCTTTTCCTATGCTGAACCAATCAGTTGTTCCGTATCCGGTTCTAACTGTCGCTTCTTGGCCCTTATACAGGTTTCTCAAGAGACATGTGAGGTGGTCTGGTACTCCCATCTCTTTAAGGACCTGCCATAGTTTGTTGTGATCCACACAGTCAAAAGCTTTAGCATAGTCAATGAAGCAGAAGTAGATATTTTTCTGGTACTCTCTTGCTTTCTCCATAATCCAGCGAATGTTGGCAATATGATCTCTCGTTCCTCTACCTCTTCGAAACCCAGCTTGTACTTCTGGTAGTTCTCTATCCACGTACTGTTGAAGCCTAGCTTGTAGGATCTTGAGCATGACCTTGCTAGCGTGTGATATGAGTGCAATTGTGCGATAGTTTGAACATTCCTTGGCATTGCCCTTCTTTGGGATTGGAATGTATACTGATCTTTTCCAATCCTGTGGCCACTGTTGCGTTTTCCAAATTTGCTGGCAAATGGAGTGCAGAACTTTAACAGCATCATCTTCTAAGACTTTGAATAGCTCAGCTGGAATACCATCACCTCCACTAGCTTTGTTGTTAGCAATGCTTTCTAAGGCCCATTTAACTTCACATTCCAGGATGTCTGGCTCGAGGTCAGTGATTATACCGTCGTGGTTGTCAAGGACATCGAGGTCTTTCTTGTATAGTTCTTCTGTGTATTCTTGCCATCTTTTCCTAATCTCTTCTGCTTCTGTTAGGTCCCTACCGTTTTTGTCCTTTATCATGGCCAGCTTTGCATGGAACGCTCCCTTGATTTCTCCAATTTTCTTGAAGAGATCTCTAGTCCTTCCCATTCTATTGTTTTCTTCTATTACTTTGCACTGTTCATTCAGGAAGGCCTCCTTATCTCTCCTTGCTGTTCTCTGGAAATCTGCGTTCAGTTGGGTAAATCTTTCCTTTTCGCCTTTGCCTTTCGCTTTCCTTCTTTCCTCTGCTATTTGTAAAGCCTCATCAGAAAGCCACTTTGCTTTCTTACATTTCTTTTTCTTTGGGATGGTGGTGATTGCTGCCTCCTGTACGATGTCACGAACCTCTGTCCATAGTTCTTCAGGCACTCTATCTATCAAATCCAGACCCTTGAATCTATTCTTCACCTCTACTGTATATTCATCAGGGATGCGATCTAGGTCAAACCTGAATGGCCTCGTGGTTTTCCCAATTTTCTTCAGTTTAAGTCTGAATTTTGCAATGAGTAGCTCATGATCTGAACCACAGTCAGCTCCAGGTCTTGTTTTTACTGACTGGATAGAGCTTCTCCATCTTTGACTGCAAATTATATAGTCAATCTGATTTCGGTGTTGCCCATCTGGTGATGTCCATGTGTAGAGTCGCCTCTTAGGTTGTTGGAAAAGGGTGTTCGCTATGACCAGTGTGTTCTCTTGACAAAACTCTGTTAACCTTTGCCCTGCTTCATTTTGCTTTCCAAGGCCAAACTTGTCTGTTATTCCAGTTACCTTTTGACTTCCTACTTTAGCATTCCAGTCCCCTATGATGATGAGGACATCATTTTTTGGTGTTAGTTCTAGGAGGTGTTGTAGGTCTTCATAGAACCGGTCCACTTCAGCCTCTTCTGCATCAGTGGTTGGGGCATAGACTTGGATTACTGTGATGTTGAATGGTTTGCCTTGGAATCGGACAGAAATCATTCTGTCATTTTTGAGATTGTATCCCAGTACTGCCTTTTGCACTCTCTTGTTGACTATAAAGGCCACACCATTTTTTCTACGAGATTCCTGGCCACAGTAGTAGATATAATGGTCTTCTGAGTTAAATTCGCCCATTCCTGTCCACTTTAGTTCACTGATTCCTAGGATATCGATGTTCAGTCTTGCCATCTCATTTTTGACCACGTCAAGCTTACCTTGATTCATAGATCTTACATTCCAGGTTCCTATGTAGTATTGTTCTTTGCAGCATTGGACTTTCCTTTCACCATCAGACACATCCACAACTGAGCGTCCTTTCGGCTTTGGCCCAGCCGCTTCACTCTTTCTGGGGTTACTTGTACTTGTCCTCTGCTCTTCCTCAGTAGCATATTGGACACCTTCCGACCTGAGGGGCTCATCTTCCGGCGTCATATCTTTTAGCCTTTTGATACTGTCCATGGGGTTTTCTTGGCAAAAATACTGGAGTGGGTTGCCATTTCCTTCTCCAGGTGGATCACGCTTGGTCTGAGTTCTCTGCTGTGGCCTGTCCGTCTTGGGTGGCCCTTCACGGCATAGCCCACAGCTTCATTGAACTGCGCAAGCCCCCTCGCCACGACAAGGCAGTGATCCATGAGGGGCAGTAGGTGACGTTAAAGACATCTGTCTGAGACCCTGGAGAGTGGCTGCCAGCCAGAATAGGCAATACTGAATTTGATGGACCAATTATCTGCTTCATCATAAGGCATAAGAATACAAGAGAAGCCATGCTGGATCAGGCCAATGACCCATCCAGTCCCACACTCTGTATCACACAGTGGCCATAACCAACACTCACTCTAAGCAGTGGAGTCTTGTGAGCAAGAATTCTACTTTCTGAGCTACTGGCATTAAAACTGTGAGCAAACAATTTGTTTTGCTCTGGGGCCATCTTTCCTGAGCTAAGACAAAAATATGTGAGCCGGAGAGTTAAGACGCTGAACTGCAGGCTGTGGAAGGCCAGTAGTTCAGCAGTTCGAGACCCGGGTGCTGCATGATGGAGTGAGCTCCCATCTCTAGTTCCAGCTCCTGCCAACCTAGCAGTTCGAAAGCAAGAAATTGCAAGTAGATAAATAGGTACCACTTCGGTGGGAAGGTAACAGCGTTCCGTGTGCCTTGGTGTTTAGTCATGCCGGCCACATGACCACGGAAAATGTCTTCAGACAGCGCTGGCTCTTTGGCTTTGAAACGGAGATGAGCACCGCAACCCTAGAGTCAGATTCGACTGGCTTTTGAGCAAGGGAATCTTTACCTTTACCTTTACCTTGTCCATAATGGAAAGCAGGCTGATTGGTCTATAGTTGGAAGGAATTGAACAATCACCTTTTTTGTAAATTGGGACTTCGATTGCTTTAAGCATGCATCAGGAATAAGACCAGATTTATCAATCATTGTAAAAAAGGATGCAAGAGGAGCCGCCCACCAGTCAGGGTCTAGTTTTAAAATTTCAGGGAGAATATTATCAGGACCAGCTGCTTTTCCTGGTTTTAATTGGCCAATCAGTTCTTTTATTTCATCGGATGTTACATGAGGCCAGTCAGGTAAGTCCTCGGACAGAAAATCTGAGGGTTCCATAGTGCGGACATCATCCTGATGGAATAATGAAAAAAAATATGGAAACCACACTTGGGGAGAAATAGCAGACATAGAGGGGGGCCTCTGCACAACATGACCCCGAGACTATGGCCCAGAATTTTTTTGAATTATTTAAAATCGTGGCCTGGTATAATTTTTCCCATTGTGTATTAATATATTCAATCTTCTTTCTGTTCATACTCTGTTGTAGTTGGCTCTTAAGTTTAAAGTATTCTATCAGAAAAAGTGGGTCAGCGGACTCACGGTATTGTCTGAAAACTTTGTGTAATTGGGTTTTTAAGCATCTACATTCCCTATCAAACCAGGCATTTTTAGATCTACTCAGGGCCAGCCCGAGGGGTTTGTGCGCCCTAGGTGAGGCCGCCTCGTGGTGCCCCCCTCAGATGCCAACCTCCCGGTGGGGCCTGGACACCTCCCAGCTGGCCGCCGGGGGGTGGGGGAGACAGAGTGTCACCATGTGCTGAGGCCCAGAGAGAGCGCCTGCTACCCTGGGCCTGGCCCGCAGGAGGAGGAGGGACAGACAGGAGTGCCGCCACCCCCCGCCCGCCCGGTCGCCTCCGTGCGTGCTCCTACTCCCCCCCCACGGCAGCCTGAAGAAGCGGAGAAGCGCCCGGCCATGCCCCCCCATCCCCGCAGGCAGGCCGACTTCCTTCGCGGGCGCCTTCCCCTGCCGGGCGGGGTGTGAGGCAAGCTCTGCACCAGGCCTCCCCCTGGGATGCTGAGCCGGTTCTCTTCGCGCCGGCTGGCAAAGAGGAGGGAGTGCGGGGAGCCCCACTGCTGGGGCCCGGAGAGAGCGCCTGCTGCCCTGGGCCTGGCCTGCAGGAGGAGGAGGGAGGAAGAGGGGCCGGCAGGCAGGCAGGCGCACGCACCGCCCCTCCCTCTCCAAAGAGACCCCCTCCCCCTGGCAATCCCCTGAGAGGGCGCCCCACCCCCCATCTTGTGCAAAGAGCAGGCGCCGGGTGCCCCGCTGCAGGGAGCCTGCTTCCCGCCCGCGGCAGCCGCCCTCTCCCTGCCTCACCCCTGCAGTGCCGCTATGCCGGTTGTGGGTATTCTTTCCCTCGGGCGAGCCCGCGGTCGCCTTAGCCCGCCGGCAGCCAGGGGCAGCCGGCCAAACTCCCTTTCCCCGAAGGGGGGCTCGCTTCCTGCCAGCTCGCTCAGGGGCCGGCGTGTGCGCCCAGATTGGACGGAGGCAGCGGCGCCTGGCTACCATGTGGCCTTACTTCCCTTGGCTCAGGTCGCCGACTGGGCGATCCTTCAGGCCGGTGGGTCCCTTTGTCCTCCAGGGCGCTCCCAGGCAAAGCTGGTGGGCATGGGCGAGGAGGGAGAGAGAGCGAAAGAAAGAGGCGTGCGTGTGCCCCAGCACGAGTCACCCTCTCTCCGGCTCCTGCCACGTGGGGAAGGGACCCCAAGCCTTCTTCGGCCAGCGCCGCCAGCTGCTGGGGTTGGGCACAAAGGGAGCCTCGCCCCGACCCGACAGCCCATCCGGAATGCTCACCCCTGCAGTGCCCGCTGCCCGCTCGCCGCTGCGGAGGATCCGGCGCTGCCCGCTCCGCGCTCGCCGCCGAGGAGGAGGCTGGTCCCGCCGCTGCCATGGCAACGTGCACTCGTCGCCACCCCGGCCTCGCTCGGGCATGTGGGGAGGGGCGCCGAGTGGGGAGAAGGGGCCTCCTGTTTGTGGCCTTCGACAGGGCTCCGCGGAACGTGCACCGCTGCCAGGAGAGCGCTGTCCCCCCACGCAGCCCCGCTGGTTGCACCGCCTTTCCCCCCAGGCTGCTCCAGGCGTGCCACCCCCTGCGCTTCAGAGCCTTGCGCTGCCCGGGCGCCGGAGCCAGGCCGCCGAGCCAGCAAGCAAGGTGAGGCGCGCTTGCGGTCCAGCCATGGCGCGCAGGGCAGCAGCGGCTCTTTGGTGCGCGGGGGTGGGGTGCAGTTTGGCGCCCCTGAGGGCTGGCGTGCCCTAGGCGAGCGCCTAGTTCGCCTATTGGGCGAGCCGGCCCTGGGTCTACTACTCCCCCTATTTCCACTCTCAAGTTCTTTGCCCAGTGATGTAGATATGTGAGATGTTAAAGCCGTCATTCTCAAAATCCATTCCGCCTCTTTTTTCAATAACATTTTAACACTATGGTGTTGTGATGTAAAAGTAGCCCCAAATGTAAAGTCATTTGGACCATGGTTGTGCTGTAGAAAGTGCTGTACCAAAGGGACACCTTTTTTAAAAGGTGAATATTACTTTTGTGTACTGCAATATATATTCTAAGTTTTCTTAAGTTTTACTAATGTACAGCTTCTCACAAGGCTATTATATACAAACCCAATCAGAGGTGCATGTGGTAAAGTTATTGAGAATATATCATATTTTATGGATTAATAAAACTTTTTAGGCCGCTTGTAGTTTGCACAATTAAGAGTCTCGATGAAGGAAAATCTAGAGGTGGGTTGGATCCCTATAGAACTCACTGTGAATTGATACAAGTTGATTGTATTACTGTGCACTAATTGATATTTCAAATTAGGTGTTCTTTTGAATGAGATTATTGGTTTCTTGTCACACACAGAAATATCATACAATATATTCCAATTTCCATGTATGATCTTCTTAAGAGTGACACTTAGTATGATTGAAGGTTAAGGTATACATGAATCTCCCAAGGTGACCCCTCCTGTTACGAACGGTGGCCTTGGAATGTAACATATGACTTGGGTGACCTTTAGTTGCCAAAGTCTGTTCTAAGATAGTCACCTCCCTGGGAAAATCCTGTATCTTAGTACAGTTCCTTGTAATCCTCGATAACTGGATGTATGGCAGGTTCTTCTTCAAGTGAAGTGGATGGTGGCTAAAAAAAAAAGGTCATTAATAAAGCACCACCATGTAATCATAAATTCCAAAAAAGGATTGTCAGTGAAATGTACACATGTACAAAACATTCATCAAAACAACCTTTATACATGTTGACTACCTCTGATGCCATGGAGGAACCCATGGCTCTACCCTAAACTTGCCAATAAAGTTTATCATTGAATGCAAAATAGTTCTTTATTCAGGGCAGCCTGTGATAATGCCATAAGGAAAGATATTATTATAAGCCACCTTGAACTACAAGGCAAGGCGGTATATAAATATGTGAGGGGGTTATCAATTGTGGCCTTTGTTAAAAGTACTTTCCCTAATAGATAATGCCCCCATCTGAGGGATATTAGTATGAAGAGAGGCTACATCAAGAGTGACCAAAAAGGACATCAGTGCCAATATTCATCCAATTCATTCATTAATTCAGTGGTAATAAATGATGGTATCATAGGGACAAATGGCCTGAGGAAAAAAAGCCCACATATTTATAAAGAGGTTCCAAGACTGAAACAATGGGCCTGTCTGAAATAGCGTTTCCAGGTCCACCCTGGCTGCCGGTGGGGGATAGGGGAGTAGGATTGCCAGAACCAGGTCAGGAAACTCCTGGAGATGTGAGGATGTAGCCTGGAGAGGACAGGGACCTCAGTGGGGTAACAGTGTCATAGAGTCCACCCTCCAAAGCACCCCTTTTCTCCAGGGGAACTGATCTGTGTAGTCTGGAGATGTGCTCTAATTCCAGGGGGTCCCCAGGTCCCTCCTGAGGCTGGCATCCCTAGCCTGAAAGAGAAGAGAAGTTCTTATGAATTGTAGGTAAGATGTAAAAAACAACAACAGTGTACTGGGATTTGGGTTATCTAAAAATATCTCTTGGGAGATATAACCCATGATTTCACCTTCCAACAAAATCCTGATCTCATTCTGAATACTATTAATGGTCACAGCCACATCAAGCATAGTATGACTGGTTATTGGGCTGCCTAAGGACTTCTGAATCTGATCCATAATCCTGTCTCTTCTTTATGACAATTGCGCTCCCTTTATCTACTTCCTTTCTAATAATCGTATGGTGACCCCTTAGGGTTTTCAAGGTAAGAGATGTTTGGAGGTGGTTTGCAATTGCCTGCCTTTTCGTAACAGCCCTGGGCTTTATTGGTGGTTCTCCATCCAAGTACTAACCAGGGCCAACCCTGAATAGCTTTTGAGATCTGATGAGATCAGGCTAGCCTGATATTAAAAGTATCTAACCAGGTAATTAAAAATGTAAAAGATAAAATATGTACCTGGGAATCATCCTCTAATTTATCCATAAATAAATTGGCCAGTTCAGGGCCAAATTGCAGCCCATGGAATTGGAAGAAGTCCTTTTTTAAGCACAACTCTGCAATCTGGCACATAAATGATGTGAGTGGGTGTAAATTCTCTCTTCTGTCCAACACCTCACATAGTACTTCAAAGGCCTTGTCTTGTGGAATGTTAGTGTACAGTGAAATGACATCCATTGTCACAAAGAACATCTCATTGCATAACTGTACATTCCTGATCTGATTCAAAAAGTCCATTGTATCTCTTAAATTGGATCCAATAGTAGGGATTTTAGGAAAAGGTCCAAATACAAGGCTAGGGGTTCCAAAGTAGATCCATATCCTGAAACTATGAGTCTTCCTAAGACAGGGAGAATACCTTTATGTATCTTGGGTAATAGATAAAGGGAACTGGTTAGAGGACTGCACCCAAAGAGTGGTGGTCAATGGCATTTCATCAGATTGGAGGGAGGTGTCCAGTGGGGTGCTGCAGGGCTTGGTTTTGGGCCCAGTACTTTTCAATATTTTTTATCAATGATTTGTATGAAGGGGTAGAAGGGCTACTCATTAAATTTGCTGATGATACCAAATTGGGAGGAGTAGCAAACACCCAAGAAGAGTTAACTTTCAACAAGACCTGAATACTCTGGAGAAGTGGGCAGCTGCAAACAGGATGCAATTCAACAAAGATAAATGCACAGTATTACATCTGGGCCACAAAAATGTCAAGCACAAATACTGGATGGGGGATACATTTCTGGGGAGTAGTGTATGCGAAAGAGATCTTGGGGTAAGAGTGGACTGTAAACTAAATATGAGCAGTCAGTGTGATGCAGTGGTAAAAAAAGGCAAATTCAGTCTTGGGTTGCATTAAAAGGGCCATAGCATCGAAATCGCAGGAGGTCATATCCCTTCTGAATACTGCCTTGGTCAGGCCGCACCTTGAGGACTGTGTACAGTTCTGGAGGCCTCAGTTAAAAAAGGATGTGGACAAAATCAAGAGAGTGCAGAAGAGAGCTACAAGGATGATCAGGGGTCTGGAGACTGAGCCCTACGAAGAAAGGCTAAGGGCCCTGGGAATGTTTAGTTTGGAGAAGAGGAGATTGAGGGGGGACATGATTGCTCTCTTTAAATATTTGAAAGGCTGTCATTTGGAGGAGGGCAAGGAGCTGTTCCAGTTGTCAGCAGAGGATAGGACCCAAAGCATGCAGAAAGTTATCAGCTAGATATTAGGAAAAACTTTTTCATGGTCAGAGTGGTTCAAAGGTGGAATCAGCTGCCTAGAAAGGTGGTGAGCTCCCCTTCACTGACAGCTTTCAAGAAGAGGCTGGATGAATATTTGTCAGAGATGCTTTAGGCTGGGCCTGCATTGGGCAGGGGGTTGGACTAGATGGTCTGTATGGTCCCCTCCAACTCTATGATTCTATGAAATTATGTGTGTGTTTATCAGTATAATTTTCTAACAGTCCCTCCTGTAACAATTCAGCTATTTGTTTCTTAATTATCTTAGTTGAATTTCCAGGGCTTTTAGCATAATGCACTTCATTGCTTAATTGTCTTTGTGCCCTTTTCATATATCCATCTCTGTCCCAAACAACGACAGCACCTCCCTTATCTGCTAGTTTAAAAATAACATCAGTATGCTGGCAAGTCTGGCCATTCTGCATATTTCTTTGTATTAACCATGCAGGGTCATTTCCTGCAGGAGCGCACAGGAGCGGAGCTCCGGCAGTAAAGAGCCCAGGGGGTGGGCACATGCAACAAGCCCCACCCCCCTGCTCCCAGCAGCCCTCAGTCAGAGCAAGAAGCAGCCAGGTAAGCTGCAGAGCACCCCCCCGGGCCCCCAGTCCAAAACAGTCCAGTGGCACCTTTAAGACCAAGTTTCATTCGGGTACAAGCTCTCCTTCCTCTGCGAGGACAGATCTGCATGTTCCGCCCCCCCCCCCATAGCTAGCAATCCAAAACAGTCCATTGGAGCCTGAGCGATGGGTGTTGCCTTCTGACACACTTCCAATGATGTCAGGGGGTGTTGCATATGCAAATAAGTTATGCTAATGAGTTGTGCTAATGAGCTCCTGCACCTCTTTTTTTACGAAATGACCCCTGACCATGCCTCTACGTGAAACTGGATGGCCTTATGGAATACTAGTAATGATGCAGACAATATAATACCTGAATAAACATTTGTAAAAATTTCATTAGGTGGCTTGTTCATACTAAAGAAAACAGTGAGAAACAATTACTATGGTAATAATAATAGCTATAATAGTAATAATAGCTAGAGACAGAGTAGATGAAAGGTTGCTGTTGCAGCGTTCCTGCGACAATGATGGGTCTCCAAGGCTGCCCATTGATTGGCCCATCTTGTTCCCCCATTTGTACTTTGCAATGGCAAGACATTTGACTGCCCCGGCCCAATTGAACCAGGACCCTTGTCCATGTTGTCCCAGGGCCTTTCCAATAAGCCGTGCCTGTCTTTGCCTGGCCCCATGTGGCTGGTGGTGATGTCAGGGCTGCAGTGGAGTGCCTAAGCCTCTTTTCACCCTGCCCTCTTTGCCCTGTGGTTAGGGTGCTGGTTTGGGTGTGGGGGCTAGGGGGGGTGTATATTTTCTTGTCTTTCTATCTGTACTTTTTCAGGGGAAGGGTGTTTAGCTTAGAAGCAGGCATGGCTGTGTGGACAACAGTTTTCCTTCCAGTCAGACCCTTTCCAGGGAAGGGGTGTACAACCTGTCTGCTGTATGGGTACCCTTCCGCTATGGGCTTGGTGTGGGCACACTTGGGCCACAAGCTTCTATTGGGGTTGTGCTGTTACTGGGTCTTTCCTCCCTGTCTGCTGGCTCTCCATTGGGGGAGTGGCAATGAGGGGCAGTGGCTGGATCAGCGGGCAGTGATTGGCTGTGCCTGAGAGTGCCACTTACAAGGGCATCATTGGCTGCCATTGTCTGATTGGTGGGTGTTGCCAAGGTTGCTATGGACTCAAGCATGCTTGCAATGTCATCTGTGACTTGGGAATGGGGGGCACATGTTGTTATTTCCCACTGCAGGTAGGAAACAGACTAGCTGAGAAATTTTGTGGCCGGAGCTGCCAGCTGTCACCACAGCAGCCCTCAGTACTGTGCTGTTCATGTAGATACAACCACACTGTGTTATCTCCAGATGACTGTCTGTCCAGCAAGCACAGGGAGCAAAGCACTCTGAGCAGATATAAACTGGGCACTTTGTATGTTATATCTTTCTTAGAACTGGTAACAGAATCAGGCACTATGCAGAGTTAGTACTGTAGGACTATATTTTGCTCATTATATTATTATCTCCTTTTGCATCAGGGTGTTACCCTAAGAGAATGTCTCCTAATTAGTTGGGGGGTAGCTAGGATTCTCCACCTTCTGTATTCCAGGATTTTTCTCTGTAAGAGAACTCTCGAATAAACCAGGCAGATGTTCAACTGGAAAGGTTTTTATTAAAAGGAAAGAATAAAACAACAAACACACACACACAAGAGCTAACTGAGAAAGGCAGGGTGAAAATGGGAAGACTTTTTAGGGAAGGGTAATATTTACCAATCTTGAAGAGTTCCACAGAAGCAGCAAGTTGAAGAGCAAAATGGTCAGTGTTTTGTTCTGTGAAGGAGAGAAAAAGAAACCCACAAATTGAGGTTATGTGGTCACACAACACACACACACACTGCTGGGGCAGCTGGGTGACATATTTATAGGACAAAATGTACCCTGAGGCAGGGATGACACGTTTGCCAGAAAAACAATAGCTTAATGGACTTTTCTGATGTGGGCAAAGGTGTGGGAGAGGCTTGATGACCCTGCAAGTACTGGAGGGGAAGGCTAATGGTTTTAGGGCTGCCAAGCCGCAGCGGGGGATCCGCACGTATTCACAGGATCCCTGCTGCGGGGGACAGCAATACGCGTTGGACCGACGTTGCCAGGATGTAACGCTATGCGTTGCTCTGGCAACGGGGCTGTCCCATTGCCAGAGCGACGTGTAGCGTCACATCCTGGCAACGGCGGTGCAACACGTATCGCTGTCCCCCGCGGCAGGGATCCTGTGAAGACGTGCGGATCCCCCACCGTGGCTTGGCAGCCCTAAATGGTTTAGGTGAATAGAATTAAGCAATGATTAACTGCTGCTTAATTAATATAAGTGGGTACTGGGGAAGTGTATAGAAAAATTGCTTTCTGCTTTCTATATCCACATGCCTTCTCCTGTGATGTCTTTTTGATAACATGCTGTGTCTTGTTTCCTGTTGCAGACCAAATGGCCTGAACTACGTTAATAGCCATGCCATATAACCACACATTCTTTTACACCTCTAAGTGGAAGAGCCAGACCTGATGGCTCCTGGCTCTGGCCCATGTGCAACAAGTCATGTAGGCAGTGGAGAAGCTGGAGTTTGGGTCATGTGACTGCAGGCGTGGTCTCCAAACTTCTAGCCTATCCCCACACGCAGCTATGACAACCAACAATTGGGCACATCCCCTGTCCGCTCGTGATTGGCTGATGGCCACAGCTGATCATGAATGGAATTGGGGTATAATTGTTTTGATTCCTATGGGAATGAGCTTCTTGCTCTTGCTCTGCTCTTAGTTCTCCCTTCTTGTCATTGTCTGATTATTGCACCTGGAAATGCTGTCTCTTGGAAGACAAAGAGCTGCTTTGTGAACTGGAGCACATGGGTGCAAGGATGGGATTTCTCTTCAAAATCCCTTGGTACTTGGACTATCCTGGACTGTGAATGTTCTGACTTGGTAACTATGAATCATTAATGTTTCGTTAAGGCAAAGAGCCATAGTTTTTTCTTGTTTTCAGTAATGTCTTATATCATCTGTTTTGCTATGCTCTGTACTGAATAAAAATTATTCTTATTTCTAATGGGTCTCTGATGTTGTAACTTGAATTCCCAGGCTAAATCCTGTGGCCTAAAAGCTCCCCATATACGCTACCATTGGAGAGTAAAAGTGTGCATCTCTAGATTGAGTTGCTAGTGTGTTAAATCCCAGATGCTAACTAAGGGTTTGGAATCTCTCCCTTAGGAAAGGCAGGGACTAGTGAAAAGAGGTTCTGGTGGCATATTGTTCTGGAAACCAGAGAGGGAATAGACCATCTCGTGGTTTGTTGTTTAATGCACTGAAAAAGTACAGTGTTCCCTCCCATTCCTGGACTGGCCTGGGTGGGCAAATACCTGTACAAGAAGTAATGGTCGGGTGTTGATGGGATTAGTCCAAGGGTGAATCAATAGGTTTTGGAAGACCCATTGTCCTAAATTATGCATCTCTCTGGGGTGTGGAGGGGGCAGCAGACAGTCAGCCACTCTGACTTACACTTCTAAACTACATGTCCAGGATTGTTCTTCACTGGCATCCATTTTGTGTCCTTTTGGGCCAGGCAGTGTTTTGCACTTATGAATTTTGGGGTGATGTATGGAGCGGTGTTTCTGCCTCTATGAGCTATAAACTACACCTCTGTGAGAGGAGGGGGTCTTCATTCATGTTAATATACTTAATAAAATATATTAAAAGTTTTATGGCTTTGTGTCTGATTCTTTTCTTTCTGGAGTTTTATTGTCCTTGCTAAAGGTTTTAAGAAGTTCATCCTAGCCTGGGAGCCCAGAATACAGCTGTATAACAGGGCTGTTGCTTATTTATTTAAGGTCATTTCAAGGTTATTAAAATGTCCACTGTTCACAGTTGTAGCCCCCAAACCAACCCTTATAGAACTTTTGTAAATATTTACACTATTTCTAGAGGTTGTAGTAGGAAAAATAGCAAATGTGCATCTAGGCAGGAGTATAACATCCAAAGGCCGAGATGATCAACATGTCATCAGTATCCCTAACAAGCGGGAACCCACAAGGACTTGCGGGAGGCGTCTCACTTCCCCCTGTTCCACTATTTTCTTGTTCTCTTTTCTGAAAGCACCCATAGTTTCTCCCCTTCTCCTGCTTCCTTCTCTCCTTTTAGGGTTGCCAACCTATGGGGGCAGGGGTGGATTAAGGCTCACTGGTGCCCTAAACACTGACCAATCTTGGTGCCTCCCTCCTTTCCACACTGACGCAGTCCATTTTAGTTGTTGACCTGTCTGACCAGATATACAATGCAGGTTGCAGCACTACAAAAATGCATTCATATGATAACACAATATACTGTACAAACTAAGCTTTTCACCCTTTTCCCAGCTTTGTGGTGCCCCCTTTGGCCCTGGTGTCCTAAGCACGTGCTTGGTCTGCTTAATGGTTAATCTGCCCCTGTACGGGGGGAGGTTGGAGTTCTCCTGGAAATATAACAGATCCCCCAACTACTGAGATCAGTTCCCCATAGGGATGCCAGATCGAGGCTAGGAAATTCCTGGAGACTTGGGGGTGGAGCCTTGGGAGGACAGGGACCTCAGTGGAGTAGAATCTGTAGATTCTACCCTTCAAAGCAGCCATTTTCTCCAGGGAAACTGATCTCTGTCACCTGGAAAGCAGTTGTATTTCTGCCCCCAGTTCCCATGGAGAACCCTAGTTCCTCTGGAGGAAATGGATGCTTCAGAGGGTGGAGTCTATGACATTAAACCTCTCTGAGGTCCCTCCCCTCCTCAAACCCCACAATCCCTAGACTGCTCCCCTTTTTTCTAGGAATTTCCTAACCTCTTTCCC
>NW_015177013.1:897366-924615 GCF_001447785.1 Gekko japonicus
TTTCCCTCCTCTTGTCAATTCCCATATCCTCTCTGTGCCTCATTGTCTCCTTCTCAGCCATTCACCAACCTACCTTTTCTCTGCTTCCCATCTTTAGCTATGTTTATTCTTTATTTACTTCATTTGTACCCCACCTTTCTCCACAGAGGGAACCAAAGCTGTTTACATTATTTTCTTTTCCTCCTTTTTATCCACACAACAACCCTGTGAGATACGTTATTCTGAAAGTATGTGGACTGGTCCAAAATCACCAAGTCAACTTCTACAACAAGATGGGGATCTGAACCTGGGTCTTGCAGACCCTAACCTGAAGCTCAAACTGCTACACCACACTGGCTTTCATAGGGTAGCTGCTGTGGAACAGTAGCAATATTATATAAATTAAGCACCGTGGGCAATACTGCTAGTAACAAAAACGTAATCTCACCGGGAAATAGATGTAAAGATCTTTGATTGGCAACCATACATTGAGTGAAGCTTTCCATTCTGTGATTTTCTGCATATATGTCTTCTGAGGAAGACTGAAAATCAACTAAATGAGTTTTGTCCACCTAGAGACTCATCAAGTAAGTAAGAAAGAAAGAAATAATTTTGGAGCTGGGAAAGAGAAATCGGCCAAACATTGATTAACTGTTGGACTGGGTCTTTGTAAATAGCATCTTAACTGAATTATTTCTATTGAAACGTTATTAAGGTGGAGGAGTATAAATACAGGCATCAATATATATATTGTAAAGTGGCTGAAAGGATATTATATAAACAGAGATATTATATAAACAGAGATAAACAGAATAGCATTTTAAATAGCAGAACATTTGTGTTAATAGCAGTATTGCCCACTGTGCATAGTTTATATATTATTGGTTTGTACACCATATTCCTGTTATTGTTGCATAATCTGTTGAATATTAGCAAGCTGCCAGGCCTACCTGAATTATACAAGTTAGGTGGCATTGAGTCACCACTGCCAAGCCTGGGGTTGCCAACCTCCATGTGGCACCTTGAGATCCTCCAGAATTACAACTGAACTTCAGATTTCTGTGCTCCTAGAGAAAATGGCTGCTTTGGAGCATGGATTCTGTGGCATTATACCATGCTGAGGCCCCTTCTTTTCCAAACCCTACACTCCTCAGACTTCATCACAAAATCTCCAAGAATTTTCCAGCATGGAGCTGGCAATTCTTTTTTTTTAACATTTTTATTTATTTTTTAGAAATAATAAACACACACATAAACACAAAGACAAAAACAAACATAAACATTAACATAAACAATGGGGAATTTCACATTACCCAGTTTCACCTGGTTTCAAGGCGGTAATGATCCGTTTTGAAGTGAACCGGTATAGGGCTGCCATTTCACACATGGCTTTCCCCTTCCGGTAAAGAGCTGGATCTGAAGTGGTTTGCCATTTCAGACTGCACCGCTTTTTCCTGCTTTTCCCCCGCCGTTTTTCGCCCGTGCGGGCGATCTCCGCCTTTTTTTTTTAATGTTCACTTTAGAGCGCTATAGCACTATAGCAGTATAACAAAACACTCCATGCATTCCAATGGGATTGATATAATGCTATTCCGTTATAGCATTTTAGCGCTATAGCGCTATAACGCTATAAAGCAAAAGTTTTTTTAAAAGCTGGAGATCACCCGCGCGGGTGAAACACGGCGGGAAAAAGTGCATCGGAACCGGGAGAGGAAACTGAGGAGTACTTGGAAGCGGTTGACAGGTAAAACGCTTCAGCCCCGTTTCCTAAACGGGACAGAAGCGATTGTGTCTGAAATGACAGACCAGAAACCGTTTGGGAACCTTTCCTCTTCCAGAATATATCGCCTGTCTGAAATTCCTCATAGTTTCCTGTATTGTATAGGATTTTGCCCCCCAAGCCTGTCCAGGAATGGGAGGGAATCCTATACTTTTACAATACATTTAACAACAACCCAGAGAGGTAGGCTACCCTCTCTGGATTTCAGAACAATATGCTACCAGAACCTCTACGATATTCCCCTCCCCAACCTGAGATCAGAGGTTCAAAATCTCAGTTGGTATCTAGGGTTTAGCACATTAGCAACTCTAACTCAGAATTGCACACTTTTGTGGTGTGAGTGCTAGGCTACAAGATTTAGACTTAGAATTCAGCTACAACATCAAAGACAAGTTAGAACAAGAATACTATTTTATATAGTTCAGAGCTTAGCACAGACTAAGAGATTACAAAATAAGAAACCTAAGGTAGTTTGCCTTAACTACACATTAGAGATATTCATAATTACCAGTACAGTGTGTAGACACCTGCAAGAAGGCCCCTCATTGCCCCTCATTGCCAAGTTACCTTAATTGGTGGGCTGTCTGACCAAGAAGCATGGTTTCAGCCGAATATGAAATGTCAAACCTCAGATAGACTTTGGTCTATCTGCAAGCAGTTATCGATTTTCTGTTGTGTGCTCACCACTGGGAGACTGCAAGTAGAGTAAATATTGGCTAAAGTAAATATTGGCTAAAGTAAATATTCTGACTGTTGACTAAAGAGGACAGGAGGAGGGAGGAGGTGTGTGGACTGAATTTTGCCCTACAGAACGGCTTATTTCAATTCTTATTTTTCATTCTTATGTTATTTTACTCTCATCTAAACTCTATATACATTTATACATATATATTCATTAACTGTTTATGACAAAGCTTATCTTATGCTCAATATGCATAAGCTGTATGTATGCTATGGGGATATGGGACTTTCCAGGATGGGATTTTCCAGACATAAGCCGAGTTGCCGGGAAGGCCATGTTAGGCATGTTTGCTCGATGGAGTTTGCATAAGGCACACACTAAGATCGCAGTGACCGGGCGATAATGATAAGACAGTTGGGACATTTGGGGACTTTGTCCAGGACCATTTAGAATAACAGACATGAACACCGGGAATACCCATATTTGGAGGTATTGATATAATAACATGTTTAGATAGCCTGGTCAACCTGACATAGGGACGAATACCAGGAAAGGGATGTCACTTGGGAAGGCCCCGGTCATCGAGAAAGATGAAAACACTTCTGATTAGTCAAAAAGGGGTAGTAAGCAGGGTTGGAAAAAGTATATAAGGCAGCATAGTTGATATCAAGAGTCAGAGAGTTCCAGGAAGAGGTCCAGAGGTCCAGAGAAGGCAGGAAACCATCGCTCCAAGCTCCAGCCCCCCCCTGAGAAACAGAAGCAGCTCCACCTGAGGCTAACATCAGTGGTGAGAACCCATGTCTAGACTCTTAGAGTCAAATTGTAATAGGCAAAGATTATCAAAAACTGCATAGAACTGTTGATTAATGCCATGTTTAAAATAAAATCTTTAAAAGTATAGAATTGTGTCTGGTTTTCCTTGTGTTAAAAGACAAAATCCGTTACACATGCAGAGAGATATGCAATAGATCCCACTGCAGCAAGCGAGTCAAGGGGGCTGTTAGTGTGACGCCTAACAATTAGAATGACAGGGAAGGTTCAGACTTATAGCCAGAGAATGAACAGCAAATCAACATGTAACATGATGATGATCAAGATATGCAAAGTGACACGAAATAACAAGTTAAGATTATAAGGTCAACAGTTGTAAAGCGATAAATATGTCAAACTAGCAGATAAATGTCTAAAGGTGTCTTTTCTAATTGTGGGAAACAAAGAGAGTCCCTCCCATTGGGTCTGAACAGTTACAGTCCAATTTCAGTCACATTCAGCTGTGGCCATCAGCCAATCGTGAGTGAGTATGGGATGTGGCCAATTGCTAGTTGCCATGGTTGCAACACAGGAATGGCTAGGAGGCCACACCTGCATGCATGTGACCCCAAATTCCAACTACTTCATTGTGTACGTGACATCTCGCATGGCAAGCACCACCAGGTTTGGCTTTCAGCATGAACATGTGAAAGAATGTGGGTTTATGGCATGCTATTGAGGCCATCTGGCCTCAGCATTTGGCTTGTAAGAGGAAACAAGGCACAGCGTTATCAAAGACAGAACAGAAGAAGGCAGGAGGCTTTCAGAGATCAATATTTCTATACCCCCTCCCCCTTAAAGATGGAAATTTGGGGTAGATACCTCAATTTTCATCTAATCTACTCCTCAGGGCATACATGTGAGGATTACACTAAATAAAACAAACAGAGTAAATCTACACTTACAGAGTACAGCATTACATAGGAATACAGCAACAATGCACAGAACAAAACCCATTTCTTCATGAAGCTCCCAATTCCACTTCAGGCACAACTTACAAAAACATTTCAACCATCTGTTTCCATTTTATAGAAAGGAAAAACAAGTCAGAACACAGCTCAGATTACAGAACACAAATAAACAGGGTAAACCTTTACTCAACAGCAAAGGAGGGGTCTTGCTCACAGTGAATTCTTGATAACGCATCAGCAATCACATTCTGAGACCCCCTAATATTCGAGATACAGATATCATAATCTTGCAACACCAAACTCCATCTCAACAATTTCTGATTGGAGTTCTTAACTCGATCTAGCCAGCACAGAGGAGAGTGGTCTGTTTGCAGGTGGAACTTGACTCCCCATAAGTACGATCTCAGCTTAGTCAAAGCCCACACAATTGCAAAACACTCCTTTTCAATGACAGACCAGCGTCTCTCTCTGGGTACAAACTTTTTACTTAAGAACACTACAGGGTGTAGCTCCTGATTAGCACCACGCTGCCAGAGGACAGCTCCGACTCCATCGTGACTGGTGTCGGTCTGCATAATGTAATCCTGCACAGGGTCGGGAGCTAACAGCACAGGGGAGTTTACAAGGCCTTGTTTCAAGGCATCAAAGGCTTTTTGGCACTCCTCAGTCCACTCTACTTTAACTGGTTGTTTTTTCTTGCACAGGTCAGTAAGGGGACTGGAGAGCGCACTCAAGTGGGCGCAGAATCTTCTGTAATAGCCAGCTAAGCCTAGGAAGGCTTGGACGTCCTTTTTTGTATTGGGTACAGGCCTTTCCAGAATGCTCTGAACCTTAGCTTCCAGGGGCTTAATGCCTCCACGTCCTACTCTGTGTCCCAAGTACTCAACTTTCAGCAAGACCAAACTGGCACTTCTGCACCTTTATGGTAAGGCCAGGATCCTTGATTCTAGACAACACCTGGCGTAAATGGGACATGTTATCAGTCCAGGACTCACTAAAAATAGCCAGGTCATCTAAATAGGCCATGGCAAAGTCAGACAAGCCTGACAGCAAGATATTAACAAGTCGGGTGAAAGTTGCCGGGGCAGAGCGAAGCCCGAAAGGCATGGCAACAAATTGATGCAGCCCAAGGTGGGTGATAAAGGCAGATTTCACGCTGGCATCCTCATCTAGGCCAACCTCCCAGTAACCTTTATTAAAATTCAGCACAGTGATGTATTTGGCTCAGCCCAACCTCTCAGTCATGTCATCTATTCGAGGCATAGGGAAGGAGTCAGGAACACTCACAGCATTAAGGCGACGATAATCAAGACAGAATCGCACTCCACCATCCTTCTTTGGTACCAAGACAACAGGGGTAGCCCATGGAGACTTTGAGGGGACAATTACACCAAGATCCAACATTTCCTGGATCTCTTTAGCAATTTCTTGCCCATGTTTCCCACTAACCCTGTAGGGGTGAGAACTGATTGGTGCCACGTTCTCAGTGCGTGATCAAATGTGTCTTGCCAGGCACACTGGTAAACAGTTCTTTGAACTCCTGCAACACCTCGTTTAACTGCTCAACCTGGTCTGGGGTACACGCAGGGTCCAGCACCACTCGATCAAGGCCTCCATCTTGTTTGCACTCCTCTAGCAAATCCAAAGGTTGCTCTGGTACATCACTCTTTAGTTGATAAGCAAACACAGTATGCGACCTGTCAAAGAACTTCTTTAAGCTGTTTACATGATACAGCTTAGGTTGAGAATGCTCGGCTTCACATTCCACCAGGTAGTGCACAGCACTCTGTTTTTCTAAAAAAATTTCCAGGATCAAACCATTTTGCAACCAACTTATGACTTCTCACTGGTCTAAGCATCAGGACCTGGTCACCAGGGGGAAATTCTCGGGGCACAGCAGTTCTATCATAGAATCGCTTTTGCGTCTGCTGGGCCTTGACAAGGTGCTTTTTGGCTGCTTCCCACACACCTTGCAATGACTCTCTCAGCTTTTGAAAGTAGTCAATCACTGATACAGGCCGCAGATCTGAAACACCTTCCCACTGCCTTCAGGGAGAGAAACGAATGATACAAATTTAATAGCCCAAGGAAGGTCTGCAGTTCGGACTTGGACGTGGGCGAAGGAGCCTGAGTGATCGCCTGTGTCTTGCCATCGGTGGGGTGAATGCCCACGCTGTCCACAGCGAAACCCAGGAACTCCACCCTGGGGACTCCCAGAAGACATTTTTCCCATTTGACTTTCAGACCAGCGGAGTCAAAACGGTGCAGCACTGCCCAGAGACGTTCTGAGGCATCTGGAGCTGCGATGATCATGTCATCTAAAAATGGCTGAACTCCTGGGATTCCTTTTAGGAGAGAATCCATGAAAGATTGAAAAATGCCTGGCGTGACCAACACCCCAAACTGCAGCTGATGCACCTTGAAAGCCCCCTTGTGAGTTGCTATCGTTTGGGCTTTGGCAGTGGCAGCATCCACCGGCAGCTGCTAGTATGCCTGAGCCAAGTCCAGTTTGCCGAAGATCCAGGCCCTCACCAGTGCGGCAAACATGTGGCTGACCACCGGCACAGGATAAGTGTGGTCTTGGAGGGCCTTATTCAATGTGCACTTATAGTCGACACAAATCCGCACATCGCCATTAGGCTTGACTGGGATGACTATCGGAGTCTCCCACCGTGCGGAAGTGACTGGCTCTAACACCCCCTGTTCTACCAAGCGATCAAGCTCTGCCTCAATCTTTGGCCTCATAGAGATAGGGGGGTGCCTGGCATTTACCCTGATGGGGTGGATGGCCGGGTTGAGATCAAGGGATATGGGGGGGCCGGTGTAACGCCCGAGCATGCTGTCAAAAACCCAGGGAAATTCGTTGCACACTGCCGCAAAGTCCTCGGCCTGGACCTGGTTAATTCCTGTGATTGTTAACCACAGGGGCCCGAACAACTAAAGTCCCAGCAAACTTGAGAGCCTACCCTCCACCACCAGCAAGTCTAAAGAACCACAGAAGTCCTTAAATTGCACATGGTGGGTGAAGCTCGGGAGCGGAGGTGGTGGCAGCTGGAGCCAGGCGTGGTGCATTGCTGCTCTCAGAGTCAGCAGGGCGGTGTACGGAGCAAGGAGTGGTGTGGTGAGCGGCAACCGAAGAAGCTGGGCACAAGGTGGAGCGGCATGCGGTGGTCTCAGTGCTGGGACTCGATGTGATGCTCGGATCTTCGTCCGGGTCGTTGTTCATGGGAAGTAGGATCCCATCCTCATCGCCAGTGAAAAGTACTAAGACTTACTAGTGAATTCAGCTCTCATACTTTATTAGGTGAAGAACAAGATGAAAATTACTGGCTTTCAGGTCGGCTTATATGTGCACTTATACCCACACCCAAACACCCCACACACACCAGTGATAGGTTATTTACAGTGGCTGAGAGTTCCATAGGCTCTCGGCCAGGAGCCTAGCCCTCGGGTTGGTGCGGGCTAGGATCCACTTGGCCCATTGTCTCTGAGAGCGAAGCTTGGCTACTTCGCATGACCGCGTGTAGACCGAGCCTCGCACGCGGTCGGAGATGAGTACATTACAGGGGAGGAATACATCCTACCAATTTTTTACAGTAGGGGTTCCCCGGGATAGATCTATTTGCTATATGAGCCAACATGAAAGCCCCAACATTCTGCTCCAAGCCCAGAAGCAACAGTCTGTCTATAGGGGACAATTTTCAGTTTCAGTGGGTGGGAACTCTCATAGCCAAGGTTTTGAGCAAGGTCAGGGAAGACTATACCTGGTGTATCCTGGTTACCCCTTTTTGGCCGAGACAAGTCTGGTTTCAGATTCTCCTTGCAATGTCAAAAGGCCTCTATATTCACTTGCCCCTAGCTGCGGATCTACACTGCAGGGGTCCTATGCATCACGAGGTGTGCAAGTTGAGGTTAAGAAAGAAGCCTGATGAAGGGCCAATATTAAAAACCTAATGTATACTTATTTCATACAAAACTGCATGTATTTATTAGAAAGTTAAAAGCATATAAGAGCCCAAGGCCTTATGTCTGTCTAATTGTATGTATTTTTGTATAAAATAAATATACACTAGGTTTTTAATATTGGCCCTTCATCAGGCTTCTTTCTTACCCTTGTGGTTCTTGATTCCAGGTTTTGGGTCAAGTTTGTTTTCCCCTCCCTGTGTCTTACTGTGCAAGCTGAGGTGAACAGCTGGGATGCTGAATGATCTCAATTCCTTAGTTGTTGTAGATTTTCCGGACTGTATGGCTATGTCTTGGCATTGTAGGACCTGACGTTTTGCCAGCAGCTGTGACTGGCATCCTCAGAGGTATAACACAGAAAGATGGGAGTACTCTCTGTGTCAGGGTGAGAAGAAAAATAGTAGACAGGTAATTTATATCTACTCAGAAAGGTGGGGTAGGGCGGAGTAATTATTTTGTAGGCATTCCCCAGGCTGTGACAGCTAATGGAGGAGCTTTCCTGAAGAGGTTCTTTTGCATATGGATTGGCTGTTGAAATTCTAATCTTATTTGTAATGCATTTTGGTTTTTTTCAGGACAGGAAACCATGCCCTATTTATTTTTAAACTCTCTTCTTTCCTGTTGAAATTGTGTTAATCAGGGGTCATTTTGTAGAAAAAGAGGTGCAGGAGCTCATTAGCATAACTCATTAGCATAACTTATTTGCATATGCCACACATCCTGGTATCACCGGAAATGTGTCAGAAGGCAACACCCACTGCTCAGGTTCCACTTGACTGTTTTGGATTGCTAGCTATGGGGGAAGATGTGCAGATCCTTGTGCTCCTCATGGCCTGGGGCTGCCAGGAGCAGGGGGTGGGGTTTGTTGCATGTGCCCGCCCCCTGGGCTCTTTACTGCTGGAGCTCTGCTCCTGTGTGCTTCTGAAGGAAATGACCCCTGGTGTTTATGTTTATGAATTTCAACGGCTTCCCTGTGTAATCTGACATGGCAATTGGAGGTGTTGTCCAGCCTTCCAGTGTCTTGGAATAAGATACTGTGTCCTGTTTGAGTTAGGCTCCGTTCAGCCACTGCTGATTTTTCAGGTTGGCCCAGTCTGCAGTGTCTTTCATGTTCTTTTATTCTTGTCTGGATGCTACGCTGTGTGGTCCCAATGTAAACCTGTCCACAACTACATGGTATGTGGTATACTCCCGCATAAGTGAGGGGGTCTCTTCTGTCTTTTGCTGAACGTAGCATCTGTTGTATTTTTCTGGTGGGTCTGAATACTGTTTGTAGGTTTTGTTTTTTCATAAGTTTTCCCATCTGATCAGTGATTCCTTTGATATATGGCAAAAACACTTTTCCTGTGGGAGACTGTTTTTCCTCAGTTGTTTGTTTTACCTTTGGTTTAATTGCTCTTCTGATTTCATTCTTGGAGTAGCCATTTGCTTGAAGTGAGTGGTTTAGATGATCTCAATTCCAGTTCTCTGAACAGGTAGCCAGTGTTCTACTCAATGCTCGGCAGTCCTGCACCAGTCAATCCTATATGAGCAAATTGGTACATTTTCTCTAAATTGGCTGGGTCACAATCAATGTTTCCTCTGAACTCCACAGTGTTGTGAACAGAAATTGTATCTCATGAGCAAAAAAGCTAGTAGCATTAAAGTAGTGAGTGAGTCTACATTTGACTATCACGTAAATTAGTTTTTTAGAAGATTACGTCCATAACCTTGTAAAATTCTCAGAATAAATTCCTTTAAATTATATTTAAACTACATTTTAAAAATAATTTAAACATTATAAGAATAATTGAAAAATTATAAGAGAACAGAATCAAATCAAATTTCACCCACCCCTTTCCACTATATTAGTAAGCCTGTCCTCCAGAGAACAGGTCTACCCACCCCTTTCCACTATATTGGTAGACTTGGCTTCTAGAGAAAAGGTCTACCCATCCCAGTTCACTGTATTGGTAGACCTGGTCTCTGGATAACAAATCTACCCACCCCAGTCCACTATATTGGCAGACCTGGCCTTGGACCATCACCTTTGCTGAGCCTTAGAAAGCATACCAGCACTTGGGAGGGGAGGAATCTCTTGCTGTTTAGTGAAATATGACAACCAGCATTACAGGTCAAGTATAACAGAGATGGAAGAATCACTATCAGAACCCTGCCTAACCTAACAAACAGGAAGTTGCTTAAATGTTATCAACCTGCCCAAAGTACTTATTTATTCAAATATTTATATCCCACTTTCTGTGACTCAAGGCAGCTTACAAATCATACTGAAAGGCTAGAAATCATACTGAAAGGCTGGAATGAGCTCCCGGTGGAGATCCGGGCCTTGCGGGACCTTGTACAGTTCCGCAGGGCCTGTAAGACGGAGCTCTTCCACCAGGCGTACGAGTAGGAGCCGCCACTACCACCATCATTTTGTTCCATCTTGCCTGGCCCTGGAAAAGGGAATATCTGTGTCTCCCTGGAGCAGATGACATTGAGGAACAGAGTACGAGTAATACTAGCAATAGAGCAGTGAATCACGCCATCTTGAGATAACATCTAGAGCACTTTATTAGTAATAATTATTAGTAATAATTGGTTATAATGTTATTTGTATAGTGATGGTTTTAAACTGGTTTTAAAATATGTTTTATATTGGCGTATGCCCTTGTAAGCCGCCCTGAGCCCGCGCAGCGGGGCGGCAGGGTATAAATCGAATTAAATAAATAAATAAATAAATTTGGGTGCACTCCACACAAGCTCAGGCGACATCAGCTGCATTTTGGAGGGATACTCCTTTGGAGCACATCTGTAGAGTGGCTACGTGGTTGTCAGCTGATACCTTTATCAAGCACTATTTGGTGGATGTCAATGCAAGAAGAGTTGTGGCAGATGGCAGAGCCATTCTGCACTCGTCATTCCAGTAAAGCTCACCCCGTCGCCAAGGTAAGAAGCTCTACCGTCTCCCAATGTGGTGCTGCACAAAAGACTGCATATGATAAAAGTGTTACACTTACCTGTAACTGTTGTCCATCAAGATGTCTTTTGCGCAGGCACATATTCCCTCCCTTCTGCCCCGCTGTGAGCTCCTGAGATGTAAATTGCCTTGGGATTTGCAGCAGCTCAGGAGAAATGGGGAGCTGCCCCTGCAGAGCACATGTCATTTGGGTGGGAAGATGACCTCCAAGATGCTCCGAAAGGAGTGTTAGGATCTGCGAAAAGGCCCCTCACTAGGCCGCAAAGTTTGGTTCAGGAGCTGAGACTAAAAGCAGGCCCCTGACATCTTTCTTGCAAATAGCTTTCCTGTTTTTGCTCGCTAACATTACTGGAAAGTTACAGGCTTGTGCAATCGAAAACAGCTGTTTCCAGCTGTTGGCTGGAGACACAGGGAACAGTGAGGGAAGGGAGAGATATGGGTGAACTTCACTGCTGCAGAAAGACTTATATCAGACATAAATGTTAAAATCCTTTTTCATTTAAACTTCATGTACACTCATATACATTCATGACAGTCTGTAACAAGGTTATAATCTATGCGCATTGTACACAAACCATATATACTGATTATAGGAACAGAGTTTATGGATGGAGGCACGGGGATTTTCCAGAACCTCGTAGAATAAGCTACCGGAATTACAAGGAAGTCCAAATTAGGAAGTTTGACACAATAAAACACTTAGATAGGAGGTCAGTCTGACCCAGAAGAAACAGCAGAAGAAGGAGACTATCAACATTGGAAAGTCCCCGATCATTAAGATGAACAAAAACAATTTAAAGGTCAAACACTTCTGATTGGTCAACAGAAAGGACGGGTAAACAGAATTGGAAAGGATATAAGATATCAGAAGTGGGAGAAGGGTGGAAAGATCAGGAAAGACAGACAACTCTTCTTGCTCCAGCCTCGTCTCCATAGGAACAGCCTGTTAGAAGCAGCCCGTTTCGGATCAACAACAGTGGTGAGAATGTTGTAAAATTAAATCATGCTTTTAGCTATTTGAGTCAAAGATTGTAACAGGCAAATTATTGAAGCTGCACAAAAATGTAATCTTCTCAAAACCTGCTGTTCAAAGTTATGTTTAAAATAAAACCTTCTTAAATTATAAAATGCATCTGGTCCTTCCTCTGTCAAAAGACAAGGCCCAACGGGTGTGGCCAAGCGAGCGTTGGGAATGGACGTGTGTTAACTCGGCTCTGCTCCTCATCCCGCCCTTAACTATACAAAAATCCTTCAAACTCAACTTTGAACATTAACAAACAAAATGGGACGAAACCTCAACGGCAAAGCTAAAAAAACAATATCATTGTCGACTCCGGTGTCCAAATATTTCGCAAAAGAAGGAGACGTCCCCGGGAGCGAACGGGCCCCGAACACGACACCCAAAATGGCCGCTGAGACCCAAATAGGAGACGACGGAGCGACATTATCTCGTTACGAATTCCTACAAACCATACAAAAACTGGAAGAAAATATAGCTAACCAGGTACATAATGCTCTGAAACCTTTGAAAGAAGATTTCCAATCATTAAAAGAAACGCTTGCGGAGGTATCGCAGGCCGCCGAAACGGCCCTGGAAGGCGCCATCACATCGCAACAAAAAGTGCAAGATCTACAAAAATCTGAGGTATGGGCCCGCAACAAAATTATGATGTTGGAAAATAAATTAAAAGAACAAAACCTTAAATTTCGTGGCCTGCCGGAACGTGAGGAAGGGGGGATGGAGTTACAGATATTCATAGCGTCATGGCTGGCAAACATTTTAAACTTAGAGGACAATGTAGCTCCGTTTATTAACGCAGCTTATAGATTGGGCCCATCTAATAAAAAACCGGGAAAATTCCCAAGGGACATTATCGCAATTATCCCAGACAATAGAACCCGTAATGCCATCTTACGTAAATCCCGAGCTGAAGGGGGTCTACTTTACAAGAACATAAAAATACTTGCCTTGCTTGATCTCTCTTCGGAAACCCTACAGCACAGGCGCAATCTAAAAGTGATTACACAAAAGCTTCTAGACAACAAATTCAAATTCCGATGGTCTTCCCCGACTGAAATTACAGTCATCCATCAAGACCAACGCTTCACAGCAGAGGACATCGACAGCGGCTATGAACTCCTTAAAGACCTCGGAATACACTTCAACAACCCGGATCCGAAGCCAATTACCGACCTGACTCCCATAGAAGCGGAAGAATTTCAACGCTGGCTTCGGGAGAAGAAAATCAAGCACCCCCACAAGTAATGCTTCCTAGGTTCAGTCCCTGAATACAGAACCGCTGAATTGAACGGAAAGGTACCACTAGAACCTTGCAAATCTATTTTCATCATTGAGTTGGGACGCTTACAGACGCCACTCACTTGACCAAGTCAGCTCACCGGGACAGGTGAAAGTCAGCTTGTTGGAGCTTCATTTAGAACGAACACTGCAGTATGCAGTCTATTCTTAGCTTTTATTTTGCCAGGATTTTTTTAAACTTGAGAACTAAATGCAGATAACCTTTATGACTTGTATACTTTTACCTAATCTTTTGGACACAGACTAAACCTTGTTTATTTTTTAAATTTAATAACTTTTCAAAGGTGAAGTTAACCTAATACTATATTGTTCAGTGCTTTATAGATATTTATAGGGTGAAGCTAACCATATTCTTAGTTGATTAGGGTTACTGAAATCTTAATTTTATAAAAAAGGAGACGTTAATTTTGATCTATGTTAAAAGAAGGTGAAGCAAACCTAATCTCAAGTTAAGTACTGTTATATAAATAATTACAGGGTGAAGTTAACCAATTTTTTAGTTGTATAGTGATTTTAAGTGATTCTTATAAAAAAGTGAAGCATTAATCTGTTTTGACTTTAGGATATTGTTAACCCCTTTTTTACGTTTATATATTTGAAATGGTATAGTCAATTAATGTTATATTCTCTCATCCCATTATTAGCAACATCTATTATTATATCGCTTGAATTATTTTAAAAATTAGTGACATTAGGAAGATGAAGATCACCTACCTAAATCCTTTATATTAACCGGTTTAGATCCTAAAACATTGACCATTTTTCTTTAATTCCATATATTTGGATTGGTGAAGCCAACCATAATTGTTTTATTTCATTTCACTTTTAGTGAATCTCATATTTTTTTTAATTTGAGGTACATATATAGTTATAACATCAGAAGGGAGAGGCCAACTTACCCAAGCTCTCTAAATTTTATATAAGGTATTTTTAATGGTAAAGTCAACCTAGTTTGGCTACATTTTCTTATTTTACCTTCCAGTTTTATTTTTATTTTTATTAGTGACAACCGCTTTTCTTTAAAAAATAAAAAGTATATAATAAGTGAAACTTAATATTTCACTGACTGAATTATTTACATACCTGTAACGTTAGAAGGGTGAAATTTGCCCTGTTTAAGCTCTTCAAATATTTGTATAGCACAATCATTATTCCTTAGCTTTCAGGTTTTTATGACAAATGAACCTAACCAGTCTAGTTTACAGACTTAACCACTAAGTCACAGTTAATATTTATTCATTTCTAGAAAATAAAACAATGTAGTCATCAATGGTGTACTTCTATTAGAAGCGTCATATACAGGATATGTTATAGAGTAATTAATGTACCTAACCCATTTCTAGTGTTAAAAACCTTATTTAGAGTTTAGCTTACATTCAGTTTAAGCAGAATGGAAATTCATATTAGTTTTTATAAAGATCTTATAAATACTTGTATTGAAGGAGAAATTATATTTTTTATAATACATGGGCGGGAGGAGTCAGGAGGGCAGTTATTTGCCTCCCCCCTAACATTAGCCAGGTATAGTGATCTGTGAGAGACACAGACCACTAACTGTAGCCCCAATAATTGGGTGCTAGCTAATTTACCAGATATCCTCCTTTGTGAGGTGCAAAGTTATGGTTTTTTTAAAGGTTTTTTGTTTTGGTTTAATCTGTTATAACCTAATGCTACAAATATTGCTGATGGCCCTATCTATTGTTGACAGTATATCCTTTGTTTGTACAAAGATTGCAATTGCAACAAAGGGGAAATTTGTCATTGGTATAGATACAAACCCACATTGTTATGTCTTTTTAGAGAACCTTTCCACACCCAGGAATGGATAACTTAATAAAAATATACTCCCTGAATTGCAGGGGGCTAAAACATAGAGTTAAGGTGAAAAAACTCTCTGCAGCCCTTACAAAAATGCATCCCGACATATTGTTTCTACAAGAAACGCACGTTAGACAACCCAATTACTCACTTTTAAAATCTAAATGGTTTGCAGCCTCCTACCAATCAACAGGAACCTTGAAATCACGGGGTGTTGCAGTGTTAATCTCCAAAAATGTTCATTTTCAATTTCAGGCTGAATTAACAGATAGTAATGGCAGATTCATTTTTATAAAAGGGTGTTTGAACAACCATTTGATAACTTTAGCGTCAATCTACGCCCCGAATGAGGGCCAAGAAAAATTTATAGTAGAAACTTTTGAACTCCTAAAATTTTTTCAAGAGGGACAAACTATTATTGGTGGTGACTTTAATTCCGTTCCAGACGGGTTTTGGGATAAATCACATCAGACCCCACGAACTAAAGCAAAGCCGAAAACATCTACTTGGCTCCATGATATAATCTATTCGCACAGTCTTGTTGACGTTTGGAGGCAGCATAACCCTGGGGCCAGAGATTATACGTATTACTCCCCAAGGCACAAAGTATATTCTAGGATAGACCTACTTTTAGTTTCTAGCTCAATGTATGATCAAATTCAACATGCTGATATTGGTCTCAGAACACTCTCAGATCATGCGTGGACCGAATGTAGCATTAATTTACATACAACCACAGAAAAACCACGGATATGGTCTTTGAACAACAACATTTTATTGAACCAGTTGAACTGCCAGCAAATAGAGCAAGCCTTAAAAGAATATTTTGAGTTCAATTCATCCTGCACAGTCCCAGTCCCACTGATTTGGGACGCCATGAAATCGGTCCTTCGTGGTAGAATTATTTCTATCTCAGCTGCCTATAAAAAGAAAAGAAACATGTTACAAACCGAATTACAAACAGAAATTAAACATTTGGAAGAACAACATAAAAAAACTGGTTCAAAAAAAATCTATAAACGCTTACTTTTACAAAGGAAAAAATTGGATTCCATAGAAACCAACAGAATTCAAAATCAACTATTATATACACGACAGAAATACTGGTTCCGCCACCCAAAAACATTAAAATTACTAGCCTGGAAGTTAAAAAAACAACAAGCTTCAAAAAGCATTTATTCCATAAAAGATAAATATGGCCAAATTCATACAAAACCCAAGGAAATTTTAGAAATTTTTAAAGACTTTTATCAAAACCTTTATAAGTCAGACCAGCCACAAATAGACCCCATTAACAAATATTTAAGTCAGTATAAGCTGGTACAAAAAATATTGCCAATTCATAGAGACATCATGGAGAATACTATTACAACAGAAGTCACCAAGGCCATTAAACATTTAAAATTAAACAAAACCCCAGGCCGTGACGGTTTTACGGCCGAATTCTATAAGAAATTTGCCAATATATTAACTCCACACTTTCAAGAGACTTGTAATAATATTTTAAAAACAGGAAAAATGCCGCCGTCTTGGGCACAAGCCAAAATAATCGTAATTCCAAAAAAAGGACGAGACAACTTACTCCCTCAATCATACAGACCCATATCCCTTTTAAATTCCGACTATAAATTATTTACAACCATACTTACGACCAGACTTAACAGTTTTATTGGAAATTATGTTCATTTAAATCAGACAGGCTTCATTCCCAACCGGGATATAACAGATAATATCCGAAAGACCCTTGGTGTTATTCAATTTTGTAAAAAATATATCCCAGATACAAGCCTTCTCTCTTTGGACATAGAGAAGGCGTTTGACAAGGTGGAACCAAATTTTTTAAACTCAGTGATACGTCATATGGGATTTGGTCCAGTTTTTAAAAGAACCATTGAAGCGCTATATTCTACCGCTACGGCACAAATAATGATTAATAGTATTCCTTCACAAGACTTTCGGCTGTCAAGAGGCACGCGTCAAGGCTGCCCTTTGTCGCCTTTACTCTTTGCTTTAGCAATAGAGCCTCTGGCAAATAATATTCGACAAGACCAATGCATAACTGGAATTCACATAAATAAATCAGTATACAAAATTAGTCTTTTTGCAGACGACTTTGTCTTATATATATCAAATCCCCATACTACTCTCCCCAGGATAGAATCAAAATTAACTGAATTTGCAAACATATCAGGATTGAGTGTAAACCAGTCAAAAACATTGTTTTATCCAATTAATATATATGATAAGACAAAGTCTTATATTTTGAATACGTATTCATACACATGGGTTACGACAGATTGGACATATTTGGGCATTAAAATACCAACAAATTTACAGAACATATTTAAAATTAATTATTTAACCTTAGTAGACAAAATGAATCAATTATTTGACCAATGGAACAAAGATAATTTAACGTGGATAGAACGTATCCTCACAATTAAATCAACAATATTCCCCAAATTTTTATACCTTTTTCGAGCTCTACCAATTTCAATTAACCCATCATACTTCACTTCATGGCAAAATATTTGGAAAAAATTTATTTGGAATAATCATAAGCCAAGAATTTCGTATACCACCCTCCAACGCCCAACCAAATTGGGCGGATTGGCCATCCCACACCTTAAAAAGTATTATGAGGTGGCCATTCTTACAAATGTAGTCCGAATACATACAACAGACCCAAAACCAGAATGGACTCATATTGAAGAACACTATCTAGAATCCACAAACTATGTTTCAGCTTTATGGCAAAAACGCTCAGATCGATCTAAACTTATTTTGGAACATAATTTAACACAGCCCTTATTTAAGGTGTGGAATGCCAAACGCTTATCCTTGACATCTAAACTATCATTGGCTTCTACGTTTATTGAACAAGATTGGTTTCCCCCTGCGAGAGCAGCCAATACGTACCGAAAGTGGAAAACGGCCCAAATAACCAAACTGCATGACCTTGTATATTTGTTGTTGTTGTTCAGTCGCACAGTCGAGTCCGACTCTTTGCGACCCCATGGACCAGCTCCCTCGAGGCCTTCCGGTCTTCCGCCATCCTCTGAAGTTTGCTCAACTTCATGTTTGTTGCATCGATGACACTGTCTAACCATCTCATCCTTTGCCGTCCCCGTCTTCTTTGACCTTCAATCTTTCCCAGCATCAGGGTCTTCTCCAGTGAGTGCTCCCTTCTCATTTGCTGGCCAAAGTATTTGAGCTTCAGTTTCATTATCTGGCCTTCCAGGGAACAGTCAGGGTTGATTTCTTTGAGGATTGACTGATTTGTTCTTCTTGCAGTCCAAGGGACTCTCAAGAGTCTCCTCCAGCACCATAGTTCAAAAGAATCTATTCTTCGGCGCTCGGCCTTCCTTATAGTCCAACTCTCACAGCCATACATGACTACTGGGAATACCATTGCTTTGACCATGCGGACTTTTGTTGGCAGGGTGATGTCTCTACTTTTTATCATGCTGTTTAGGTTCGCCATCACTTTCCTCCCAAGGAAATCTTTTAATTTCATGGCTGCTGTCACAGTCTGCGGTGATCTGGGATCCCAGGAACGTGAAGTCTGTCACTACTTCCACGACTTCCCCTTCTATTTGCCAAGGAGTGATGGGGCCGGATGCCATGATCTTAGTTTTTTTGATGTTGAGCTTCAAGCCCACTTTTGCGCTCTCCTCTTTTACCCTGAGCAAGAGGCTCTTGAGGTCCTCTTCACTTTCTGCCATCAGAGTGGTATCGTCTGCATATCTGAGGTTGTTGATCTTTTCCCCAGCAATCTTAATTCCCGCTTGTGATTCATCCAGGCCAGCATTTCGCATGATGTACTCTGCATATATATTAAATAAGCAAGGTGACAGTATACATCCTTGTCGTACTCCTTTTCCTATGCTAAACCAATCAGTTGTTCCATATCCGGTTCTAACTGTCGCTTCTTGGCCCTTATACAGGTTTCTCAAGAGACATGTGAGGTGGTCTGGTACTCCCATCTCTTTAAGGACCTGCCATAGTTTGTTGTGATCCACACAGTCAAAAGCTTTAGCATAGTCAATGAAGCAGAAGTAGATATTTTTCTGGTACTCTCTTGCTTTCTCCATAATCCAGCGAATGTTGGCAATTTGATCTCTAGTTCCTCTACCTCTTCGAAACCCAGCTTGTACTTCTGGTAGTTCTCTATCCACGTACTGTTGAAGCCTAGCTTGTAGGATCTTGAGCATGACCTTGCTAGCGTGTGATATGAGTGCAATTGTGCGATAGTTTGAACATTCCTTGGCATTGCCCTTCTTTGGGATTGGAATGTATACTGATCTTTTCCAATCCTGTGGCCACTGTTGCGTTTTCCAAATTTGCTGGCAAATGGAGTGCAGAACTTTAACAGCATCATCTTCTAAGACTTTGAATAGCTCAGCTGGAATACCATCACCTCCACTAGCTTTGTTGTTAGTAATGCTTTCTAAGGCCCATTTAACTTCACATTCCAGGATGTCTGGCTCGAGGTCAGTGATTATACCGTCGTGGTTGTCAAGGACATCGAGGTCTTTCTTGTATAGTTCTTCTGTGTATTCTTGCCATCTTTTCCTAATCTCTTCTGCTTCTGTTAGGTCCCTACCGTTTTTGTCCTTTATCATGGCCAGCTTTGCATGGAACGCTCCCTTGATTTCTCCAATTTTCTTGAAGAGATCTCTAGTCCTTCCCATTCTATTGTTTTCTTCTATTACTTTGCACTGTTCATTCAGGAAGGCCTCCTTATCTCTCCTTGCTGTTCTCTGGAAATCTGCGTTCAGTTGGGTAAATCTTTCCTTTTCGCCTTTGCCTTTCGCTTTCCTTCTTTCCTCTGCTATTTGTAAAGCCTCATCAGAAAGCCACTTTGCTTTCTTACATTTCTTTTTCTTTGGGATGGTGGTGATTGCTGCCTCCTGTACGATGTCACGAACCTCTGTCCATAGTTCTTCAGGCACTCTATCTATCAAATCCAGACCCTTGAATCTATTCTTCACCTCTACTGTATATTCATCAGGGATGCGATCTAGGTCAAACCTGAATGGCCTCGTGGTTTTCCCAATTTTCTTCAGTTTAAGTCTGAATTTTGCAATGAGTAGCTCATGATCTGAACCACAGTCAGCTCCAGGTCTTGTTTTTACTGACTGGATAGAGCTTCTCCATCTTTGACTGCAAATTATATAGTCAATCTGATTTCGGTGTTGCCCATCTGGTGATGTCCATGTGTAGAGTCGCCTCTTAGGTTGTTGGAAAAGGGTGTTCGCTATGACCAGTGTGTTCTCTTGACAAAACTCTGTTAACCTTTGCCCTGCTTCATTTTGCTTTCCAAGGCCAAACTTGTCTGTTATTCCAGTTACCTTTTGACTTCCTACTTTAGCATTCCAGTCCCCTATGATGATGAGGACATCATTTTTTGGTGTTAGTTCTAGGAGGTGTTGTAGGTCTTCATAGAACCGGTCCACTTCAGCCTCTTCTGCATCAGTGGTTGGGGCATACACTTGAATTACTGTGATGTTGAATGGTTTGCCTTGGAATCGGACAGAAATCATTCTGTCATTTTTGAGATTGTATCCCAGTACTGCCTTTTGCACTCTCTGCCCACTCTGGTGGTGGTGGAAAGCAGTGTATGGCAACCCCATAGGGCTTTCATTCAGAGTTGGCTTAATCATAGAATCATAGAATCACAGAATCATAGAGTGGGAAGGGGTCCTACAGACCATCTAGTCCAACCCCCTGCCCAATGCAGGACCAGCCTAAAGCATCCCTGGCAAATATTCGCCCAGCCTCTTCTTGAAAGCTGCCAGTGAAGGGGAGCTCACCACCTCCCTAGGCAGCCGATTCAGCAAAACTACCGTGGTTTGAATACCTACAAATAAAACATCTTTTTGAAACCCCTGAGGTACAAGAAGCATGTCAAAGACCCTACACACATTTTGAAAAGATCTTACTTACGCCCAGTGCGAAAGGGAAAGGCATACTTTCAAGAATATATAAATTGCAATCATCCTCTTATGTAAAGGCATGGGAACAGGATCTAGCGATACAATTACCTGAAACTTTTTGGGAATCCGTCGGGATCTAGCGACACAATTACCTGAAACTTTTTGGGAATCCGTTTGGAACTCCTATGCATTGAAGTCAAGGGCTATAAACATTCAACAACAAAGTTTTAAATTAATCACACGATGGTACCTCACACCGTTAAAAATACATAAAATTAATAAAGCAAACTCACCATTATGTTGGAGGAAGTGCGGGGAAATGGGCACTTATTACCACTGCTGGTGGGAATGTGTTAAAGTACAAGCATTTTGGAACAAAGTTATCCACCATATTGTAAAACTTACTACCTACTCCATTCCGAGAAAACCAGAGCTTTTATTACTACACAACTGGCAAGATATTCCCATTCCTTCATATTCCAAAGATTTGATTACAATATTGATTGTAGCCGCACAGACAACAATAGCTCAGACCTGGAAGAACAGTAAATCAATACCAATAAAATTATGGTATTCCAAAATATGGGAACATCTCCTAATGGATAAAATTTCAGTAAGACTTGCTGGTTTGGAAGACTATAATAGATCTCTGGATTTCTTTGGTAGATGGCGTCCCATTTTGGAAAACTTAGAATTTATTTTAGAGAATATAAAAACAATACAAAAATCACAATATTATGCATTTATACAAAGAGAATGGGCTCTGTAAATGGTATTGAGAAGATATGTCAGTCACAATTGTATTAGGAAATATGTAATATAAATATCTTGTATTGGGCTTTCAATGATTTTTGAATACGTAACATGTAACAGCTTAGGTTATTGTTGTTGTTTGGAATGTTATTGTTGATCGTTATATAAGAAAATTTAATAAAAATAAAATAAAAAAAAAGACAAGGCCCCCTATATATGCATAGAAATACGTAAAGGTCCTGCTGGCACAAGCGAGTGGTTTGGGGCCGAGAGTATAACGGCTAACAGGAGGTGCTCCCCTCTGAGCGTTAAAATACTAATGTTAGCTGCAAGAGCACTTCCGGTGGCCAGCCTGTGCAAACACAGTCCCCCCCCAATGTGTGCCTACACAGAAGACACCTCAATGAACAACGGTTACAGGTAACTGCACTGTTTTTCCAAGCCCCTGTAATGCAGGTAGGCTGAGAAAGGGAAAATGAGGGGGATGGGGAAGTTTTGGGACATGGATAACCCAGAACGATTGCCAGTGAGCTACAATTTTGTGAAGGTATAGCGGGAGCACATTCCCACTCCAGTTGCTGCTGTTGCCATTGTGTGTGTGTTTTCGCACCCCTGTGTAGATGCAACCCCACATAATTGTGGTTCAGAAACATAGTTTCCTAGCAGAAGTAGTCTCCATACTGGGGGGTGGCCTCCCAGAGCATGAACGTGTGAGTAAATGAATGAATGTTTTCTTCTGTTTGCTGTTAAATATGATTTCCCCCCAAATAAATTTACGTTAATGGTGAATGAACAAGAAATCATGTGTATCCTTGTTTATTTTCACTTCCTAAAAAATCCCAGATTTGTTACACCAATTTGGAACTTCCCAGACTAGAAAATTCAGTCTTTCATGACTTCAGTTTATCCAATATCTGAACATGCTGCAACTAGGAATTATTCTTATAATGGCAGGTGACACAATATGTATTCTTCCACTGATTATATCCTGACTTAATTTTGAGCAGTCAACTCAAGCTGGCACAATAAAAGCATCAGATCATACCGCATTAATATCTGTGATTAGACTACAACAGAAAGAACAAACTTCTAACACATGGTGAGTCAACTCCTTTGAAAAGCAATCTGTAGCAGCCAACATCTCTGAGAAGATAAAGGATTGTTTTGTGGGCTGCTGAAAGAGACTGCAAGGCAATGAAAGCAGTCATTAGGGTGCTTGTTAATCAAGAGAGTTGCTATGCACAAAATACTATATGTAACTGCCAGAAACCCTTTACTTCAAGAAATTAAGTCTTGGGAATCAGCTCATAAGCAATGTGATACAAATAGTTTGTATAAACAATTTAAAAACAAAACAACTGGAAGCCTTGGAGGGTTGTATAAAATGCATAATAGGAATCCCTCATATTATGATGAATCCACCCACAAGAAAATCAAAGGGATTCAAAAATAGTAAAATACACCTGGCAACTCGCAAGGAACTCCCAGGAGTGGCCACCCCAACCCTCCCCATTGCTTCTTCTCCTCTCCTCCACCCTTTCATTCAGTCTCTTTCTCCCTCCCTCATACCTATTGCCATTCCTCTGTTGCCATGTGTCTAAGAAATGCCTTAACAAGATTGCAGCCTGTTGGGCAGATCATGGTGATCTAAATGACAGTCAGAGGTCACATGACTGGACATGTTGCATCAGCCTACAGGAGGTGCTTCAGTGACTCAGCATCTCTGTGCTGATTGGATATTTGGACTGACCCATGTGTATATAAGTCTGTGCTGTATATACCACTGATCTGTTATGCCAACTTCTCCAGGAAATTCCTGGAGACCCAATCCAAGTTATCTACCAAGGCAATTGGGTGGTTGTGGCTGTGCGTAAGTTCTATACCAGTCTATACAGAGGTCAAATGGCCAATGAGACGCTCGCTATATCCCAGGAAGTGAGACAACACGCTAGGATTAAGAATAAATGTTGTCTTTACTAAAGGTTTCTGCAGTCATACAAAATCAGAATCACACACACAGTTATACAAGCTCCTTAGTTACAATAGTGCATCAGAACAATTACAGCATAGAAAATAACAAAAGCATCAAAATGGGGATGACACAATGGGGCACGGCTATACTCATCTGAGGTCCAGCTGAGGAAGAACTCTCCTCCTTGGAACGCTGGGCAGCCGAAAGCAGCAGCTTGTGAACTCCAAGGCACACAGGTAGGACCAGCCAAACCACGTGTGAGCTCTCTGGGTCGCGACTCCGGAGAACTTAGGTAGTAGAGTCACTTGTAGCACCTTAGTGCACTGCTATGGGGAAGGTGGGTTAACCAGAGAGACAAAGGAGAGTTTCTCCTTAAATAAACTCTTTTTGGGGCATGGGCTATCCAGCCATAAACTATCAAACCCGTCCTCTAAACTATCACTACTGGATGAAGAGGGGGTGACGAGGGGATGACGCTCTCCTGAGGGGTGGTGGCAATATGCAGATCCTACTCCTACATCAAAGGTGCCTTTTGGCAAGGTGTGAATCTTCCGTTCCCATGGACACCCTCTTGATTTGCAGATCTGGTTCCTGCTCCAAAGCCATAAACGCTATTGTCTTTAGATCTCCAAACCAGATTAAGGGAGTAGGGTCACTTGCTCTTTCCATTCCAAGAATGCCGGGGTTCGCTGGGGATTTTCCATAGCTCTCCAAGTGGGTGCAATGGCGCGGTGTCTTCTCCATCCCAAAGAGTCATGGGATACATTCCAGGGACGCACATGGTCCGTATGTGCAACGGCAGGCCCAGGCCAGCCTATTTCTAGGCAAGCATGAGATGCAGAACAAAGCAACACACAACATACAGCAATCCCTGAATACACAATGCATAGGTATTCATGCTAGAGACACACATAAGCAGCATAACACTCACCACTGGAACAGGAGATATATCATCAGCCATCATTGACCACAATACTGTCATCCTCCTCCTCTCTCTCTTTTCCCCTCTCCCATACCTACTGTCATGTTTCTCTCTCTGTGTCTCTCTCTTTCCCCCTCCCTTCCTCATCCCCCTTACTCTCTCTTCATCTCGCCCATAATTTACGTGAATCCTGCCTACTGGCAATGCTGCCAATCTCCCACACACACACAGCTGCAGCATGGGGGATGCAGTGGGTTCTGTGGTAGATCGCAGGGGCAGGTCCCACAGCAGGGGGCAGCTCCTCATCTGGCAGCATAGCAGAGGGTGGTTCCTCATCCTCACAGTTCCACTGCCTCAGAGGAAGGTGAGGAGAGGTAATGATTGTAGGGCTAGCAGTGGCAGCAATTCTGTGCAAGTGCAGAGAGTTTCTTCTGTGGGGGATCACCCCTCCCTTATGGACTTTTAAAATATTTTTCTGCAAACCTGGGGGCTCCCCCCAAATTTGCAGAAAAATCTTCCTGACGCTGATCCACACATTTGGGGACAAAGCCCAGTGCACATCTTTTCCATCAGATACTGACTGAATGTGCAAATCGTGTCTCCTTCATTTAGCTTACTGATAATTTTCAGACCTCCATCTTGCCACATGTTGAATGAGCATCAGTGTTGTCAGGCCATTATTTTTTATCAGGGATGGATATGCACTAGACTGTATTGCTGTCTTCACTATCAAGCAAACTATTTTTGTTTCATTTTTTCGGAGCGTTGTAAAAAGCTTCTGGCTGGATTGGAGAATCCATTTTACTATCATTGCAGTGTTCTGTCCTGCCCTCCTAGGGGTACCCAACTCCCTGGAGAGTCTTTTCTTTTATTCTCGAGTAGTCACTTCCACCACCTGATCAGTTTAGGGATTTCCCACTGGGAAGATCAGGACCCCCAGCTCCCCTTCTCAGCTCTGAGGCCTTGCCTCTGTGTTTCCCACTTGTTCAATGTTTGGCCACCTCTGGAATAGATTAATGCCTTGGGCACCCTTGGGGGAATAGCTGCCAATCCCCCCTGGAGCCCCTTTTAAAAATAGCATGGTCTGAAATGGTGGAGGTCTATGTGGTACAGAGAACCTCTCCCAGCCTCAATAGTTTAAGAAAATGTTTACAAGCATACTTTTAGCAGAACACCAGATTTGAGTAAGGAAAACAAAAGAAATTGAAAAAATGCACATTGTCCCTTTTCTATACATGCTCTACCTAATGGTAAAATCTAGGACAGGCTCTTTAGCTTAGCAAGTTACAGGTCTCTACAACATTTGCATTACCTCAAAGTATCCTTCAACCCTTCAGGCCAGCCATATGGTCAATGGACTCCTGCTCAGAGGAGAGTCTCTGACCCTGGTTAGCCCAGGTCAAGGTATCTTTTCCTGTTGTCTCCAGGAAGTCCCTTCCTGTAAACTGTCAGGCAATTAACACCTCCCCCTCTATTCCCTGGTTGGAGAAGGGGGGGTGAACCATCCCATCCCGTTGTCTCAGACTCATTAGCATTTCTTAAGAGGAGAGCCTGTAAAGCCATTGATAGATTTCCTCCTTCCCAGCCATTCTCTGCCCAGAGAACAGGGGGGGAAATGGTTAAAACACACAGTGGAGCCCTGTTAGTTGCCAACCTCCCAGGAGACAATGCATTTCTCCACACCAGAGACTGATTTTACAGCATCATCAACTGATATGTCTAATCCATGGTTAGCTAGAGCCACACAATTACAGAAGGAAATTTATCTTTTGTTAGTTTCTTAACTCCATTTTTACTCCCCAATTTCATAGCTGCATTATCATATGCCACAGAAAGTAAGTACCTTTTCAAGTAGTTTCCATTCATTCCAAAAGGCTGGAGACAGCCAAGTAAGGAATAAAAAAATCCCTTTTGCAGTAACATTTTCAGGTTCAATTAAGTCCAAAAATAAATTCAGTAATAAGTTCATTTCCTTACCTGGGATACAGATTAGAATGCAGTCAATTAAAGAAGACTTTGTACTCAAAGAAGTTGACTCATCACTTCTCAATGAGATTTTACTGTTCAATCTGGTAACTTCATTAATTATTTTTAATTACATCACTAATGTAATTCACAATGTCAATACACGTATTCGCTGAGTGAAGAACACGGTGCATGTCAATTCCATTTAGTTCTTGTAGATCTGTTTTAGATTAAAAATTGTGAAATGATTGGGGTTTTTTTACTACCATATATGCTCTGAGAAAAATTCTTGGAATCACTTTTTCACAAGAGAATGCCTTCACATACATTTTCCATGGTCTCTTTCTCAGCTTCAGAGAACAATTTTAATGCCACTTTATGTCCTGCACTGGCTTTGTGATCAATTTTTCCCCCCTGCAAAGACATAAGCTGTTGCTGTCAACGTCTATCAAAGTAAGTTATTTCACTGTGTGCCC
>NW_015177013.1:924677-926477 GCF_001447785.1 Gekko japonicus
GTGTACGGCCAAGGTTCTTATTTCTAAAATGCATCCAATCATACGTCCGGCAAAAGTCATTTTTCTGACCAACAGTCCAGCAGCTAGGCCAGTCATTGACAGACTGCTCATGGGTGCTAGATGGATTGGGAGCAGTAACTGTCACCGGTGCCATTCATTCCATTGCTTCGGTCATTTCCTCACTTGTTATAGTTCTATCGTTCACAGAAGGTGAAGAAAAACTTGTTATTCATTTCATTCTTCATCTTAGGGTGTTGTTGGTTTTTCAAGTTCCAAAAAAGAAGGAAGTACAGTAGAAAACTCAGATTGCCGCCCTCCCTCAAGGATGGCCAGAGACTTGCCCTCTGCTGTTTGTTTTCAGCTCTATCACCCAGGGCCTGCCAGGCCTCACAAATAGAGAGGGGAATAAGTAGCAGCCCTTATTCCTCCTCTTCTCTTGTGACTGCCTCTTCTTCTGTATCATCCCCACAAGGTCTCAGTTGTGTGGTTCTGGATGGGTCTAGCTTGCCTACCTGACCTGCCACATGACACCAGGTGGCAGAGATCCAGCTCACCTGGAGAAAATGGCTGCTTTGGAAGGTGGATTCTATGGCATTATGCCTTCCCTCCCAAACCCCACAGTCCTTGGTCTCCACCCCTCAAATCTCCGGGTATTTTCCAATCTGGAGTTGGCAACCCTGGCTGCCAGTTAGGGCCTGGGCTGATTATTCAGAGTCAACAGATGCAGCATGCCATGCCCCCTCCTTTCCTATGTTTCCGGAAGGTGGGCCAGCAGAGAAGGTGGCAGGGCAGCCAAGAAATCCCATTGTACCCACTGACATCATCAGTGGCCTTGACTCCAGGGTGAAAGAAGGGCTCAGGAAAGGAGGGGGCAGGCAAAGCTGCAGCTGCTGACTCTAAGCAATCAGCCCAGGCCACCACCCCCTATAGATGGAAAGCCTGAACACCAGGTTGTGACATCACAGTAATGGCGATGAGGGTAGTCATAACATTCCCTGTGTGGTTATGTGGGGCTAAGCAGAGGGCTGCTGTTAAGTGTGAATCACACCCTGTGTAATGATTTCAGTTAATTGGTTGTGTTCCTTTAAATGTTTTGTTGAATATAGCAGAGTTAGAGAGCTGACAGAAAGTTTGGTTGCTGGCACTTCGTCAGCCAAAAAAAGTGGAATAAACAGACAATCAGGGCATTCTGAACAGAGTAAAGAGAATTGCCTAAAACTTATATTGTGCTTCATAACCATGTGAATGAGAGTGGGAAGAATAGCTAACCTGAGGGTTACTGTTAAGTGTGAATCACACCCTGTCTTAAGCGAAATAGGTAGCTGTTGGAGTTTCAAGTTGCTTTGCACTTCAGTCAGTCTTTACAGAGTTAAGAGTTGTTTGGTAGGAAACAGGATCTTACTTCACATAATATATTCTAGGGCGGGAAAGTTTGGGGGAGTTGTTTACTCTAATGAAGTGATCTGTAACCTTTGTATTGGTCAACTAGCAACTTGTTTGTGGAAATGCTTTGATCTGGCATTCATGCATTCATGAATTCAGAAGCTTTATGGCTCTTTGTGTGAAGCACACAGGAAGCTTTCCCTCTTAGAAGCAGACACAGATAGGAAGATGTAGCTGTGAGCATTTATTTTATTTCTTTTATCCAAAGTACCTTACCCAGAGGTTGAGTTTTTATATGCTCCTTTTTGGTTGCTTACATTTCTTGTGTCTAAGTATTGTGTAGTGGGTTGCCGCATGGAGAAACGACAGACGACGACGTAGTGCATGGCACGCTTTATTGGTACACAACAAGAACGG
>NW_015177013.1:926787-930410 GCF_001447785.1 Gekko japonicus
ACCCTCCTGCTTCATCCTCATTCCCAAACGGAATGAGGATCGAAGCAGAGGGCGGGGTGAAGAAGGGGGCGGGGCTTCACCACGTGACCGCCCCGCCCCCTAGAGGTTCTCTTCCGGAGCTCCGTACCTGAGAGCTCCCCCCCCGACTAGAGCCCTGGGTCTTCTTAATATTAAGTGTCTTGTGATTTTGCATTAAAATAGCAGGACTTTGACCAACCATAAAAATGAAAAGTTCTTATATGTATGTTCTCAGATTGTTTTCCGTAGGCCAAAAAGGCTGGATGGTCCTCAGACTGTGAGGGAAATAAATTATTGCAGTAGATTTCCTTAGTTGCCTTTGGAACAGGATTTAAAAAACCCCACCCAAACAAGTAAATATAGGAGCTGGTGAAAATTACTATGTTCCTTTCACATTAATTTGCTCCTGAACTGCAACAACGTGAGTTGAAATGACAACTGGTGAAATTTAGATTCATTGAAGGCCACAATGTGAAGTTTCTATATTTCCCTCTAATTTACTAATTTACTCAAAAGAAGTTCCATAGGAAGATTGATTGTTGTACTCTCTTTCTATTACATTTGTTGGTTCCCTTGAACATTTATGTAGCTGTTTTTTTTTGGTAACTGGAGAGTATAATTGAAGTTTGCTGTATGTGAAAACCTCTTACCGAAGTATGAGTTTGTGCATATTAATATCTCATGCTGTGTCAATGGTAAATAAAAAGTAATACTGAAAACCAGAAGTTATTAAACTCTTAGTATTATTTGACAATACCATCATACAACAGACATCCACCACTTTCCCCTACTATATGCTTGTAAATTATACGAAACATACACTCAAATATGCAAGGGAAACTGAACTCAGTAACACTGTAAGCTAGTGTGAAAAATCTGGAATACTGCAGTGAAAGAATCAAGAGAATATCTTGTTGAGTACACGAGAAACTGCAAGTTAAAACACTTGTGAAAGTAGCTGGCAACTGCAGAGGACTGTGTGACTACCTTTGATGATGTCATGACCTGGTGTTCAGGCTTTCCATCTATAGGCGGTGGTGCCCAGGCCCTAGCAGGCAGGTCAAGACATGGCCTTTGAGTGATTGGCCCAATGTGGCTCCAGTGGAAAAAAGACAGTCCAACCCATGGCAAAAAGAGGTGCCAATATGCCATACTGTACTGGCACAACAACAACAACAAATCCTTGTGAGCATGCCCATAAGCATGTTCAGAGTGACTTTCCCTCACCACTAAGTAACGAAAGACTCCCCCTCCCGCCCGCATCAGACAGCTATTTGGGGTCCTAAGAGGTTTCTTTAGGCAGGCCTGAGCTAAATCAGCTGCTGGTTCAAAAACTGTCACTACATTGGCACATCTGCCCTTTTTACATCCAGCACCTTGAAGTAGGAGAAAAGTGTTATAACTTGAGGGAGAAGACATTCCATTTTAACTAGCACTGCACTGTAGAGTCACAGAGATAATGGGGCTAATAGGATGATTGCGCTTCATCTGCACGTCCTTTCTCTTAGGCAATAGTGTGAAGAGTAATTTCCTTTTATTTTGTTAAATGCACTCCTCTCTTGTTATCCAGTTAAGTAGGCTAATTCAATTGATGTTCTTTTCCTGACATTAACTCTAACTATGGAATGCTCTTAAGTGCTCCTGTAACAAATGAGGGGATACTCATCTCCTCTGTCATTCATCAGTACTCTGGGATGTGATTTTCCCTCCTTCTAAATTTCTGTCAATCAGAAGTTGATAGGCTCTTTGCCAATTACAATTGAGCAGTACTTGCAATGAATACTGCTTTTGATTAAGGCAGAAGCTGCTGAGGCTGAATGGTTCTATTTCTCTCCCAAGCTGTCTTAAGAAATGACATTATTAGTACTCCCCCAGAAGATTAATATAAAGGGAACATCTGAGCACTTTAGCCTTTGCAATGGTTCTCATAGGAATTAAAGAATGGGCCTCCATATTGTCAAAAGGCTCTATATGACAACAACAGCTATTGTTTCTGCTAGCTGTACAGATACCCATTGAGTGTTCTTTCAGGGATAAATGGGATTTGAAATTCATATGTCTGCCTACAGTTGCCAATAGGCCTGGATTTATTTATTTAGTTGGTTAGTTTGTACCCCACCTTTCTTCCCAATGGGGACCCAAAGTGGCTTACCTCGTTCTCATAAGAACATAAGAGAGCCAATGTTGGATCAAGCCAATGGCCCATCTAGTCCAACACTCTGTCACACAGTGGTCAAAAATACCAGTTCTCCCCTTCTCCATTTTATCCTCACAACAACCCAAAGAGTGATTAACACATGGAATTCACTGCCACAGGAAGTGGTGGTGGCTACAAGCATGGACGGCTTCAAAAGGGAATTAGATAGGCATATGGAGCAGAGGTCCATCAGTGGCTATTAGCCACAAGGTATAGATAGGGGCTATGGGGCAAGTGATGCTCTGTCTTCTTGGTGCTGGGGGGGGGGTCAACAGTGGGAGGGCTTCTAATGTCCTGGCCCCAGTGGTGGACCTCCTGATGGCACCTGGTATTTTTGGCCACTGTGTGACAGAGTGTTGGACTAGATGGGCCTTTGGCCTGATCCAACATTGGTGTCTCTTATGTTCTTATGTTCTAACCCTTTAAGGTAGGTGTCAGCAAGCTGCCAAGTGATATTTTGGGTTCTGATCATGTTTTCTGTATGCTGTCAATTATAATGCACTTGATGTCTTTTTCCCCCCTCACTGGTCAGCGCTCCTGCATTCATGCACATGCCTAAACACTGCCTGCTTGTTAGAAGTTATTATGCTCTGTTATCTATCTCAAGGTCACAGGTGTTGGACTGGAATCCTCTGTGCTTCATTTTAATGAGATGAAACTGTGAGAATTGCTTTGTAGTAAAAACAACCTGGCCGTTAGTATCCCAGGAAAATAGCCGCGCAAAAGAGGCTTTTGGCTCGAGAGGGAATTATAACCATTGGCTGTAACCATTTTGAATTTGCTTTATGCTTCCCCTCCCTGGGGTTTCTGGTTATTCTGAACAGAGAAGCTGTTCAGTGATTCATGTCTATCAATAAAAGTTATCCTTTCTATAAGAGTGCCAATGTGTCCAGAACCCTGACAGTAGGTTAGCCTGATGGAGTGGGACTGGCTTAAGGTCACCTAGCAAGCTTCCAGGCCCCAAGTGGGGATTCAAACCCAGGTCTCTCAGATACTAGTCTGACTCTCTTAAACACTACACTTCTCCAGCCTTCTATAGAATTGTTGACTTGTGCATTGTAGTATTGTGAGCTTTGGTTCCAGGAAAAATATTTTTGCCTGAAGAAGACTCTCTCGAAACACACAATTTTTGCCTGGGAGGCGTGTCGCTTTGATGCTTGCTGTATCGCGTTTTGGAAAGCATAACAGCCTGCTGCATCTTTCATCATTGACAACTGCTGAATCTCTCATCAGTCTCTCATCAGAAGCAAGATAGTCTACAGCACTGAAACCTGTCTCTGTAGCTATGGACTTTTCTACTAGATATAGAGGCTGATTTCGCACTAGAGCTGCCTCGATGTTGCACCGCCGTTTGGCCCGATACTATTGGCCAATTTCACACCCGAAGCTGCAGGGCTGCATTTTGACT
>NW_015177013.1:930971-940258 GCF_001447785.1 Gekko japonicus
TTCTGCCTGTTCCATGTTTCATTCCCTGCTAAAGCCAAAACAGGAATAAGCAGCTATAGTAGGGATAGAAGTTAAATTACACTCTTGAAGTTAAGAAAAAAATAATTATGGTAATCTATGGAAATGATTCCCTGAGAAAAATCCTGCTCAATTCAGCTTCCAAGATGTGAATATTTATATAGAATGGAAGCTGAGGGAAAGAAACAGAAGGAAAAGGGATGTCAAGTGTTGAAAAAGAAGGGATATGCACAAAAATAATGAGCTTGAGTATATGGATGCAACTCCAAGTTCCTAACTTTCCCCAAACTTGTGGGCTTCAAAAGATAGATAAGGATGATAAAACTATCCAGCTTCTCAGTTTTGGCTGCCCAAAGGAGCAAGAGGCCCTTTAGAGGAATTGACTTTTACACTTCATGCAACATCTTAAATTTATCTCCAAAGCTAATTCAGTGGCTGCCAAATGTTTTCTGTTATGTATTGAGCCTAAGAATCCTTGAATGTGGACCTTGAACCTGGGTGAGGTTGCTCCCTATGAACACTAGCTGCCAAGGATCCTGGAATTGACCTATAGATAAGCAGTGTAATGTAAATAGCCTATACTTGGGAGTGTGTGTGCAGTGTGGTGTTTGCATGCTTATAAGCAGGGCTCAAACCCTGCTGGGTGTCCTTGTTGTGTTCCTGAAATCTCTAAATAAACTAGAGATGATCACTGCAATGTGTCCAGAACCCAGTATTTAAAATTTTCTTTACTCTCTCCGGAAAAGAGAACTCAGTTCCTGCTAGGCAGAGACACATTAGGGCCATTTGTTGTCACTGGACTCAAACTTTGTTTTGCTGTCTTTGTATTTCCTATGGAATGTAGCTACTCTTTGGCCTCTTGCTTGTAAAAAGCTGGACATCACTGGATACCAGCATCAGCCTTGCATCAAACATCTACAGAACAACACAACAGACTACACCAGGGTTTTACATCATACCCTGAAGCTTCTTCTCTTTCTCAAGGTGTGTGTGTGGAGTTTGGGTTTTTTTGTAACATCCAGCTTGAGGAACAGATCTGGAGAACTCAGAAGCTTGCACACTGTTATGTGTTATTTTATGGTCCTAGTAAAAAGTATTGTGTGGACTGTGTTCTTTTGGAGGGGGGGGGGAGTTCTTTTGGTCCAGCACAGTTGACCCAACTTCTTTTTACCTTTTGGACAAAAACAATTAAAATTTCCTCAACAGTTTCATGTGTCTGACTGGAAAACTTGAGGGCTCCAATCCTGCTTTAAAACAGAATAGATATTCCATCCACTTGTCGTTTGAGTAGCCCTTTTCAGTACCTTTTCTAGTTCTACCTTGTTGGTTTTGAGATGGGTGACCAGAATGTGTGTCACAAAAAAGTGATCTTTTTGGGGCACAAAAACCTGGCACTTTAAAGGAAAAACTGGTCACTTTTCTAGAATAGTTTGGCTAGAAAAATTTAGATAGGTATGCCATACTCTACTTTTCTCCTAAATACTGAATCAGCTTGTGTATATATGGAAAATCTTTGTTGTTAAAATTTTGAGCATCACTTTGCGTGCATGAGATATTAATGAGATGGTCTGGTAATTGCTGCAGTCTTTGATGTCTCCTTTTTTGGAATTGGAATGTAGTTTGAGTGTTTCCAGTCCGTTTTCCATATTTGTTGGCATATTCTTGTTAAGACTTTGATGGATTCCTTTTCTGTGGAGTCTATCGAAATAGCTCTGTTGATATCCCGTATACTCCTGGTGATTTGTTTCTCTCAATTGCTTTGAGTGTCACTTTCTAAAATTGCAGGTTGTTCTTCAAAAGATTGTTCTTTGAAGGAATCTGTCATTCTTTCATCTCTTCTGCATAGTTCTTCAGTATTTTGTTCCCATATTTTCTTTATTTTGTCCTGTTCAGTTGATGTGTTTCCATGTCGATCTTTCAGCATGCCCAACTTTGCTTTAAATTTCCCTTTGATTTCTTGGATCTTGTGGAACAGATATCTTGTTCTTCATTTTTATTGTCCTCAGTTGTGTACCTAGCCTATTTGGTGCCCAGGGTAGATCATTTTTAACACCCCCCGTTCCTCTATTTTTTTTGCCATCAAGTCACAGCTGACTTACAGTGACCCCATGAGGTTTTCAAGGCAAGAGACGTTCGGAGGTGATTTGCCATTGCCTGCCTCTGCATCAGCCCTGCTTAGCTTCTGAGATCTGATTAGATCAGGCTAGGCTGGAGCTATCCAGGCCAGGGCCCTTCCTCTGTATGACAAAATTATTTTCAGGAATAATCATGAAATAAAATGAATAATAATCATGGCCAGAAAACAGATTCAGGTGAGTAGCCATGTTGGTCTGAAGCAGCAGGACAAAGTTTGGTCTTAAAGGTGCCACTGAACCCAAACTTTGTATTCAATGCAGACCTTACAGGGTCACCATAACTCAACTGTGACTTGATGGCCAATAAAATAAAATAAAATCCCATCACACCATTCACGTTCTGAGCAGGCACTTGGGAGGGCTTCTGCTCTCCATTTTGAAGGCCAAGAGCTGACCATCCCAAACAGCTACAAGGCATTTCTGAGAGCTAGGAGTGTGTTTGTAAGAACGTTTTTGTGACTAACACTAGCCAAAGCATAACAAAATAGTGATCACAAACTTCACCAGACTGAATGTTAAGAAACACACTACCCCCCCAAAGAAGGTGCCCTCATCTCCATTGTTTCCAAGGAACTAAAATCAAACCAGGGAATCTCTGTAGTAGAAACTGAAAGGGAGGCATTTTTGCAAGCCCATCAGAACTAGGGAAATGTACAGCGTATCCAGAAGTACCAGCACAACCACAGAGAGCCCAGCAGAACCCAGTGCCATTGTGGCAATGCGGCTGGCAAGGGGGCAGGGTTGGAAGCCCAGCAAAACCAGTGCCATTGTGGTAATGCCAACTGATGTCATGCATAGAATCACAGTCCAAGCAAGGGAGGGTTGGAAGCCCCGCAGAACCAGTGCAATGTACAGTACCCAGCAAGCTCAGTGCCATTGTGGCAATGCCAGCTTATGTCAAGCACAGAATCACAGTCCAAGCAAGGGGGGTTGGAAGCCCAGCAGAACCAGAGTAATGTACAGTGCCCAGCAAACCCAGTGCCTTCTGTTCATAATATTAACAAATATTTGCCTCTATACTACTCTTAAATATATTGTGTCACCAAGCAAGATAGGAGTGAGAAAGTCTTGAGACCATGAAGTGAAAATAAAGATGGGGGGCACAGAAAAATTAGGTGAAGGGAGACAGAAATGAATGTGAATTGTGTGGGAAAGAGGGAGAGAAATTAAGATAGGGAAAGGTTGTTTTATCTTGCTGTAACACTCTAACTACTGCTTTGCAAGATTAGGCTGAGCTGGGTACAAGGAAAGGAAGAGAGAAAAGCTAGACTACTGGAGAAAATGACCTGCGGGCTGGCAATTGCTGTAGCAGCTATCAGCATCCTGGTTCAGTTGTTGATAAGAAAGCTTGTTTTACTCTTGGAGAAAGGGAAGTTTAGCAGATCCTAGAGTGCTTTTGGCTATGCTTAGACTTCCCTGTGCCCATAGTGGCTGCAGCCAGAACTGCATTTTAAAAATAAAAGCAAAGACATTCGGCTGAACACAGTATGACGCTGGCTTCTAGGACCCCCTTCAAAGGCCTTCTTTAAGCTGCGCCTGGAGTGGACTGCATCCCCTGCCCCACCCTTGGTATGCCTCTGATTGTCCTATTTCTTTACAGTGGTTATTATAATACTTCTCTTTGTGTCTACATGCCAGTCATTGGAACCCTTCATTTAGACTTCTGATTCTGTTTCTGTCACCTTTACTTTTGCTTCTCATCTATCTTTAGCAATTTAAGAGTTTCATTAGTCATCCATCAAGGCTTTACATTTCTTTCGGCTACAGGAATAGTCTTTGCACATTCTTCCTTCATAATAGCTCTGGTTTCAACCCATAGTTCTTCCATTTCATGTTCACTTGAATTTAGTAATGCAAATCTATTTTTCACATGGAGTTTAAATTAAACTCTCTAAGAATGTGGTTTAGATTATATTTTGGCACTATGCATATTTTGGTATTTTTCTTCAGCTTCATTCTAGTTTTCAATATTAACAACTCATGAGCTGTACCACAATCAGCTCCTGGTCTTGTTTTAGCAAAGAGAACAAGCTTCTCTGTCTTCCACTTTAAATTATGTAATCTATTTGATTTCTGCATTGGACATCCTGTGAGATCCACATATACAATCATATGTTTGATTGCCTAAAATATGTGTTTACAAGGAACAATTTGTTGTCTTCGCAGAATTCTATAGGTCACTCTCCTACTTCATTTTGTGCTCCTAGGCCAAATCTTCCAACAATATTTGATTCTACTTTGTTTCCTACTTTTGCATTCTAGTCACTTAGGATCCTCAGCACATCTTGTTAGATGTATGATCAGTTTCTTCCTGGACACTTGCATAAAAGCTTTCAGTGTCTTCCTCTTCAGCACCTGTAGTTGGGGCATAACCTTGAATGGTAGGCTTTTCATGAATTCTGATTGATATTATTCAGTCAGACTTTGCATTATAACCACTGATTGTGTGTGCTACATCTCGCCTCACTATTAGAGCAACTCTGTTTCTTCTGTGTTTATCATTTCCAGTGTAAAATACTTTGTAATTTTCTGACTGGAAATGTCCTAATCCTGTCCACTTTAGTTCACTCACTCCCAGGGTTGTAGTGTTTAAGTGTTCAATTTCTCATTTTCAGTTTGGAGTTTACCTTGATTTATGCTTATCACATTCCATGTTCCTATTATACATGTCTAACAGTTTTGGACTTTCCTTTTGCATCCACTCACATCAGCTGCTGAACGTCCTTTCGATTTAGGGAACAACCCTAAGCAGGGCTACTTAGAAGTAAGTACCATTATATTAATTGGGTCTTACTCTGAGGAAAGTGCTTTTAAGATTGCAGCCTTAGTCCAGGTGCATCATTAAGAATAGTGCTAGTCAATAGTGCTAGTCATAGTTGTCCTCAGCTTTTCCCTAGTAGCTGATTAAGTGCCATCCAACAAGGGGGTTCCATCTTCCAGCACTATATCGTCTTTCATTTTGGGTTGTTGCATCATAGTGTTTTCAAAGTATGGGGTGGTCAGAAGTCATTTACCATTGCCTTCTTCTATACAGTACTAACGAGGGCTAGCTGGAGTGGCACTGCTGTTGTCTATGATAGATCTTCTGCCAGTGTCACCTTCCACTACTGCTGCTGCTCAGTAGCTACCCTTCAAGGATTCCTCCACCACTGTCACATTCGAACCATTTATTTATTTAGTTGAATTTCTAGCCCGCCCTTCCCTGCACAGTAGGGCTCAGGGTAGGTTACAACAGTGAATATACACAATAAAATAAAACAATTAAAACACTATCTACACAATATTAAAAACCTGTACAGCAACAAATAGTATATAAGATGGCAATCAAATAGAGTTAGTAAGCAGCCCCTGAAAACTTTCAGTATGTATGCCCATAGATGGAGCCAGGGGCAGAGAACACAAAGAGGCAATGCTGGATAGATGGAGCAAAAGGGGGGTAGGGGAGGCTGATGGAGTTGGATCGCCACCTGAACCATAGGCCTGGAGGAACATCGCTGTTTTACAGGCCATGCAGAATTGCAACAAATCCCACAGGGCTCTGATCTTATTTGAATGTTCCACCAGGCCAGAGCTAGAGCTGAAAAGGCTCTGGTTCTGGTTGAGGCTAAGCAAATGTCCTTTGGACTGGGGACCACCATTCTCTTCTGCTGATGTGACCATTTAATTCCTGAAGAGGGTGGATGCATCTTAGTCTGGTGTCTCAGCTGTGACCATTCCACCTTGAATGATTGTGTTAGGGCAGGGGTGTTAAACATTTGTTATGAGGTCCGGATCTGGCATAAATGAGACCTTGTTGGGCTGGGTCATGTGTGTCATAAAATGTAATGCCAGGTAGCAGAGATATAAACTTTATAAAGGACACAGACAAACACAATTAAAGATTTTTAAAACTTTAAATAAAAACTTGCTTAAAACACTAGCACACTAGCACACTTGCAATATTTTGTCTATTTAACAATCTCTGATAACTGACACTTCTTGCTCCTAATTATTGCATCAAAACATCTTTGCTGTAGTAATCTTGAGTATGCTGTTCAGGTGTGTATCTGTAAGTTGCAAATGTACTTTTGATTTACTGACATTCATTACAGAAATCTCATGCTCAGTGTTCTGAGCCTAGGACCTAGGGGAAAACATGAAATGGCTGGGCATTGCAATCTTTTGTACATAAGTTGCTTCATGTGCTGGTCAAGAACATGAGAAGGCATCCTGACACAGACCGAGGGCCATGTGTTTGTCTACAAAACTCTAGTCTTTCCCAGAGAAATAACTACAGCTTCCTACAGAGGAAATGTGCTGAGTGAACTTGGTCTGGACACACACTTTCAGCCTAATCCACCTCACTGGCTTGTTATTCCTCCCCTAAAATAGTTCACATTGCTTTCTTACTGAGAAAGACTGGATCATGAGGGCATGAACACAGTGAAAAGGGGGAGGGAACCCAGTTGCACCCAGGAGATCCCTGGCATAAAGAGCCCAACAAAACACACACACACTGTAGCAAGGCATACAAAAGCTCATACCTTGAACAAAACTTTGTTGGTCGTAGAGATGCTTGATATTTCTGCCATGTGATTGAGACAGCCTCGTTCCATCCCCCGCTTCAGGGAGGAGCCTTAGCCAGTGGAAGGAAAGAAAGGGTTCCCGTTGTCTCCTGTAGCCTGGCCAGGAAGCAAGGTCTGGCTATTCTGTCTCTCCCCCTGGGAGGGGGAGGAGCCGCAGCCAGTTCTTTACCAGACTCTCTCAATCGCAAAGGAGAGGCTTGCCTATCTATCTCTCCTGTGCGACTGAGAGAGACTGGTAAAGCAAGCTGTGATATGGCAGCAGCAACAGAACTGGAAAGGGAAACAGGAAACAGCCAGGTCCTTGTGGGCCAGATTGGGGCCCTCTGAGGGCCTCATCCACTCCGCGGGCCACATGTTTGACACCACTGTGCTAAGGGTTTAGCCTCTTGACAGAGTCTGAACTCCTGACTGCATTGCTATCAACTTTGCTAACACATTCTGTCCCCCTCACCTCCTTAAGTTGTGTGTCCAAGAGGGGCAAGAAAACTTACAATATCATTACTTCCACCTCCATCTTATCCACACCCAGTGAATTTCCATGATAGAGTGAGGATTTGAACCTAGGTCTCCCAGATCCTAGTCTGACTCTAACCACTAGACCATCCTGGCTTTCGGACTCTATCTAGCTGTAGACCACAAGCTTATAGATGTTTGTTGATAAGATTAATTTCTTTTGTTCTGGTTGTTTGGATAAGGGCTAGGTACACTGTGGTTATATGATGTGAGAACCACACAATGTGCTGCAAACAATAAAGTGTGTATTGCATCAATTTAGTTTTAAGTGGGATCCATGACAGATAAAGGATCCCTCGAGTACAGAAAAGTCTGCTGGACTTCACCAACTGAGAAAAGAACTTGTTGCAAGTAGTATTCTATCTGTGGGAAAGACTTGCAACATAGAGTCCCAAGGCAGCCTTAAGGGTCTGGAAATACAGGAAAGTTGTTGTGACATTTTCAATGGGTTTTCGTTTGTGAAATTGTTGTTTTGCAGTACTTGTGGTGTCTTACATATAAAAAGAAACCTAATGAGGTTATCCATCCACCTAGCCGTCAGTGGCGATCCACGGAGGATCACCTCTGAAAGATTGTGAGCTGGAGGCAATGTTAATTTCATCCATCAGAGGGCGATAAAAGACCTTGATTAGCAAATGTTTCTAGCAAAACAGATATTTCAACTAACAAGCATTTTCTCCAGCATCAGTACTTAAGATTTGACTGTTTATTTATTTGAAAAATGTAGGTGGCCCCTTTCTAGAGGCCTGCTCAAGGCTGCCTGAAATGATGAACCAGCAAAAAGAAAAAAGGGCATTGTGCATTCTTTATGAGATTATGGGATTCTGTTACTTCTCTTTCCAGATTACATTCTTTGGCTCCTAGGAGCAGTAACATGGAAGAAAAAATAGCCACGCTTGCTCCGATCCCTTTTCCCAGGTTCAAATTGCAAACACAATGCTAGGCTTACTTTTCTTCTATCCTTTAGACAGTTGGAAATCCTATGCAGCAATTGGATCGTTGGGACAGATTTACTAAACTGTAAGAGTCAGGCATTATTTCCATAGCCCCATTGAATGGAGGCTTCATTGCCAATCAGACTTTTTCTATTTGCATTACTTGCACTACTGTTGCCATATACTTGCTGCTAAATTATATGCAAATGCTGTACTTCCTGTGCCATAGAGTGGACCATAGCAAACTGATTGTCTCCAGGCTTTATTAGTCTGGGATTTCAGCCCCTGAACATTTGACGCTGCCTTATACCCAGTTAGACCATTACTCTATCTTGGTCATAGATTTGGGTGGGTAAACATGTTGGTCTGAAGCAGCAGAACAAAGAATGAGTCCAAAGGCACCTTTAAGACCAGCAAGGTTTTATTCAAGTTATAAGCTTTCATGTGCAAGCACACTGAATCTGAAGAAGTATGCTTGCCCACAAAAGCTTACAACTTGAATAAAACTTTGTTGGTCTTAAAGGTGCCACTGGACTCAAACATTGTTCTATCTTGGTCAGACTGGCAGTGGCTTTCCAGGTTCTTGGGCAGAGGTCTTTCACATCACCTGCTACTTGATCCTTTTAACAGGAGATGCTGGAGACTGGACCTGGGCCTTCACTGCATGGAAAACAAATATGTCAGCACTGAACTGTGGCACTTCCCCCTGCTGCATTCTGCTTACCTGCCATCCTCACTGCTAGTCCTTTTTCTCATCCTCTCCCTTGCAATCATAGTGACACAGTGCAAATGCATAAACAATGGCTTGACTGACACATTGGGATGGTAAACCCATAGGCTGGCATGGCAGCACTGACAACTGCTGTGGGACCAGCATTTGAACAAGGACTGTGCTTCAGCAGTGGCAAGACAAGGTGTATAGAAATATTCATTTCTAAAAGCCTCCTGCCTTCTCCTGTTCTGTCTTCTGATAACAGGCTGTGCCTTATTTCCTGTTAGCAGCCAAATGATGGGCCACATGGCCTCCATAGCCATGCCATAAACCCACATTCTTCACACTTCCATGCTAGAAGCTAGATTGTGAGGCACCCCACTAGGCCCACATGCAAGAAGTCACGTAG
>NW_015177013.1:941044-965724 GCF_001447785.1 Gekko japonicus
GACACGGGTAAACACGCATTCACAGACACGTGCAGCCACACACATTTTTCTCACAACAGTTGCCATGACCACCAACAATTGGGCACATCCCATGCCCACTCACAGTTGGCTGATGGCCACAGCTGATTGTGACTGGAATTGGACTATAATAGTTTGATCCCAATGAGAGGGAGCTGTGTGTGCTCCTGCTCCCTGCTCTTGCTCTCTGTTCTGTTCCTGCTCTGTGCTTGTGATATTGCACCTGGAAATGCTGTCCTTTGAAGAGACAAAGGACTGGCTTTGTGAATTGGACCACATGGTTGAGCAAAGATGGATTTTGCCTTCAAAATCCCTTGGACTGTTTGGATTTTCCTGAAATTGGTAAATATGCATCTTTTACTGAGTAGTTAAGGTAAACAGCCCTAGCCTTTCTTGTTTTGAAATCTTTCATGGTTTACTTGCAATGCTCTGGACTGAATAAAAACTTATTCTTATTTCTAACCTGTCTTTGATGTTGTACCTGAGTTTCAAGCCTAAAATCCTGTAGCCTAAACGCTGACCACATACCCTACAATTGGAGGTTAAAATATTGTGCATCTCTGGGAAGAGTTGCTAATGTGTTAAGTCCCAGATGCCAGCTGAGAATCTTGAATCTCTGCTCTGAAGGGATTATAGACTACTGTAGAGATTCTGGTGGCATATTGTTCTGAATCCAGAGAGGGTAGCCTACCTCTGTGGGTTGTTGTTTAATGTACTGCAAAAGGTACAGGGTTCCCTCCCATTCCCGGAAAGGCATGGGTGGGCTATCCTATACACAAGGGTATACTGCTCACTCTTCTGGACAGTACTAGGACCTGTATGTTTGATTTTCTCAGCTGCAGCTTCTTCCAGCTCCTAAGATCTAGTTGTTGACTAGTGACCACCTTTGACTGTCTTGCAATTTATTGTTTGTTTCTAATACCATGTATCTGGTATATGGTACATGGAACAGACAACTCCTAGACTCCTATTCAGCTCCTTCAGCAGAAGGAAATACCTTTATTTGTTAAGATTTTTTTTGCATTGTCCAGCTTTAACTCAACCACCCAGCAAAACAGATTGTGTTATAAACCAGATATTCAGAGTCACACTTAATGGCTGGGACCTAACAGGTAATGCTGATTGGTGAGCAATTAAGGCCAGCTAAGAAGAAAAGCCATATCTATCTGGGATGGGGCTGTGGCCAGTATGCCAGGGAGGAGAAAAAAGAAGCCAGAGAAAAAGAAAGAAGCTGATTTTTTGACTTAGCTGGCAAAAATCACTCTTGGAGAATTGTAGGGTGTTCCATTGCTCTAGTGCTATTTCTCTAGAGGCTTTCTTGTCCACCCAACTTGTATATTTGCCAGCAAATGTTTTCTGAAAACAATAAAATCTACCCAGCCTTCTCCTTTCAAGGAAACAAACCATATAGTTCCTTCTCCCACTTGCACCAATATTCTAGGAAATGGGGAACAGGAAGTAATTGTAAATGTCCCCATTATATTCCTAGCCAAGCCACAATTTCTTGGAATAAAAATAGTTAGCATTTAAACCCAAATATTACAATATATAAACAACAACCACCATTCCCTCAAACAGTAAAGCTAATTAACAAGAAATTAAAGGGGAGGGCTGTGGCACAGTGGTAGAGCATCTGCTTGGCATGAAGAAGTGTCCCGGGTTCAATGCCGGGCAACTCCAGTTAAAGAAGATCTGGCAGAAGGTAATGTGAAAGACCACTGCCTGAGACAACTGCTGCCAGTGTGAAAGGACAATACTAATTCAGTATTTTTAAAAGGCATCTTTATGGGTTCAAATCAACCCTGTAGCTAGCAACTTTTTGCGGGGGGGCGGCGGCAATTTTTTGCTCAGGGAGCCAGCCAGTATATGTCTGTATGGAGCTACGCACATTCTCCCCCCCCCCCCGAACTGTGCTGATTCAGATGGGGCTGATCAACTACCTGCAAGCCAGTGTACTTCAAAGCTACAGAGTGCACAGCTGGAATCCTGTGCCTTTCCCCGCATAATGACTTCCCTGAGAGGTGCATGGAGGATTGCCTGGCCTCACCCACACTTCTGCAACATTGCGCTCTTAGGTTCCCCTGCTGGTGCCTGCTCCAGGTGGCTGCTTAGGAAGGCACGCTGAGCAGCTCCTCTGGAACAGCCCGCCCAGCCCTCCTCCAGGCAATCCCACCTCACTTCCCCAAGCCATTCCCATTAGTGGCTCAGGGTGTGGGGGGGAACTCCCTTGCCTGTGCTTCTTCTTCCTTCTCCCTCCACTCCAGGCATTGGTGAGGCCACTTGTCAGTCACACAACACACACACCTCCCCCAGCACATAGGATTGCCTCTTCCTTCTACGAACATGGGGAGACTCACTCACCTCTTAAGTTTGACCCGGAGATGGTCTTGCGAGATCGGACTGCCGATCCTATGCAAGCCCCTGTTTCACCGACAGGCACATAGCTACTGTGGCGCTCAGAGGGAGGAGAAGCCAAGACTCAGGTTGGGGCCCTGGAAGAAATGTTAGGGGGCCAGGCCCGTGGGCCTCACATTAGCTACGGGCCTGGTTCAAATTAAAGTCACTTCAGGTCACGTCAGATCAGGAGGATGGGGTAGAGACCAGAGGACTGCTTTTGGGTGTTCATGACCAAGAGAACAATCTTACAATATAGTGGTTAGAATGTCCGACTATGATCTGGGCGATCCAGGTTTGAATCCTTCCTCTGCCATCAAAGCAGACTCTGGGCAATCTTGGGCCAGTTACACACTTGCAGCCTGACCTACTTTCACAAGGTTCTTGTGAGGATAAAATGGAGGTGAGGAGAATGATGCCAGCTGCTTTGGGTCCCCATTTGGGAGAAAAGCAGAGTATAAATGAAGTAAATACATGCCTAGGATAGAGACTAGCATGGAAGCACCTGCTAAGCAACTCTGGCATTTCAAGTCAGCTTTGTTTCCAGGTTGTAAACTAGCAGGCATTGAAACATACTTTAATTTTTTTGGGGGGGGGGAGGTGTCATCATGTTCCATGGGTAATTGTTTTTGTTATCTCTCTGTTTGGGTTTCTTTTTCCACTGGCAGTTCTGGATGGTTAAATGTACGAAATGTACATCTGCACAGCTTCACAATTATTGTTAAAAGATCTCTATTGTAGACATGTTGGTAGGACAGTTTATCAAGTCCCAGGCTGGGATTTAGTCATATTCGTTTCAGGACAAGATAACAAGCCATTGTGCTGAAATTCTGCTTGAATAACAATGCATCTGTATGCATTAGGCTTCCTAAGTAACGTGCTCTGTAAGAATGCACACGAATGTTCCCAAATCACAAGGGAAAGAATGGCTTAGACAGCAAATCCCCTGGAGGCAGGGGGTCTGATTGATCGATGAACAGCCGCTGAGTTTGGGAGTCTGAAAGATCCAGGCTGCATGGATTGCCTCGCAAACTGACAGCTTGTACACGTCAATGTTTTGCTCTGCCCTCGCAGTCTGCTGTCTGATCCTGAGCAGTCTGTGGCATGTCTTCCCAGAAGCACTTCAGAAAGTTAGTTTTCAAGAGCTTGCCAAACTGTTCTGTAGAAATTGGAACCAGGATTACATTATTAACATTCATACAGCACATCAAGATAGCTTTAATTCAGGGCAGAGGAGCAGATATTTGCTGGTGATAGGGGATTTACAAGGGAGACTGGGCAGGAGGGAGGGGGTGTCTAACTCTGAGCCACCTGATTTTCTCTCTCTCTTCCCCAGACCATCCCCACCCACCAGACATGGTTTACACAGCTGGTGCCAGGTTTTTTTGCACACTAGGTTAGGCTACCTTTTGGTACCCCCCAATGCGCCCCCCAATTTTCAAACATAAATGCATTTTGGGAAGAATAAAAAACACAAAATTTGAAATTGCTAATTTCTTTTTTTTTAATTGTAAGAACAAGTAATACAATCACTGATTTTCTCTCTCAAACAGAAAAACACAAATCACAAAGCTTTTTGAAAAATCCTGTTAATTGTGATGTTGAAATTGAAATCTCTTTAATGTTTCCATTTCAGGCACACACCCCCCATCTCTCTTGCAAATGAAGTCAAAGTTGGACACAGAAGTACCAAATCAGTGACAGCTCTGAGCTCTTTCACACATACACCTCTTTCTGGTTTCTCCTTCAAGGTTTTTTTTTTTTTTAAATTAAACTGGACAAAAGCAATCGAGGCAGATTTCCATCAAAGCTACCCCCAGGGGCTGGAGCTGCACTGTAGCAAAAGCATTTTTGCCTGGAGCCAATTCTGCATGGCTGGGTTTATAACCGTCTAAAATAGGGTTAATCACACAGACACGTAGCCACAGGTTTAACTACAGATTGGCAAAAGGCCTGCTCACACCAGAGAAAAAGGGCATGGCCAGCTTTAAATTGGATCTGCCTTCCAGCACAAGGGAAAGGGGGGGGGACCCATCTCTCTTGCAAATGAAGTCAAAGTTGGACACAGAAGTACCAAATCAGTGACAGCTCTGAGCTCTTTCACACATACACCTCTTTCTGGTTTCTCCTTCAAGGTTTTTTTTTTTTTAATTAAACTGGACAAAAGCAATCGAGGCAGATTTCCATCAAAGCTACCCCCAGGGGCTGGAGCTGCACTGTAGCAAAAGCATTTTTGCCTGGAGCCAATTCTCCACGGCTGGGTTTATAACCGTCTAAAATAGGGTTAATCACACAGACACATAGCCACAGGTTTAACTACAGATTGGCAAAAGGCCTGCTCACACCAGAGAAAAAGGGCATGGCCAGCTTTAAATTGGATCTGCCTTCCAGCACAAGGGAAAGGGGGGGGGATATAACACAGGAGCAGCAGCCTTTGGAGTTGATTGATACGGTTTGTGGATCGAAGCCCTTGGGGAGATGGCATTAATCTCTAAATTACTTGGACTTTACTCCTTTTTAGATGACCTAAGGGGCGACTTGAAAGCCACTGCTCACAGGCCTAAGGAGTTTGTGGGTCATAATCAAAACTTGATCCAGAAACCAGTTAAGGCAATAGACTTGGAACAAAGCCCTGCCAAAGCGAATTAAAGGAACCACCTTTAAAAAGTAGCGAACCTGGCTTATTCTCTGGCTAGAGCTACTGGGTTTCTCATATTAAATACCAGGATTTCCCAAGTCTCCAGTCTTTCTGCACACATGCATGGAGGAAGTCCCACTGAGCACAAGGCGGACTTGCTCATGAGGAAGTCCAAAGAGACTGCAACCCTGTGCACCCCATCCAGAAAGTAAGCTCCACTGAAACCCTGGAGCTTCCTTCCAAGTAAAGCATGCACGAACTTGACACTTGGAAGTGAGTTTCATTGACATGAACGGCACTTTTAGCAAATACCTTTAGAGAGTAGGAGTATCGAAGGAGTTGGCTTCTAATGTGGGCTAGCAGCTAGAGCATCAGACTCACGAGCTGGGAGACACCGCTTCAAACCCCCACTCTGTCATGGAAGATTTTGGGCTGACCTTGGGCCAGTCACACTCTCTCACCCTAACCTAGCCTCACAGACTGATTGTGTGGATAAAATGGAGAAGGGGCAAATGTTGTAAGTCCCTTTGAGTCTCCATTGGGGGCACAAACAAAGTAAAACACATACACACACATCCCTGCACACATGCACACACACTCACGTCTTCCCCCCCCCCCAGCACACCCATCTGTGCTCCTTACTGATCATGGCAGCAACGTTCAGGCTTTAAAATACATAAACCTGCTAAATTCCCACAATGGAAGCATTTTTAAAAACTGAAAAAGTCCACCCACTACCTAACCAGTCAAGTAGTCAGATCTACACTCATTTTGCCACTTATGTGATTGTTCTCCTCTCCTTGGGAGAAAAGGTGTGTCCTGATGCCGCCGCAGCAGGCACAGCCCTCCGGGGGAGGGTCGGGGGCAGACAACGGAGTCCGAGAGGGGCAGTCGGTGATGCCGGGACAGTGCAGCGCTCCCGCCGGTCTTCTTGGTGGACAGCTGTCTCCTGGCTTTGTGTGGGCAGCGGGATCGGGACCTGCTCAGAAGGGGGAGGGCTCTTGAAAAGTGTTTGCACTTTTTCATCAGGGTACTGAGGAGACCTCCAAGGAGAAGGAGGGACCCACAACCATCCTCTCCTGATCCTTGGGGGTGGGGCTCTCCCTCTCTCTCACCCCGCAACCACTTTCGGTTCTGCCCGTGGCCTGTCTGGGCACCAAGAACTCTGTGGGGGACCCTCATTCAAACCGGGCCAGCCCCTGCCCCTGACACTCCCTGCTCCCAGAGGCCAGATTCCCTCCTGCCCTCTTTCGACCCCTGGGCGCCCTCTAGGTGCCCTCTAGGCACAGGGTGGCAGGCAGGCCAGCGCGGCACCCTAAGGAGCACAGGGCGAGCAGAGAAGTGCCAGTGAGCCAAGCAACAGCCAGGGCTTTTGGTGAGTGAGGAGAGGCTTGGGGAGGGGAGGGGCAGCAGGCCAATGGGGCACCCTTCTCACACGACACCCTAGGCAGTTGCTGAACCCTGCCTTATGGAAGCACCAGCTCTGATTGTTTATACTGAGCCATCAATGTGCAAAGCTCTTTGCAGAGTGTGAGAAGCCAGGTCCCTGCCCTGAAGAGTTTACCGTTAAAATTTGAGATCAGGAAGGCAAAAGGCTGAGGTGAAGGTGGGGACACATCTGTTCCTGAAGCCCAAACATTTGGAAATACACAACAGAAGGGAAGAATCATCATTTATTTTATTTATTTTATTTATACCCTTCCTTTCCCCCCAATGGGACCCAAAGCAGCTCACATTATTCTCCTCTCTTCCATTTTATTCTCACAACAATCCTGTGAGATAGGGTGGGGATTAGAAGTGGGAATCATGGGGGGAATGGATGAAGCATCCTTCTCCTATCCACTGATTCTCCTTTCTGAATGCCTCCTTCCCTCCACCGCATCCTCACATGGGTCTGTGTGAAATATAGGCTTGTGAACCCCGTGCTTTCCTCATTATTGTTCATCTTTATGAAACTGGATGCTGTGTAACAGTTCTTGAGAGTTCCACAGCATTATGAGAATTTCAGCCTCTGCTGAACACCATCTGTGGGCCATACATATTGGACCCAGACTCACAGAAGAAGAAGAAAAGGTTTTTTATACCCTGCTTTCCCCTACCTTAAGGAGTCTCAAAGTGGCTTATAATTCCCTTCCCCACAATTCCTCACAACAGGCACCTGAGAGAGCTCTGAGAGCTGTGACTGGCCCAAGGTCACCCAGCAGGCTTCATGTACAGGAGCGGGGAATCAAACCTGGTTCTCCAGATTAGAATCTGCTGCTCTTAACCACTAAACCACACTGGCTCTCACAAGATCATGTAGCCCATGTGGCAGTCTTTTCCTGGTGACCACAGGACTGTCAAGGGCAGGGTGGGGGAGAGAAATTTCACTGAATATACTTTGCATGGAACTTCTGTACAATATTAAATTTCTGGAGGGAAGGAATTACTTAAAAGATTATTTTGCATCACAAAAATGTTAGATCGTTACCCAGATAAACAAGAGATGTTTTTACTGGGCTATTATTCTCCCCCAAATAAAAAAAAGACAATCCAAAGTGAGGAAAATATGATTATTTGTACCACAGCTTTCAACAGCAGCGAGAAAATATGCTAGCGGCTTTTGTAAGGAGGTGGAAGGGAGTGAAAGTTGATCCTCCAGCTCTTGTGACCCAAAGGAACAACTGCACTTGGAACGGCTGTTGCAGTAGAGAAACTGACAGCGGGACTTGTGAAATAATACTGTTGATTATACACGAGCTGCCACTGGGGTTTAACTTTTGGAAGAAGCAAATTATACATTTGTTGAAATAAACATTTGAAGATTTAAATGCAAACTGGATTTTACTAATTAGGAGACAGATGCTCATGGCCCATCTATTAACACCAGGCCACTCTCTTTATTTAGTACCTTACACCCCCCGCTGCCCTTTCTCTAAGGAGCTTGTGATATATATATAAATTTATTATAAATTATAAAAGGAATTGGTTAGGCTGAGAAAAAGTGACATTCAAGGTCACCCAGCAAAGTCTGTGACAGGCAGGGATTTGAATCTGGGTATCCCCAGGCACAGTCTGACACTAGCCACTGTCCCACACTGTCATTCCTTCTGTCTCTGCTCTTGCACCATATTCTTCTTATAGTCCTCTCCCATGTCAATCATTGGCTCAATGTTCCAATTTTCTAAAGTCTATAAAAGCACAGATTTTTGCAACTGGACACAAGAAAACTAAGTAAATATCATTGGCCCTACATGCCAGTTTATTATACTCAAGGGGGAGGGGTAGACTCAGATGCTTAGTCCACAGAGAGTCTTTGACACAGCAAGTTATATCATTTCCTTTCAGTGCTCTGTGGGAGGGGTTGTAAACCAATGGTAAAGCACATGTTTTGCATCCAGCCCCTAAAATCCTGACATCTCTTGTTAGAAGTATCTTGGGTAATACAAACTGGCAAGATCTCTGCTTCTACTAACCATCGAGCAGTGGGTGAGAAGGACCAACAATATAACTCTGTATAAAACAATTCCATATGTTAGGGCTTCTGTTGTCTACTTCATAATCAAGGAAATGGTAGCACATTGTCCTGGGAGGCAGGAAAGTGGGACTCTTCCAAACATGCTTACCTGTTCCAGAATCCAGTTGTTGTTTTTTGGTTTGTATGCCCTTTCATGGGGTTTCCATGGTTACTAGAGTGCTCAGTCTTGGTGGAGTTCTTCTTTTTGGAAGAGATCAGGAGCAATGTTCCCTCTAAGCTCCACAGTGTTGTAAGCAGAAATTCTACCTTGCGAGTGCAAAAAAGCTAGTTGCATTATAATTTTTTTAGAAGATTATTTCCATAACCTTGTAAAAATCTCAGAATAAATTATTTTAAATTATATTTAAACTATATTTTAAGAATAACAAACATTATAAGAGAAAATGAAATCAAATCAAATTTCACCCACCTGTTTCCACTGTATTGGTAGGCCTGCCCTCCAGAGAACAGGTCTACCCACCCTGTTCCACTATATTGGTAGACCTGGCTTCCGGTGAACAGGTCTATTCATCCCTTTCCACTATATTGGTAGACCTGGCCTCCAGAGAAGAGGTCTACGCACCCCTTTCCACTATCTTGGTAGACCTGGACAACAAGTTTACCTACCCAGTCCACTACATTGGTAGACCTGGCCTCAGACTGTCACCCTGCACTGAGCCTTAGAAAACATACCAGCACTTGGGGGGGGGGGCTCTTTCAGTCTACTTTGGTTTTTTTAAGTGAAATATGACAACCAGCATTAAAGGTCAAATATAACAGAGGAGGAACAATCACTGCCAGAACCCTGCCCAACCTAGCAAACAGGAAGTTGCTTAAATCTTATCAATCCGCCCAAACTAATTATTTATTCAAATATTTATATCCCACTTTCCCCTGTGACTCAAGGCAGCTTACAAATCATACTGAAAAGCATAATAGGGGTGAGCAAAAAATAAATCTATCTTTTCCTGCTCCATCATAGCCTATGGGGACCATTATAGTCAATGGGCCCCATAGGCTATATAATGGAGAATCTATCTGGGAGTATCTAGGACTCGGGGGGCTGGTTTTTTGAGGTAGAGGCACCAAATTTGCAGCATAGCTACTGGTGCCTCTCCTCAACCCCCCAAAAAGGAGGTGCCCCCATCCTCCATTGTTTCCAGTGGAGGGGAAAATGTTCTCAGTTCACTTGTTTTTTTTAAAAAAAAACATATTTTATTGGTTTTTTAAAGGAAACTTCCAAAGATGAGATACAGAAACAATAAAGAAACAATACATAAGTCAGACAATTTCAGTACAATCTAGTACAATGCATTCAAATCAAATTTTCAGAACTGTCAACTCCATGACATTACATAACTAATTGTTACATTACTCCTGTTAAAGGTATCTAGATAATTTCCCAATACCTACAAAGTTTTGGTAAAAATCAAAAAGGCTAAGTATTTATAACAATTGTATAACATTTAAACTTTCATATTAGGTTTCAGCTTTCAACTAAATAACATAATCTTAAATTTAGCATCCTTAATCGTTTCCCAATCAAACTTATCAATTGTTATCTTTTCCAATATAGGGTACCATATACTTAAAGGGTTGTAGAATTCACATTCGTTTTTATGATCGGAATTATATATGGACAAATTTTCTAACATATACAAATCCCAAACTTTATGTAGCCACTGCTTGGTGTTTTGTGGATTTTTATCTTTCCAGTTTTTAGCTATGGTTATTTTTGCTTCAGTAATCAAAATGTTTATTTTTTTTCTCTTTTCAGGTATTCCATTGTTCGGCCACAATCTGAGGAGTATCAAGGCAGAGGACAAAGGTACGTCATATCCAGTAAAGATTTTAATTTGTTTAATGATTTGGGACCGATATTTTTGTATATATTTACATGACCACCACGTATGAAAATATGTTGCCTTTTCTCCGCAGTGTTTCCAGCACAATGACGAGGTGTGGGGTACTAGGTGCACTATTTTAGCGGGTGTCAAGTACCACCTTAGGAGGACTTTCATATTTGCTTCCAAAACATTTAGAGAGTTGAACATCGTGTTCTGAGTATGCCATATTTTATTCCATTGTTCTTCCGAGATAAGCAGCTGTAAATCCGAAGACCACGCCTTTTGATAGCTGGGACAGCTAGTTGTTTGATGTTTTAGTAAAATTGAGTAAATTTTAGAAATAAGGCCTTGTTTTTTGGTATTCTTGAAGATAATAGATTCAAATTCAGTGAGTGGTTTGTTTAATGAAGAATTGTAAGCCAAGGATTCAATAAAATGCCGAAAATGTAAGATAGAACTCGATCCTTGTATAATATGTCAATAATTTTTGTTATTCCAGCAAATTTCCAATTAAAAATACAAGTCTTTGTGCTTTGCCAGAAGGAACCAAGACTGTCCTATAAATGTACTTAACTTCGAAAACGGTGTGGCTATTTTGCTTCTGTGCCGATACCATATTTTAAGTGTCACTCTTAAAAAAGGGGAGGGAACTATTGAAAGTATCTCTTCAAGTTTATGTTTCCAAAGCAGTTCCTGCAAATTATATCCTTTTGATGTAATAAATTCAATCCAGTTCCAATCTAAGGTTTCATCATCTTGATATTGTCTTACCATTGATGCTAAAAGTGTTGCTTTATAGTAAAGAGCTAGACCTGGCACTGCCAGGCCGCCTTTTCTCATCGGTCTACTCATAGTATTGAATTTAATCCTGTGGGATTTATAGTTCCATAAAAATTATTTATATCATTCTGCCATTTCTTTAATTGCTGATCAGATATTGTTATAGGTATTGTTCGGAAAAGTACATATATTTGGGTAAGATATATGTTTGTAGAATGCTTATACGATTCATCTAGGAAAAAGAGTTTGTATTCCAGTTTTCTAATTTCTTTATGATTTCTTTGTGGGTTTCCGAATAATTTATTTTGAACAGATTAGCTAAATCTATCGGAATTTTTATACCTAAATATTGTATATGATGTTCTGCCCATTGATAATTAAAAGTATTTTTGATGCATTGTTTCATCTCTGCCGTTAGATTTATTGGGAATAAAAGTGACTTATCATGATTAATTTTTAGTCCAGCAATTTGTCCGAATTTATTCAAAGTTGTTTGAATTGCCTTGAGTGATGACTCTGGTGATGTAATGTAGAGTAAGACATCATCCGCAAATAGGCTGATTTTAAACTCCTTGTTGAAAATTTTGATTCCTTTAAAATTGGGGTTGTGATCTTAGGGCACATGCCAGGGGTTCCATAGCGAGCACGAATAAAATTGGCGATAGTGGGCATCCTTGACGTGTGCCTCTATGTAATGCAATACTATTGGACATTGCTCCATTGACCAAAATGTTTGCCGTGGGATTTGCATATATTGTTTTTATTGCTTTACAAAAGATAGGATCAAACTGCATATGTTGTAAAAGAGTATTGAGATAATTTATTTCTAGGGAATCAAAAGCTTTTTGAATATCAATAGACATTATAAGAGAATTAAGTTTGTTGCTTTCCCCCCAAAATGTATAAGGTTAAGCATTTTGCGGATATTATCCGAAATGTCTCTGGTAGCAACAAATCCTGTTTGATCTTTGTGTATGTAATGTCCAATAAACCTTGACAATCGTGCTGCTAGCAGTGAAGCAAAAATGGTATAGTCATTATTCAATAACGATATCGGCCGAAAAGAGGCTGGGTCAGAAATATCTTTCCCTTTTTTGGAATAAGTATTATATTGGCCATTTTCCACATGCCAGGCATCACTCCAGTAGCAAGAATGGAATTACAAGTTTCTAATAATGGCTTGCCAATAATGGGCAGAAATGCTTTATAATATTCTGCTATGAAGCCGTCCAGACCAGGCACTTTATTATTTTTTGATTTCTTAATCACCTGTTCAAGTTCCTGTATTTTGAATGGTGTTTCTAGCAAGGTACGGTGTTCTTCTTCCAGGTGTTTTAGATCTTTGACAGAGTGTTTTAGATCTTTGACAGAGGATAAGAATTCCTGGATGTCATAGTGTTGAGGTTTAGTAGAAGTATATAATTTTTTGTAAAATAATACTAGAATTTGTATAATATCTTTTGTAGTGGATTTCAAAGTATTCTGATGGTCTCTGAGATTGCCTATAAATCTATCTGATTGCCGTTCCTTTAATCTCCATGATATGATACATAGTCTTTTGGAAGTTTTGGTTGTACTATTTTTATAAAAGTTGAAATTCGTTTTGTGGATTTCGTTGGTGTCTAGCATTTCCAGCTGTTTTCTTGCATCTTGCAATCTTGCATAGATTTTAGCATTACAAGTTTTTAATGTTTATCCTCCAGCTCCCTTATTGAATGTAAGAGTTCGGTTCTCAGTTCATTTTTTATTTTTTACAGAAGCAACAGTGAGATACATTTGCCTCTCATCACTGCCTTTGATGCATCCCAAACTGTTGAGATCTGAACATCTTCTGTTCAGTTTATTTTAAAGTATTCCTGGATCTCATGTTGCAATATATCATATAATAAAAGTTTATTAAACTTCCAATTGTATTTATTGTTTTCATTTTTCCCATCCCGTAGACTACATTCTCCAGGGGCACGGTCTGACCATTTTTGTATGCCAATTGAAGATGAGTTAATTTTGTTCAATAAATCAGTGAAGACTAGTATATAATCCAGTCTCGTATATGTTTTTAATTGGCGAGAGTAGTATGTATAGTCTCTTGCTTTCCCATGTTGTAGTCTCCAGATGTCATGTAGCCCATTTTTTTGGTTAGTATTTGCATAGTATTGTATGTAGGCTTATTCAGTGTCCCAGGTTTCCGTATTGCATTGTACTTAGATCTGTCTAGAGTTAGGTCCATTAGGTAATTTATGTCTCCGCCTAGGATTATGGAGCCTTTGCTGATCTTTTGAAATTGAGTTAAAGTGGTAGCCATAAAATGTATTTGGCTTTTGTTTGGGGCGTAGATTGTTGCAAAGGTTATTTGTGATTCATTAATTTTGGTCCTTACAAATAAAAATCGACCTTCTTCATCTTTTTGTATTTCTTCTACCACTACTTTACTATCTACAGAAAATAAAATTGCTACTCCTCGTGATTTAGAAGATATCGTCCTCATTAAATTTAAATTTGCCCATCTTTCTAGTTTCTTGAAGGACACGATTTTTCACAGGTAAGTCTAGGAATTCCACGAGAATGTCTCTCGGTCCTCTTCTTCTGTCTGCCGCTACAGGGCCCAGTCTATAGGCTCTTATGAGCATTGGTGCAATATCATCTTCAAAGGGTATAACCGATGCAAGCCAAGTTGCTAGAAATGTTGTTAGTTCCTCCGTCCCTTCCGCTTGCTCCGGAAAGCCTCTTAACTTCAAAAATCGCTCTCTTGTTCTATGTTCTAGGAGGAGGATTCGTTCTTTGGTCCAAGTCTCACTATCTTGTAGATGTCTGATATCTTCCTGATTTGCTATTGAGGTTTCTATTGCGGTATCTGCAGTTTGGGTTATTTTTTACATTGAAATTTGCAAAGCTTCTAATTTCTCTGATATGGGTTTCAGCAATGTATTAATGTTTTCGAGCTTTTCAGTCTTGAAATGTTGAAAGGAATCAGTGAAATCTTGTTTAGATACCGAAGACTGTACCTGCAGTTGATGTGCTGTTCCGGTCGCCATTTTGGGCTCGAGTTGGTGTGGGCCTGCTGCCGAGCTGCTGGCTGTGTTGGAATGAAAAAAGCTTTTTAGACAAACTGCAGCAGGATTGCCTGATTGGTTACATGCTCCGCCTGATTTTCCCATGCCTTGGATAGACTAGGTGTTGGTATTTGTATAGTTATTGGAGGGGTTTCGGAGGGATCATCCAGAGCACCTTCAACTAGCATCCGCCATTCAGTCGACCAACGCCTCGCCCCCCTTCTTAGTTTATTTGTTAAGTTCCCTACCGGCTAAAATATTGTGTGCCTGTGCTCCCTAGTGCAGCTTAGAGAGAATTTTGACAGGAGCAACAGAAGAAGAAGAAGAAGAGATTGGATTTATACCCCGCCCTTCACTACCCAAAGGTGTCTCAGGGCAGCTTACAAACTCCTTTCCCTTCCCCTCCCCACAACAGACAGACAAAGCTGTCCCATCCCCAGGATATTTTTTTGAAGTGAGAGACTTTTCATCTCAGGTCTTCTAGTGATGCAGCCCACTCCTTACCCTACACTGCTGACTGTTTCCACTTTTGCTTTAATGTTATAGGAAAAGTACAAGAACCATCCAAAGCTCAGCAGACCCCTGAGAATTAGGTGGGAAATGGGGATCCCTGTGTACTCACATCAGCTTTCATTGCATGAAAACTAGACAAAGATAGCAGAAGAAAAAGTAGAACAGGTAACAGAAACAGCTGCCATTTGTAAGCTGACTTGAAGACCCCATCTGGTAACATCAGCATGTTCCTATCAATAGGACAAACTATGTTAAAAACACACAGAGCATCCCTGTGTTGCTTTCTTCCTATTCTTTCTACCTTCCACTGTTATCATATCTTTCGGTTCTCCATCCCTGGCCCGTAGCAGCTAACAACATCGAGAAAGGCTAAGGAACACAAGATAGGGAGGACAGACACAACACAAGGGAGGCCCTTTTCAGCAGGTGTTTCATAGCTATTACAGGGCTTGCACTTCAAACACATTCCCTGGGGGGTTGGGTGGAAACCCATCCTCTAGATATGCACTGAATCACCTGTCACTCTAGTCATGACTTGTGCTCAAAGTGGGAGTTTTTGTCTACAGAAGTGGAGGTACCTTTTCTCCTCCATTTCAAGTCTGTCTGCAAGCCCAAAGGTCATGGCCATTTATCCACGTCTATCACTTTTCTTGCTTGTTGCCTTTCCACAACACTTTGGCCGAGTTCAGACTGGCAGTTTGCCCCGATATAGGCGCGTGTGAGGAACATTTCACAAGCGGATTAAAGGGGCCATTCACACAGGCACATCTGTCTGACGTTCCCCACCCGTACTCAACCCGTCTTGTAGCGCTTGCCTCCCAGGTTTAAAAGATACCTGGTGAAAGTGGTAGCAAACCCTGGAGAGCCCGTTTATCCCACTTCATTCCACTTCCTGGAAGTGTGAATGCTAATAGCTAAAAGCTGGGAACAGCCCGCGTTAATAATGTGCGGTGGCTGTTTACACTGACTGACCCCCTAGCCTCACTCTGGCACCAGGAAGGTGCAGGTGATTGCCTTGAAGAGGGGGTAGTGATGTGGCTGGATGTGCCTATGGCCCACAATGGCTGGATCCTGCCCTATTTGCTGCTGCACCTAGGTGCCCATGCGCATAGGCGTCTGCCGCGAGGAAAACACTGCTTACAGCCGCGCCTCCAGGCCAACAGTGTGAACGCTCCCTCGGGCCTACTCCCGGTATGCTCCCACATCAGTCCGCACAGTGTGACCGGGAAAACCCGGAATAGTTTGTTCCGGCTCTTTTTTGCAACGACTCCCTCCCACTTCAAACTGCCAGTCTGAACTCAGGCTTTCTGTTTTTGAAGTGAATGAAGGATTTTAGGAAGACATTCTGTTAACTGAATGGCTTCCAAGCTTTGAGTGATGCAGCTGACTGCAGCAAGGTGTTGGAAAGTTCTCAGTACTGCAGTGAAGGCCTTGGAGAGCACTGGCTTCTTCATGCATAATTGTGAATAATTAGAATGAGTTTCAATCATGTTGACAGCTCAAACTCCCTTCCTAGCAAGGAGAAGGTCATCTTCCAAGGTCAACAATAGCAAGCTGTGCTGTTAGAGGCACTGAAACAAGACAGTCTGTGTTTTTTTCCCCCAGATCAGTTGGCATCTCTAGTCCTGAATTATGGCCCAGTATGTACAATCGCAAATGAGAGGAGAACTGGCTGCAAGTTTTGGCAGGTCCACTTGCCACTTTATAATCATGTAAAGAAACAGAAACTGGATGCCTAGGAAGTGTGTGTGGCGAAACTACTGCCTAGAATAAAACTCTGGCTTTTTCAGCAAGGCAGAGGGGTGGTAATATGAGAGGAGGAGATTCAGTGGTAGGGCTGTGGTTCTAAAACCTGACAGGATGGGGCAATCAGAGTCCCCAGCACAATGATGTCACTTCTGGCACAACTTGGAAGTGATGCCATTGAGCTGGGGGAATGTTCTTGCATTCACCTAGCATGATGATGTTACTTCTGGGTCTCTCTGGAAGTTGTGGCAGTGTGTTGGGGATGCAGATGGAGAAAGGTTAAAGTGAAGAAAGGTTAAAGTGCTTGGGGATCTTTAGCTTGGAGAAACGATGGCTGAGGGGTGACATGATCGAGGTTTATTAGATTATGCATGGGATAGAGCAGGTAGAGAAAGAAGCACTTTTCTCTCACACAATACAAGAACTCATGGGCACTCCATGAAATTGCTGAGCAGTCAGGTTAGAACGGATAAAAGGAAGTACTTCTTCACCCAAAGAGTGATTAACACTTGGAATTCACTGCCACAGGAGGTGGCGGCGGCAACAAGCATGGCGGCAACAAGCATGGTTGGCTTGAAGAAGAAGAAGAAGAAGAAGAAGAAGAAGAAGAAGAAGAAGAAGAAGAAGAGATTGGATTTATACCCCGCCTTTCACTAACCAAAGGTGTCTCAGAGCAGCTTACAAACTCCTTTCCCTTCCCCTCCCCACAACAGACACCCTGTGAGGTAGGTGGGGCTGAGAGATCTCTTGACAGAAACTGCTCTTCTTCAAGAACAGCTCTTATCAGAACTACGGCTTGCCCAAGGTCATCCAGCCAGGTGCAAGTGGAGGAGTGGGGAATCAAACCCGGTTCTCCCAGATTAGAGTCCGTGCACTTAACCACTACACCAAATTTAGAATTAGATAAGTTTATGGAGCAGAAGTCCATCAGTGGCTATTAGCCACAAGGTATAGATAGGAACTCTCAGGCTGGGGCAAGTGATGCACTATATTCTTGGTGTTGGGGGGGGGCAACAATGGGAGGGTTTATGGTGTCCTGGCCCCACTGCTGGACCTCCTGATGGCACCTGGTATTTTTGGCCACTGTGTGACAGAGTGTTGGACTAGATGGGCCACTGGCCTGATCCAACATTGGCTTCTCTTATGTTCTTATGCTCAGATCACACCCACCCATTCATTGGCCAGTTTCCTCCTGTTGCCTAGCTGAGTGGTGGCAGGTGGGTAGGAAATCTCCCACCACGTGGGAATATGGGATCCCTAGCCATGGCAGGGGCATGTTTTTGTGACCTCACCTGGATGCAGTCTTGTGATAGCACTTTCAGTGCCCAAAGTGCTTCACATACATTGAACAAATCAAGCTGACTTATACTGAGTCAGATGACAGGTCCCTCTACTATATATGGTTTCCTCTGACTGGTAGTGACTCCCCAGGATCTTGGGCAAAGGACTTTCACATCATCTGCTACCTGAGCTCATTTAAGTGGCAATAATGGGGATCGAATCTGGGATCTTCTTATGCATAGCTCTGTCCTTAGCTAAGGTCACATGTATTAGGACTAAATCCAGATATACTTAAAAACTGCTTTTTATGGTAGAAATGGACAAAATGACAAGAATACTGAAAGATTTGGAGGCGGAAGAATTTTTTGCGGACTGGAAAGATTTTAAGGACTATTTAGAGAAATATTGGGATGTGAAGGACAATCTGATTTGCTTTGAAAATTATTAAGTGGATGTAAAAGAGAAAAGAAATGGACTTATAATGATATATATGTGAACATTTGTTACCTATAGCTATATGATAAAAGATTAGCGACATGTTAGAATTTAAGGTTTGAGCTGGTGGTGGGTATGCTGTTGGAAGCCTACGAAAAGGGGGGGAGTAAGAAGAAAAGGATATATATTGAAGTTGATATAATGTGAACGTGTGTTATCCTAATAAAAGTTGTTTAAAAAAAAAGGACTAAATCCAGTTATACTAGTGGTGAAAGTGGAAGTATATGGTCAGGTATTGAGATATTACACAGTTTCAGCAAAGGATGTGATGTCACTTTGTGTTGTCCTGTCCTGTCCCTTCTAGGTCAAAGGGCTTAACTTAATACTTCTTTGGGAGTATGCCTCACTGAATTCAGTGAGACTTCCAAGCAAACATGCATCAGATCACATTTTAAATCTCCCTGATTCAAACAACTACAACAGAACATTTTGCAGAAGAATTTTTTGTACTTGGTACAGGCTCTAGACTGGGTCATACCTTCTCCTAATTTTGCCTGGACCATGTAACCTCACCTGAAGAGCAGCTGTTGGAGGACTTGATTTTTGACCTAGGTGTGCCACCACAAGATGTGAAAGCATCTTGGCTATCCTTTGACCTGGAAATGACATCACATCAGTTTCAAAGGTCTGTCCTTCCCATGACCTTCTTCTCCAAATTCAACCTTGCCAGGTACTGCTCCCAAATCTCTAGGAATTTCCTGCGCTAGAGCAAACAACCCTAAGTGCAGGATGTCCTTGGCGCAAAGGGGAGTGTCCACATGACTAGTATAATTCTTAGGGCCATTGTGGTTAAGAGCAGTGAACTGTAATCTGGAGAAGCGGGTTTGATTCCCCACTCCTCCACATGAAGCCAGATGGTGACCTTGGGTCAGCCACAGCTCTCTCAGTCCCACCTACCTCACAGGGTGTCTGTTGTAGGGAGAGGAAGAGAAGCTGTTTGCAAGCTATTCTGAGACTCCTTCGGGTAGTGAAGGGCACGATATAAAAACCAACTTCTCTTCCTCCTACTCCTTTTCCTCCTCCTCCTCCTCCTCCTCCTCTGAGCCAGAGAACAATGACACTTTCTTTTCTCTGTTTCAAAGAAGAATCCTTAGGATGGCTGTGGGGAGAGTATTAAAATGGCCAGGGCTTTTTTTGTAGAAAAAGCCCAGCAGGAACTCATTAGCATAACAGGCCACACCCAACTGCAGAAACTCATTAACTTATTAGGCCACACCCCAACAGCACAGCTCATTAGCATATTAGGCCACACCCCATGCCTTCCCTTAGCTTGCCTGGGCACCCCGTGGCTGTGGGAAGCCCGGGCAAGCCAGCCCTTAGACAGGCCAAGGAAGCCTCAGAGTTGCCGGGGAGGGGTTTGCTCTCCAGGCCTTCCCTCTGTAGCCCACACATGCAAAGGTTTTGGCTGTAGTGGGCGTGGCCAACTCTGAAGCCAGCCGGAACTCCGTTCCTGTGCGTTCCTGCCCAAAAATAGCCCTGAAAATGGCACTGAGTAACTCACTGCTGCATGCCATTCCCCTTCGTTTTTTAAATCCTGTTAATGTGCTTTTTGCCCATTTCCCTGCTGAATTGCACTCTAGCACTTGGTGGAGAAAGGGAAAGGGGGAGGGGTTCCAGGCTGTGAGGTCCCCAGCATGATCACCACATGTTGCACTTTACACAGGTGTAGTGAGGAAAAGGGAAGGAATCAGGGTGGGAGCAGTAGCAGCGACAAGTGGTACAGAGCGACAAGTGGTACAGAAGAGGGTGTGTTTAAATGCTGTTTCTGCCCACTCTCATGCTGCTTGCTGTTGTGGCATGGGCACACTTTTGTGCCCACACACGGAAGCTGCTTCAAATAGACATTTTAGTGAGGGTTTCTAAAATTTTCACTTATTTATTCGTGGTTTTGAGGTTTTCTCACTTTCTCAAGTAATAATCTCCTGATATTTTTAAAAAAATCATTATTGTGTTGTGTGATGAGGGGGAGTTTTGTGTGTGTATGTATATACAACAGATTTTCACTGTTATATGTAAACATAATCTTTTGCAGGGATTTCCCTCCCCCCCCATTTTATTTTTCACTTTACAAAGGGTGGCATCTCTTCATGATCAAGACAGTTTTAAAAAGACAAAGCAAAATTGGCTTGGTCAGAGATTATGCATAAATACAGTGCTTCGTAATTTAAATTACCCACAGTAGAGGCTTGTTTTTACTCCTGTGTAACCCTCTGTTTTTGTAAACAAAGAACCGGGAAGTTTTGACAAGATACTGGTGTGACAGGTTTTTCACTTCATAGCAACGGAACTACTCAGTAACTAAGGATGGAACAATAGCAGCCATTTCATATTATGAAACCAGCCATGATACTATCACAGTTCTTTTGCACTCATTTAACAAGCAAACATCCTCATATTTCCCATGAGTTACTCTGGTTGTCTGTATTCACCTTGATGATCAACTTTCCAAGTGACACAGGAGTCCTCAGACAAGCTAGGTTACAGGTGCGAGGTACTTCTGATAAAATTTCAAGGAAGCTCACATTAGATAATTAATAGTAGAAGAAACTGGGCTCTTTTGGCGGTGAAAAGTGCCATCGACTCGCAGCCAACTTGTGGTGACCTCATAGGGTTTTCAAGGCAAGAGGCATTCAGAGGTGGTTTGCCACTGCCTGCCTCTGCATAGTGACTCTGGACTCCCTTAGCAGTCTCCCATCCAAATACTAACCAGGGTTGACCCTGCTTAGCTTCTAAGATCTGACAAGATCAGGCTAGCCTGTAGAAAATCCTTTCTATGCCCATTCTAATGTAATTTTGCTCATGAGTGCTTGTTTCTTGTTTGTATTCCATCTCATGTCACATCTCTCAGTGGTCTCTAAAATTTAGAGTGGTGCTTGGTGGCCTTGAATAAACACCGTATTCCTGTTCTCAGGTTTCTAATTTGTTTCATTCAATTACAGCAGCCTAGTCCATTCATCTCCTGTGATAAAAATGCAATGCCTGATTGGATTCCTGCATGTTGTACACCTGCCTACTGCTTATTTCTATTCTGAACAGCCACAGCCATTTTGGTTCCTTCTGCTGTGGGAATATGTTGTCTGCCTTTAATCATTCCTTTTGTCACCAGAGAGGTTCTCAGCTTCATTACTAGTCTTATATATTTGCATACTCTATAAACACTGGCAGAATTTGTTTATCAGGCTTTTCAAACATGCAGTAAATGTTGGATATTGTAACTCTGCATGCAAGAGGCTCCTTGAGGGAAAGGGTTAAGAGAAATCTCTCTTGGGTACAATTGGCAGTTGCCCCCACCCTCTCATTGGTTAGATGTTGAGCCTCTTTGGCCATTGCTTGCCTTCTGATTTATCTTATACTAAGACACTCTGTGTCACACAGTGGCCAGAAATACCAGTGCCATCGGGAGGTCCATCAGTGGGGCCAGGACATTAGAAGCCCTCCCACTGTGACACAGAGTGTATGCCCATTCTAATGTAATTTTGCTCATGAGTGCTTGTTTCTTGTTTGTATTCCATCTCATGTCACATCTCTCAGTGGTCTCTAAAATTTACAGAGTGGTGCTTGGTGGCTTTGAATAAACACTGTATCCTGTTCTCAGGTTTCTAATTTATTTCATTCAATTACAACAGCCTAGTCCATTCATCTCCTGTGATAAAAATGCAATGCCTGATTGGATTCCTGCATGTTGTACACCTGCCTACTGCTTATTTCTATTCTGAACAGCCACAGCCATTTTGGTTCCTTCTGCTGTGGGAATATGTTGTCTGCCTTTAATCATTCCTTTTGTCACCAGAGAGGTTCTCAGCTTCATTACTAGTCTTATATATTTGCATACTCTATAAACACTGGCAGAATTTGTTTATCAGGCTTTTCAAACATGCAGTAAATGTTGGATATTGTAACTCTGCATGCAAGAGGCTCCGAGAGGGAAAGGGTTAAGAGAAATCTCTCTTGGGTACAATTGGCAGTTGCCCCCACCCTCTCATTGGTTAGATGTTGAGCCTCTTTGGCCATTGCTTGCCTTCTGATTTATCTTATACTAAGACACTCTGTGTCACACAGTGGCCAGAAATACCAGTGCCATCGGGAGGTCCATCAGTGGGGCCAGGACATTAGAAGCCCTCCCACTGTGACACAGAGTGTTGGACTGGATGGGCCTTTGGCCTGATCCAACATTGGCGTCTCTTATGTTCTTATGATGTCAGTGAGTCTTGTGGAGTTGTGGTGGGATTTCAGTTGCTTGTTTAATACATTAGAATTTGAGAAAAGAAGAGTAAAACCAACATGAATGGAAGAAAAGTGTAAATCTGCTTAGTTCAGGGGATCAGACTATTTGGTTACAATGGACAGAAAACACAGCATCACTAGTCCTGTTCACATGTTACCTACATCCTACCTGCCGTTCAACCCTACATGTTCAACCCTACATGCATTGAATGTAACATGAGAATTACTCATTGCATGTATAAAAAATCAAGTGTATGAGGTACACAGATCGTATGTGCATCCATTGTAACATAAACTGGGCTGCTGTATCTATGCAGTTCAGCTTTTTTACAATACAGTTCCCCATTCAGTCCCTGTACCCATAAGGGACTGCAGGGATACTGTTTGCTTTTATGATCAGGACCTGTGGCGATTCTCTAATGTTTGAGGTACTTTTAGTGATTTCCAAACTTGGTAGTTACAGTTGAAAATACTATGATTCATAACTCTGATGGTCATCTGTTATATTAATTTGTTAATGCATTGTTTCTCAACACCTCTTGCTCTGGATGGGCACCAAATAGCCTAAACTACTATTATTAATTCAATCTTATTGTGAAATATCTGGATGGCAGTTGAATGACCAGAAATCAGGTCAAAATGTTTCCTCCAGTATTCAGAATGAACATAAGCATCCAGCCTATACCTTGGAAGAAGAACAAAATAAAACACATTGAGATTTCTCTGCCTTCCAAGCCAGATGAGGTCTTCAATAATAATTAGTGAACTCTACTTAAAGAAATAATGAAGGAATTGGTAATTGGTTCCAAAGGTACTCTTCTGCTCAAGCAAGGTAGTTTCTGCTTATTGGATACCTTGGCTTGGAGCAAGGCATCCGCAAAGTGAAGCTGAATCCAAAGGTGTTCTTTCCCTTGCACACAGCCTCTTAAGCAAGCAGACAGATGGACACTGCTGAGGAACTTAGGGACAATAGCACCATGTGGACCCATGTGGACCATGTGGACCCATTTGGGTACAGTCCATTAGATATTCTGATTATGTATAACAACAGGATTTTATTTACATGCTGAAAGCACTGAATGGCAATCCCAGATAAAATTATTAACTGAAGCATAAAATAAAACTGAAAACAAAAAGTGGCAACACTCTAGGGGGGATCCAGCCAGCTTCTCCATGCAGTGTTTCCCAGTTCCCTTCCTTACTTCACACAAGACTTTGTCCATGCAGGCCCCCAGCACAGTCTTTGCTGATGATCAAAAATGCTGGTTGGATCCAACCCTTTAGAATTGTACTATTGAAAATTAATGGTCTGCCTATTTTTTCTGCTTTGGAGTCTTCCCAATGTAACTTCCAGCTCAATTTTTAAATAACCAATAATCTAAATTTGATCAATGTATGGGGGGCTGGGTCTCAGATAGGGAGAATCAATGGGAAAAATCCCATTAATAGACGTAGCAACCCCCAATATTGCAAAATATTATGATGCATTTCAGTTATTAGTTGTAGTTCACTATGTTTCCCCCCCCCCTCTGGAGGAACACCTGCTTAGTACAATATTGGACAAGATCAGTTAGATATGCCATTATCTGCACTGTGGGGGGCAAGAAGCAAGAGATGAATTGTCATGTATAAAGAACAAATTGCCTGCCCTGGGTCTACTGAAAATTTGGATAATTGTTCCAGTAATTTATATCCTGATATATTTCCATTGATCTCAGTACTGGATCAAATTTAAAAAAGTGCTTCCCATGATTTTATGGTGCAGCCTTAGTCTAGGGGATGATTTCATTTCAAAATGTCATAACAAGATCCAGTGAAAGCATCAGCATTTTATAATATGCATAATTAACGTATCATACAATGGATATGTTTTTAAGTGAAACAAGGATATTTCTGGAAAATATTTAAAAATTAAGATTGTGATGAATTTGCAATGAAGAGAGAAGAAAAAGCTAAAAAGATTAAAACAGAGATAAGCAAATCAATTCCTATTGTATAATTGATTTGTTTTTATGGTATGATGGTTTGGTTTGTATCAAATGAAGCATTATATTTCAAGTTCTGACAGTTTAGAAGGACTTTTTCTAAAACCTTATACCAGGGAGGGAAGCCACTCTAGCTCCTAGGAAGAAGGCTGGGATAAAAATGTGACAGATGAATTGTCTGCTAGTCTAAGCAACATTTCCATTTCCCAACAT
>NW_015177013.1:969146-969295 GCF_001447785.1 Gekko japonicus
TAGTTTCTTGGAAATATTATTATTTTTGTGTGATATTTGTTTTGTCCTTTTTGGTATAGGAAGTTCTGCAACATGGACATGAATGATGTTGTAAATGAAAATGAGCTGTTAATGCAGAAATGTCAAAATTTGCTTTTTAACATACAAAT
>NW_015177013.1:969651-994042 GCF_001447785.1 Gekko japonicus
TGTTAGCCAGTATAACTTGTAAGGCCTTGTAATACGGGATATAAGATTTGATAAGGACAATATAATATTATGGTGAAGCTATAACTAACCTATTAATTCAGATTTGGTTACTGTGAATGTATAATGAATTTATTAATCCTGATCTGATTATTGCGAAGTGCTAAACACACATATAATGTTAGCCAGTATAACTTGTAAGGCCTTGTAATACGGGATATAAGATTTGATAAGGACAATATAATATTATGGTGAAGCTATAACTAACCTATTAATTCAGATTTGATTACTGTGAATGTATAATGAATTTATTAATCCTGATCTGATTATTGCGAAGTGCTAAACACACATATATACTGTCTTCTTATGTGTTTGTTTGTCTTAAAATCAATAAATAGATTATAAAAAAAAGAAGAAGTTGCACCTAGGGTTGCTAGTTATAACTGATCTCCAGACTATAAGGGCCAGTTCCCCTGGAGAAAATGGCCGCTTGGTGGGTGGAGTCTGTGGCATTGTACCCTGCTGAGGACTCTCCCCTCCCCTCCCCAAATCCCATCCCAGGTTCCCTCCCCCCCAAAATCTCCAGGTATTTCCCAACCCAGAGCTGGCAACCCTGGTTGCACCCTTAATAATTACAGAGATATTGCAGGAAGTTTGGCTTCCCTTCTATATTTTTTGAATGATTCAAGGCCAGGCACAAGATCAGGGCTTTACTTTGGCAAGTTGGTAAGGTTTTTATTAATTCATTATGTAACTTCACTGTATAAATACTTCCAAATATATTTTTTAAAAATGAAGCTCTCATGCCTCCAATCAGTGAACACTGCTAGACACAAACAGCAAGGGTTTTACCCCCTGCTCTTCTACCAATTTACAGCCTGGAGAAAAGACTCCACAGGCCTCCAGAGCAACCAACTTAGCATAAATGATCACACAAAGGCATTTCAAAGATAGGCCAGTGTCCTACTGCTACAAATAATAATATACCAGAAATTATTCCCTATATATTTGACTAAACTGTATGACATTAATAAGGTTGTCTGTGAGCCTGAACAAACTGAATCAACAGAATAGTTACAGCTGGGACTATGGAATGCTTTTAAACTCCATAGTTTACATGATACTCTGTTACTTCCCAGACATTTCAAGAAACTGGTCCTCATTACTCAGTGTGTTAGGATTATAGTTTACAAATAAAAAAATTAAGCAGCATTCTCCCCCTTGATTATTTACAAAATACACGTGTTAAATGAGCAATCAACAAGATATGCAAAAGTAAATAGTCAAAATAGTATTAACAAAGTCAATTAAAAGTCAGAAATAGTGCTAAAAACAACAGCTCAAGAGTAATCAAAACCAGTCTAGCAGCAGAAGTAAAAAGTAAATCTATGCAAATAAGTATAATCGGGGAATAAAGATTCAGTAACCCAGAAACACCTTCTTATCCAGATTGCAAATGGGTTTGTTTGATGATAAGAAGATAGCAACAAAGTGGCACCCCGACCTGGATGACCCAGGCTAGCCTAGATCTTGGAAGCTAAGCAGGGTCAGCCCTGGTAAGTGTTTGGATGGGAGACTGCCATGGAATCTCAGGGTTGCTAGGCAGAGGAAGGCAATGGCAAACCACCTCTGAACCTCTCTTGCCTTGAAAACCCTATGGGGCTGCCATAAGTCAGCTGTGATCTGATAAGCAACCCAAGGGAACACAGTGTACAGAATAAAGAAGTGTAACAAACCACTGTGTAAAAATCTATTATTACTATATTTTTAGGCTGATATGAATGTTATACAATTATGTATTAACAGCAATTGTCTTATACTTTGTAGATACCAATATTAAACAAGGTACAAAACCATTCAATAACAGTTCATATGATTCTTAGTAATATTACTATGTAAGGGGAAATAAACTCACAAAAAACTTAATGTCTAAGCCAAAGACAACAAACAGCAGCTCCCAAAACAAAGTGTACTGGCTGAAAAATAAAGATAAAGATGCAACTTGAGACTTGTGTGTAATCTCCAAAAGCAAGTGACTGCAGCTTGCAGTTATAATTGGCTGATGAGGTTCCTTGGTTGATTCTCGTTTCTGGTCTTCATCAGAGTAACATTTCATCTATATGCAAGAAGCTTGAGTCTGGAGCCTGAATCTGTCTTATCTAATATGGAACCAATCCCAGTTTAATGAGGAGCCAAATATGCTTCAAACTCGGAAGGGTTGGTAAGAAGCTCTCACAACATAAATAAAGCTCCCTTGCCCTCCAATATGTTCTGGATCCTGCAAGATGCTGACAACTCAGATTGTCGGGGGGAAATGACAGGGAAAAAACCGTGCTTCTCTAAAAGGGGGGAGGGAGGGGGGAGGGAAATACCAGCTGCTGTTTCTTGTAGATGTCGGCATCTTGCAGGATCCAAAACACATTGAAGGGCAAGGGGGCTTTATTTACATTGTATATTTTACTCGAATGCCATCCTTTTAAAAAAATACTTCTGGCATAATGGAGCACATCTACAGGAAACAGCAGACAGTGTTTCTCTCCCCTCCCTCCCCCTTTCAGAGCACGTTTTTCCCCAACGATCTGAGTCCAGCAATAATCTAATTTCGTAGTCTAATGCTGCTTGTAAAAAAATAAATAAATGCAAAACAACAAGGGAAAAAAGTGGATCTTGCACACCGATGAATGTTGGAAGAGGAAGAGTGGGTGGAATGACCTCCATGTCAGTGGGGTAATGACCTTCAAGACACAACGGGGGGGGGATCTGTACACTTTGGATTATCTTCAGCTTGGAAAGCAAAGCACGAGAAAAATCAACACAAAACCACTCTCAGAAAACCCAGGAAAACAGTGACCAGAAAGTCAACTGAGCACTGAAGGGAGGGGAAATCAATGCAGAATGAAAAATAAAACCTGACAGAAATGCATGGTGAAAGCAAGGGAAAATGCAGAACTACAAAGAAAATCCAACAGACATTGGTGACAGCGAGGGAAAACACCCATGCACAATAGACTACACACACAAAATGAAGCGGCCAGATTGTTCTTCCATGCAAGAGCATCTCTAAAGCCTTGTGTGTGCCAAAGCCCTGCTCTGTACACTCATGGATCATTCTTGAGTGAAGACAGGAATATGGACTAAGGTTGAAGGCACAAAAGAAAGATGGAATAAATGTAAGGGTTAATGTCAACACGATAGTGGGAAATCTGTGATGAGGCCTTTGTAGGTGACAGTGACAAGCTTGAATTAGGCCAGTAACTGATCAGTAACTAATGGAGTATCTGCAGAGTAAAAGTGATATGTAGATTCCTCTTAGCACCTGATAGCAGCCGGGATGCAGCATTCTGCAACAAATGGCATTTCCAAGTTATCTTTAAGGGAAGACCCATGTAGTGTGCATTACAGTAGTATAGCATTGAGGTAACCATAGCATGTATCCATATGGCCAGGTTAACTAGTTCCAGGTAGAGGGCCATCTTTCGAGCCAAGTGGAGTTGGTTGAACACCTTTTTTTTGCAGTTGCATCAGCTTGCCTCTCCCGCAATAAAGCTAGATCTAGAATCACCCCATAACATTTCTATATCCTGAAAATCTCATTAAGCGTAAAAATTACACTGGTATACAAATGCACCAAGCTATCTGGTTAAGCAGGTATTTCATATTTAGTGAGGCAAATTGATTTTGTTCATTTGGATCCATAATTTATAGCTACCAGCAAAAAACCACTTTGCAAAAGCATCTCATTTATTATGTTGCTGAAATGAAATAACGCTAATTAGTTTGTTAACGGCAACCTGATAATAATCACAAGAGGAATACATAGAAATAAAACAGCAATTCAAAGCTGGCTCTTCAAAACACAGCAACTAGTTTAGGGATAAAAGATTTTTACAGCTTCAGTGCTGTTAGGGATGCCAGCCTCTAGGTGGGACCTGGGGATCCCCTGGAACTACAGGTCATCTCCAGACTACAGAGATCAGTTCCCCTGGAGAAAATGGAGGCTTTGGAAGGTGGACTGTATGGCATTATGCCTCCCTGAGGTCCCTGTCCTTCCCCGGTTCCACCCCAAATCTCCAGGCGTTTCCCAGCACGGATCTGGCCACCCAACACCCCCTTCCCCTGCCAGGGGCCAGGGAGCACCTGGCAACCCTACTGAGTATTTCTACTCATTTTGACCTTTTGTTGCAGAATATTCTGGCAACTCATTTTTATTTTACTTTAATTTTATTAGAGGTTTTATTACTAAATTTCTAACCTTAAAAATTATTTGAGTTACAATAACAGAATAAAACACTACCATCACTAATAAAACAGCACTCTCATCTAATTAAGTTACAGCATGTTGGAAGAGAAGTCCTAGACATTGTCTCTTAGCCACAGCCTCCAGAGGGGGTTACAAGAGAATCAGATAGATACACAGGCAATTTATGAGCATCCTTCCACTTTATTCTTCTGCCTCTGTCCCTTTGATGTGTAGAATCAGGGCTATTTTTAGGCAGGAACGCACAGGAACGGAGTTCCGGCTGGCTTCATAGTTGGCCACGCCCACTACAGCCAAAACCTCTGCATGCGTGGCTACAGAGGGAAGGCCTGGAGAGCGAACGCCCCCCAGCAACTCCGTGGTGGGTGGGCCAGGGAGGGCCTGGAAGAATTGGGGGCATTTAAATGCCTCCCCGTGTCTTCCCCGGCCTGTCCAAGGGCCGGCTTGCTTGAGCTCCCCGCAATCACGGTGCGCTCAGGCAAGCCAAGGGAAGACATGGGGCTGTGACCTAATATGCTAATGAGCTGTGCTGATGGGGGTGTGGCCTAATAAGCTAATAAGTTTCTGCTGTTGGGTGTGGCCTATTATGCTAACGAGCTCCTGCTGGGCTTTTTCTACCAAAAAAGCTCTGTGTAGAATGATACTCTCAGGGAATTGCTTCCTTCCTTCTGTTCTCCCTTCTCTCACGCACACAAACAAAGAAGGAGTATGTTTCTCTCCATCTTTGGCACCATGGATGCAGTTGCATTCTACATCTATGTACATCCAGCTAGTTAGATTAGATTTTATCTCCTGTCTCTCAAACCTGCACTATCTAGAATGTAGTTCCTTGAATAAAGGATTCCTATTAGTTTGAAACTGAGAAGTGGCTCTTTGTAACTCTGTAACTTTGCTAGCACATAGGGAACAAAGAAGCTACTGCTGCACTCTGCACTTCTGCACTCTGCTAAATATGATAGAGGTTACTGGATTACTATACCAGTGAATCTAACACAACAGACTAGCAAAATCAGTGATACATTTCAAGCAGAAGAAAAGCAAATCATAACCATAGTATCTTAAACATCCAGTGTGGAGATAAAATCTATAATTTAGAAACATTCCCATATATTTTAAAAGACTTAAGGAACTGGTAATTTGTAGCCTTACCCTAAGGTCACATCAGGCCCATAGCCAGGAATTTCTAAGTCAGGGGGCATTTTAATTCATCGGGGGGGGGGGAGAATGGGGCACTGGCTAATTCAATTAAAAGCAATTTAATTACCAAGTTCTCGGCGCCCTCCGCCCGGCCATCAACTTTGCCTGCCTTGAGCTTGGGCATCTTGTGCCTCCTCCCTGGTTCTCCCCTCCACCCACCCCAGCTGCTGGCCTACCTGCTCACCTTCCCCCACTGCAGAAAAGATGCTCTGGAGGTTGCTGCTGGGATGAGGGGGAGGGCGAAGGTGGGGAGAGAAAGCACTGGCTTCCCCTGGTTTGGGAAGGGAGAAATTGGCTGGCGGCCATGGGGACCAGGCTGGGCGGGGGCTCAGTCAGACTGCCGCTTCCTGGACCGTGGTGGGCCAGACCGCATAAAAAGAGCACTGGCCTGGCATCTCTCTCTCTCTCTGCAGTTCCAAGCCCCCAGGCCTCTCCCCAGCCTCTGAGCCAGGATGGAGTCATGCCGAGTCACGGGGGTGGGGAGCAGGGAGTGGCCCAGAGAATGGGGGAAGGCAAGGAGAACTGGCAGTCCCAGCAGTGCAGGGGAAGTTTGCAGCAGCCACCACATCTTGCCAGAGAGTCAGGGGGCTGGGCTGAAAGAAAGTAGTGGGGCCTTGGCAGGAAGTCAGGGGGCCAGGCCCCAAAATGCCCCACTGTAGCTACGGGCCTGGGTCACATAAGCTTAGTAAAGCTTAACTAGCAACTATGGTACAAGATATTTTACAGTGCCAGACCAAGAACACTTTTTCTTGGAGTGAGCCCCTTTGAATAGACCTGAGTAAGATTCTGAGCAGACCCGCTTACCATTACTCCCTTAGTTGCTATTTATATTCAGGTTGTTTTAAGGCTTTCTTCATCTTGAATTCTTATCTGGACTCAGAGAAATATTACATAAAGAACCAGCAGGAAAAAGAAGCAAATAAATGAAGCTGCTGAACTTGCATGAATATTAAAAACTCCAGGCTGTATTTAATAATTATAGTTTCTGTGGAGGAGACAATCTGGAGGAGACTATTTTTCAAAAAGTGGTAGCTCAGTCCAGCAATTGTTAGAATAATCACACAGGGAGATCACAAGAGAAAGGAGGACCCAGGTGTCCTAGGAGCTAGTGTGGTGGTTAAGTAAGCCCGCAATGAGCCAGGAAGTCCCTGGTCTTTTCAGCTGCCAAGTGGCCCTAGGCAGACTGTTGTCTCTCAGCTTCACAGACACACAGTCCATTTAGAATACAGGAATAATACATGCCTTTGTGTGTCAGCAATCAACGAAAAGATGCAAAGGCAGTTTGTGAGGTATGCTGTGTTCCGGTGCATGGCAGATGCATAGGAAACATATCACAGTCTCTTCTTGGCAGTTTATATTTTCCTGGAGTGAAGGTGGACTGGCATGTCAATTTCCTATTCATTCTTATTTCTCTGATTTCAGTGAAGCTAATTTTTAATCTTATTCAGGAAATTTGCTTGGTGAATTGCTGGGCTTGTGAGGAGCCTCTGCTGCTCACTCTGGTTGGTTTGCCTGATTGGCTTTTCCCTGTGACTAGATCCTGTTTTTCATCGGGGGCACCTATTGCCTATGACATTGCTATCATTTCTGGTGCTCAGCTGTTGAATAGCCCCCCCCCCCGTGCTGCCTACAACAGCCGTGCACGCTCTTGGCTTACTTCTTATGAGCCACAGTGCTTAAAATGGCTTTTCCTGGCTAAGGTTCTTCTTACAGTTGCTGTAGCCACCTAAGATCTACTTTTAGAGTTGCCAAACTCCAGGTGGGGATATAACCTAAACAAAAGGACCCCGGTGTGAAAGTCTAAACACTGAAATAATACCATCATGTAAAGTATGAAATACTTACACATAAATCAATCTCAAAGTTTTATGTATATTATTATATTTGAAATTTTATGTAATGTTAATTAAACAAAATGTAATATATTATAAATCCAACATCAATTACATAAGGGTTTTAAGCAGAGAAATGTACACATATCATCAAAATGGCTAAATTTGCGGATGATACGAAGTTGTTCAGGGTGGTGAAAACCAGTGAGGATTGTGAGGCACTCCAAAGGGATCTGTCAAAGATGGACAAGTGGGCGTCAACATGGCAAATGGGGTTCAATGTGGCCAAGTGCAAGGTGATGCACATTGGAGCCAAAAATCCTAACTATAAATACACGTTGATGGGGTCTGAACTGGCAGAGACTGATCAAGAGAGAGATCTTGGAGTTGTAGTAGATAACTCACTGAAAATGTCGAGACAGTGTGAGAGTGCAATAAAGAAGGCCAATGCTGTGCTGGGGATTATTAGGAAGGGTATTGAAAACAGATCAGCCAATATCATATTGCCCCTATATAAATCAATGGTGCGACCTCATTTGGAATACTGTGTGCAATTCTGGTCACCACACCTTAAAAAGGATATTATAGCTTTGGAAAAAGTGCAGAAAAGGGCAACTCGAATGATAAAAGGGTTGGAACACTTTCCCTATGAGGAAAGGTTAAGGCGCTTAGGGCTCTTTAGCTTGGAGAAACGACGACTGAGGAGTGACATGATTGAGGTTTATAAGATTATGCATGGGAAAGAGCATGTAGAGAAAGAGGTACTTTTCTCCCTTTCTCACAATACAAGAACTCGTGGGCACTCCATGAAACTGCAGAGCGGTTGGGTTAGAACGGATAAAAGGAAGTACTTCTTCACCCAAAGAGTGATTAACACATGGAATTCACTGCCACAGGAAGTGGTGGCGACTACAAGCATGGACGGCTTCAAAAGGGAATTAGATAAGCATATGGAGCAAAGGTCCATCAGTGGCTATTAGCCACAAGGTATAGATAGGGGCTCTGGGGCAAGTGATGCTCTGTCTTCTTGGTGCTTTGGGGGGGGGGGCCAACAGAGGGAGGGCTTCTAATGTCCCCCACTGGTGGACCTCCTGATGGCACTGGTATTTCTGGCCACTGTGTGATACAGAGTGTTGGACTGGATGGGCCTTTGGCCTGATCCAACATTGGCATCTCTTATGTTCTTATGTAAAACATTTTACAAAGTACCCCATGGGGTTGTAGTACAATGTTGAAGACTTGAAATGCAAAACGACTCCAAGACTACAAGAACTGGTATAATCTAGTTTCTGACAGCTTCCTCAGGTCTTATGCCATCAAAATACAAATGTAAATACAATTCTGAAAGTAATTTTTTAAAAAACCATACTAATTTAAACAATCTATATTCAATTGTTTAAGCAATAAAGATGTATCATAGCTACCTATTGTTTTCAATTAATTGACATATAATTAGTAGATTTAGGTTTTTTTCACAGAATACAGCTGAAAGGATAGACACCAGATTTTACAAAAATGCTTATATTACAAATCATCATCATCATCATCATCTCCCAACCTGTCTCTCTACATACAACGTACTGGAAGGAATCACCAATCAAAAATTTCTAACCTGGCACACAGCTTAACAGGATTCACAGATTGATTCTCCTGCACGGCTATTGTGAATCCCTCATTTAAATGTGTGATTTGCAGGTGTTAATAATATTCATTCAGTTATTTTATTAGGGCAGCATGGAAAAACAAAGCTAAATGAATGAAGTGAAGTCTAAAGGCTGACTTAAAACCCGTAGGACAAATTGTTTGAAACTTGTGAATGAAAAAAGCTTCCTTCTGTGATAATACTCAGGTAACATTTGTAATATTATAAGTATGTGATTAAAACTGAAACAATACCAGAAATTTAAAGTCTTCAGGAGAATGAGAAAGAAAATGTAATAAAAATGGTATATCAGTGGCACCTGACACTATAAATTGGCAAAAACTGCCCAAGAGGCTAACTGGGATTGTTGGGAATATGGAGCTACCAATGTCAATTTTACACATATTAGGTGGGAAAGTAGTAGAGCAGTGCAATTCTGGAACATGATTGCCACAGTTAGCTCTAAAGGTATACGGAAAGAGTTATCATTATCCCCTAAGGATTTTGTGTTGAATCATATACATTTTCTTTCTAAGGATGTTCATGAATTTGTTCTTCTTCTTTTTTTGGTAAAATATTTTATTGATGTCAAAAGGGCTTTACAAAATATACAACAAAAACAATCAAGAAACAGATCCGTTTGTAGATAACAAAACTAGATCACAGTGCACAAAAAGTAGATTTATGCCACAGTGAACAGTATGGTCCCACAAGTGTTAAGCTACACAGTATGCATTCTGATGACTGATCAAGACATCTTGTGTGCTCATAGTAACAATAGTGAGTCTAGTGACCCAGCTTTGCACCATCTGGAGAGAAAAAAAGACTGACAATAAAGTTCGAAGAACACAGAAGGGTCAAAGATAAAGAAGTTGGTGATATGATGGATTGCAAGGTGAGATGTCATGTGTGAAGGTATGTTCGAGAAAGGGAAACCACTTCAGCTAAAGAGGTGGTTCTGGGATAAATTTCCAATTTAAATAAACAGTCCGTAATCTTCTCCATGATCAATTGTTCCCATATTTTCAAGTACCAGAAAGATTCCATGGGTACCATGCAATGCTCCCTCTAAGTTGTGGAGTCATGTGAGCAAAAATTCTACTTTGTGAGCTCCTGGCATTAAAGTTGTGAGCAAGCGATTTGGCTACTGCATAACCGTTGATCAAGTCACGTCTGATTAATTTGTTCTTAATGCTGTAACATCTGCAAGGATAACATTTGTTCAAAATTGGAAGAAGAATTTAATTCCGAAGAAGGATGATAGTTTAGAAAAATTAGTGGAGTGTTTTTGCTAATGTAAACTAACCTGTTTATTACATGGCCGTCTGATAAATTTGGAAAATGGAACTTTTTAAAATTTAGAATGGGAAGATAATTTTGAGTTTGTATAAGTGATGTTTATAACAGCTATGTAATATGTATTCTGTATTTTATTTCTTCGTTTGTATTGGATTTATAACTATTTTCTCTTATTTATCAAATAAAATTTAATTTTAAAAAAAGTATCGTAACCCCCTTGTTATTGCATGAATACTAGTAAAAGTCTGGCCCTTCAGATCAAGTCATTGCATAGCAGAGGCCCACATGTCCTCAAAGTACGACCCTTCCTGGGTGGTGGTAATACTACTGTAGATTTACAATGCCGTGTCCTGTTCTTATGCTGTGAACTTTCCATTCCCTGTATCACTTATTTGTCTTAATGATAGATGGGCTTTGTGACATGCAGCTAATGCAATATTCCTTATTGGTGCTCTTCTTGTAATTTCTTACTCTCTGTTCTATCAGTTAAACATGCGCCTCCTGTCATGCAAAGCTCATTGGAAGGATGAATAACTTCTCTTCCCATTTATTTCCTTCATAGAAGTAAGTGCATTCATCTTGTCATTAAATTCACTGGACATTTTAATGAAGTGTTCACTAAAAAGTGACTCAGAATTGCTTGTGTTATCTAAACCATTATGAACCCTTCTGTTACAAGATAAGGTCATTTATGTTTAGGAAAAGCACTCAATTAGAGTTAAGAGTTGGAGCACAATGTCTGTGACAAGAAGCAGCTGTTATTTTTACGTTGTGATTTCAGGGTTAGATTAATCATGGTGCTCAGCAAGGTACAGAGCAGAATCCCAGGTGAAATGGGTGTCTGTAGCACAAAGATCTGGAGAGTATATCTGTGTACGGCACTTCAGCACTTATTGCATGAGGGCCTGCCAAGGAACTGAATGCTCAATGGAGGCCCTGCTCACATGGAGAATTTGCCGCACGAAAGGCACAAATGCTAGGATTTTCAGGGCGTGATCACACCTCAACATCTGGAGCTGGTGCTGTAAATCTTTTTAAAAGTTTCCAATTACAGAGAGACTAACAGCTACAACCTGCTACCATTGTGTGCTGTCTTACTGCTGCCAAAATGACTAAAAAAAGAAATAGAAATGACTCGAACTCTGGCTCTCCAGTAACATCTTACAGTAAATCTTCAAAGCAGCTTCGCATAGATGATATTCTAAATGACAGAGCTCTGTGAGAGGGGATTCCTCCTTTGGAAAACAGGTTCAGTGTTTTGGAGCTCTCAGAAGACCTGAATCCCTCAAGCTCCTTGCAAGTTCCATTCCCGAATAATGAGGCATTTGCTGAAAGTGTGGGAGAGACTGCTATTCCCCACCAGGAACCTACTCTGAATCCAAGTCCTTTAAATTCTACGGCTTTGAGAGAAAACAGAGAAACCTCAAAAGCAGAGTTAATTAAATTGATTGGTCATCAGTGTCTTCTTACGACTGAGACAGTCATAGCCATCTTCCAACAACTATCAACCAATTTGGCCAGTCTGGAAAATTTACTTAAGAGAAACCTGGAAGGAGGCATGCTACATCCAGCAGCGTCAAAACACTCACCCAAAGGAGAATTTGGTTCTAAGCTACCACAAGCTACCACAAAAGAGAGACTTTAATGCTGCTCTTTGTCATAAAGTTGCAGATCAGCACTCCTCTAAGGATTCTCTGATATGGAAAAGTTCTCAGGTTGCCCTGGAAATCGCTCAAATTGCAGTAAACGCAGGCCACTGGGATAGTAGACAAGAAGTGATTTTCTCATTATGCCGTTTACTGAGGCTGGAGGCAGATGAGGTTGATTTGGAACAAACTGAAAGACTTCCTAACCGTCCCTCAAGTAGAAGACTAGTTTTTCGATTTCGGCAACCCACTATCCCACGGATGCTGCTTAAGAAGAGAGGCTTCTTAGATACATTTGGCATTTGCCCAATTAGAGTATTCCAGGACACAAGAAAGAGCCCTCTCTTCTTGTGTGGTGGTGGCCGTGCTCCATCTTATAGAGGCTCGCAGGAAACTCAGAAAAAACAGCATATGAACAAAGCTATGGATAGCAGTGGGAAATTAACATTATGCTCCAAATCTCCCACCAGTTTGGTTAGTGAATTGAAACAAACCCTGTGTGCAACATAAAAGGGGGCTAAACCCCTGTAGGCTTTAGTTGACCTCGGTTTATCAAAGGTCACCTCTCCAATGTTCATTTCCTCCCAAATGTTGCAATACCCAAGAAAATGCTATCCAACAGCCTGAGACTTCTAAGTCTTTGAACAACTCTCTTACTATTTTGGACCTTTCCCTGTCATCTAAGGTTATCCAAAAAGCACTTGATATGCAGCTGCCCCCAAAGATTTGCAAGACTTTAGAAGGAGGGGCCTCCATTGGTTTAATTTCATTATATTCGGAAGACATGGCTCCTGGGCCAACTGAGCAGGAAACTCAAGAAACCTCCCTGAGAACAGTTCCCCAAGCATGACGTTACCAATCCACAGGGACTCAGAAAGAGACTGCTGCCCTTTATTTATTTAACTTTAGACTTTATATCCCGCTCGAACCCTCTTTCTCAGGGGGTCTCAGAGCGGCTTACAAGTGGTGCTAGTCACACAATTTTTCCCTAACTAGGGCCACAGAGTTTTGCGCCAGCGTCCGACGTCATCATCATGCGCCCGTTTCAACGGCAGCCGCCTGGATGTTTTCCTCTCTCCCGGCCACCAGGGATTGCCCCGCCGCCGCTGCCATCTCGCCGCGCCACGCCACCTCCGATCTCTGGAGCCGATGTCTCGTCCGCCGCCGCCGCCGCCGATCACCACATCAGGCAGGGTGCCCCCATTTATCTACTTGCAGCTAATTGCTTTCGAACCGCTGGGTGGGCACTTGAACTTCTATCTTGGAATGAGGCTGGATGGACATGATGCATCTCTCAGCACCTGGATATTCCTTTCTTCCGTCGGAACTACGCTATTATTCTTGTACAGGAGACTTGGTCAGATGCTGATTTAGTTTTAGAGGGCTTTAATTCCTTTAGAGTTAATGCAGTACCAGGGCGCGGGCCAGGGTGACTGAAAGGGGGGTTGGGTATTTAAATACCAACATCTTTAAAAATAAAATTTACAGCAAAATCTCCCTTGGGACAACTGGTGATGGCTGTGAATTTATCTTGGGGAAGGAAAAATCTGACAATTATAAACAGCTATTTACCCCTTCTAAGTAAAAAATCTGAAATAGAAGAAACTTGGATGTCCCTAGAAAATTAAGTAAGGGTCCTAATGCTGGAGCATCCTGAGCCCATCTCACTTCTAGGTGGTGACTTGAATGCATGGTTGGGCCCAGACGATGCTTTTCTGGCAACCAAATTTAAGCTGCAGATCAGCGCGTCAGGGGAATCTTTAGGGTCTATGAGTCAAGAGAGAGTGTTTAAAGATCAACAAGCAAACTATGCAGGGGCTTGCCTTTTAAAGTTTGCCTTTAGGTTAGGACTCTCTATTTTAAATGGGTCTACTGTTAAGGATTCCCCTGGTGAATTCACCTACGTGGCTGGTGCCAAAGTGGCTACATTTTAACCTGTAGAACCTTAACTTCCCTGACTGAGAAATTTCAAGTACTCCCATACTTGGGGGGCGGGGCGCCCTTTTCTCGCTATTTTTGCGGGTCATTTTGGATCCTGAGGACCCTCATCTGACCTCTAGATATTCTACCATGGTTCAACCTACGGAAAGGTTTGGCTGCTGAGTGAGATTGTCTCCCACTCTAGGTCAACGTTTAAAATAACTTCTAAATTCAGGTAGTCTACTGAACTCCTGTCAAGCACAAGGGCATTTGATGGTAGTTCAAGTCCCTATAGAAGCATATGAAAATCTCATACAAAATATATATCCCTTTCTTTTTCACTTCTCTCCAGTCAAGGGTGCTAAACCCTTCAATCTATCTAAACCATGGTTTAATCAAAGATGCATAGCAGCCAAAACTGCTTTGAATAGGGTCTATCACATATATCAAAGTGCTGACAAGAGAGCTAAGCAAGAAACTCTTTTCCAACTTCTGTAAAAAAAAAAAGGAGTACAAATTACTGATAAAACATAGAAAGAAAGAGTACTCCAGAAAATTGTGGCAAGACATCAATGTGGCCAAAAGTAAAAATACATCCCTTTTCTGGAAGTCAGTTACTTGTAGAGCAACAGGTGCTAAGTCTCCAATAACTGCCTGTATCCTTGCAGATAGATGGGTCTCCTTCTTTGGAGAACTGTACAACAATGATGCTCATTCTCCACCAGTGGTAATATTAGAACATACGATGGAATGGTCCCCCATAACAGTTGGGGAGATTGAATCCCTTATTGGGCGGCTAAAAAATGCCAAGGCCCCAGGATCAGATGGTATTCCACCAGAACTTTTCAAAGAGAAGAAGAATTGGTGGGCCTCTTTTTTAGCTCCCCTTTTTACTCATATTGACAATATGGGTCGTATCCCCAAGTCATGGGGCTTAGCTATAGTTGTCCCTTTTTATAAAAAGGGTAAGAAGGAGGACCCATCCAACCATAGACCAATCAGTTTGCTAAACATCATAAGCAAACTTTATGCAGGACATTTATTAAATAAATTCTTAGACTGGTTAGTACAAGAAAATATCTTGGTTATTGAACAGGCAGCCTTTAGAGCAGGCAGGTCTACACTTGATCACTGCTTGATACGACAGCACCTTATCGAGAAATACTCAGCCAGGGGAGCAACATCGCTATATGCTGCATTTGTCAATCTCAAATCTGCCTTTGATTCTGTTTCTAGACCTCGGCTCTGGAATAAGTTTTTAAACTCAAATATAGATAAAAGACTTTTATTTTTATTACAGGCTCTGCACGATCATACCTTTCTAAGAGTCAGAGATAATAGATCTGGTCATCTTACTGATCCTATTAAAACCTTCAGAGGTGTCAGGCAAGGATGTCTATTAGCCCCAGCTTTGTTTATTTTTTATATAAATAATATAGTTAGTTGGCTCAACGCCTCTGATCTTAATCCCCGTAAACTTGCTAACCGGCATATATCCGTTTTACTCAATGCCGATGAGGCTGTGATATTATCTCGAAGCCCAGTTGGTCTTAGGTGAGCCCTAAAAAAGCTCAGCATGTTTTGTGAAGAGGAGCTTCTCACAATTAACTATAAAAAAACCAAAATTGTAACCTTTGGGAGTAAGCCAAAACCCAGGAATTGGGCAATAAATGGCCATCAGATAGTACAAATTGATAGTTTCAAATACCTGGGCATAGTTTTACAGGCCTCCGGTTCTAGGGTTAAGCACGGCAAATATGCTGCCGATCTAGGGGAAAGATCCGCAAATGCCATACTGAAATTTTTTCGAACACATGGTGGTCACTTTGTTCCTGCAGCCCTGAAGTTATTTAAGACCAAAACATTGGCACAACTGCTCTATGGAACATTCCTAGGATCACCTTCTTCATGCTTTGCATCACAAGAAAGAGTCCAATCCAAATTTTTAAGAGCTGTTCTGCAAGTTCCTAATTGGAGTCTGGTAATCTTAGGTTTGAAGCTAGGGTTGGTATTCGATCTATCTATATGTGGCTGAAAGGTCATTTCAACCCACAATGCTTGCTTCCCCTGATATTCCAGGATGATTTCAAATCCAGTTGGATTAAGGCAGTTTACTTTCATATTCATAGAATTGGTTTTTCACCTCAGCTACTTTTATCCTATGGATTTGAACAAGCCAAAGGGCTAATTAAACAAAGAGTTGAGGATATTGAATGACAATCTGATATCACTAAGGTTTCAAAACTCAGGGTGTTGCTAAATATCAAAAGCACCATTGAGTCGGCTACATATTTGACTTCAGTGGAGGGAAAGAACTCTAGAAGGGCATTTGCCCTAGCCAGATGTTCTGCCCTTCCATCTGTGGTTATTCAAGGCAGCTTCAATGAAACCCCCTACCATGAAAGGCTATGCTCATGCACTTCATGGGAAGATGATCAGTAGAGCATATGTTTTTCAGTTGCCCATTCTACAGAGAGGCTCATCTTAAAATTATTACCCCATTAATTGATAGGATACCTGATCACATTAATACATACAAAGCAAGGCTTCACTGGCTTCTATCAGATAAGAATGCAGAGATTACACATTCAGTTGTTGAATTCTGTGCATTGATTCTTAGATTGCAGGAGTCGCATTTTAAAAGTTTTTTCATTTAAATGTTTATTCTGTATATTATCTCTGTTTTTCCCCTTCTTTTTCATATTATGTTTATATTGTATGCTGGTCTTAAGACCGTAATAATAAACTAAACTAAACGAACCCTTGACAGACAGTTGTCTGTCAGGTGTAGCAGGGGTAGTGTGTCTGAAGGCATTGGGGAGGTTGGGACAGCAGGATTCCTAAGGTGATGCTGCTTGGGCAGCCTCCCCAATGGCTTTCAGTGCTCTGCCCTGCTCCTGCACCTGACAGACAAATGCCTGTCAAGTGGAGGAGGGGTGGGTGGGAGTGTGTCTAAAGCCCTTAGGAAGGCTGGCCCAGCAGCATTGCTAAGGTGTTTCTGCTCTGGTGGCCTCCCTGATGGATTAAAGTACCCTGGCCCTGCTCCTACACCTGATAGACACCTGCCTGTCTGGTGTTGGGGGGGAATGTGTTTAAAGGCATCTGGGAGGCTGGGCCAGCAGCAGCACTAAGGCAATCCTGCTGAGCAAGCCTCCTTGATGGCTGTAAGCATCCCACCCCCTCTCCTACACCTGACAGGCAGCTGCCTGTCCAGTGGGGGAGGGGGAGGTGTATTGCAAGCTATTGTGGAGTCTGGGCCAGCAGAATCGCTAGGGTGTTACTGCTGGGGTGAGCTCCCTAATGGCTTTAATCACCCTGCACTCACTGCTGCACCTGACAGACAGCATCCTGTCAGGTGTAGGAGATGGGGGAAGCATGTTTGAAACCATTGGGGAGGCTGGGCCTGCAGCATTGCCATTCATGATTTCCTCAACTGTCATTAGCTTTCTGCAGTCTCCTGTAACAGGGTTTTTTTTTTTCTCTGAAAACACTGTTTTCCGCATCCAGCTGACCAATCAGAGAGTGGGGAGTACAAGGAGGCAGCAGCTTGGCAGCCACATAGGAAGCAATGAGGGGAGCACATTTTACCCCTTTTGACCCCCTTAGGGATCAAATTTCTAAAAATACTTTTTTAGTGAGCATCTACGTCATGGTAGGAGTGCTCTCCCCTAATTTCATTTCTAGGAAGAAAGTTGATTAATCTGAAATGTGGTGTTGGAAAAGGACAGTATTTTAAGGAAATGTGTTGTTCTTTGTTTTTTCTGCCATAGCAGCTTGGCCAACGAAAGTCAACCAGTAACCTTTCCCTTTTTTTAAAGTGAAGAGATTTGTGCCTTACAAACCTATTACATTGTTCATAGCAATATTTACTCAGCATTTTGAGAGAACAAATGAACACACCAGAGCTACAAGTACTCCTAAGGGCATGTGGTATTGTGGGGCATACTGGAAAAGTAATAGATAAGCATAGTGATGGGCACCAGGTGGTCAGGAGACTGGAATGCCCTCTGAGGAAGAAGTGGTAAAACAACTCTGAAGACTGTTTCAACTCTGAAAATTGACAATGTCAATTGGACATTTATGATAGAGACATCGCGGATGTTGGAAGCAGGAGAAAGCTTTATTACTATGATTCAGGCAATTTACAAAGAGCAAAAAGCAAGAGTTGCAGTTAATGGTGAATTATCAGAAAGCTTTAAGATTGAGAAAGGAACAGGGCAAGGTTGTCCACTATCTCCGTTATTATTTATTATGGTGTTGGAAGTCTTGAATGAAGCTATTAGAAGAGAAAATAAAATAACGGGACTGCAAGTTAAGAAAGAACAATATAAACTGTTGGCATTTGCAGATGATGTGGCATATATATTAGAGAATCCAGTGGAGGCGGCGGAGGTATTGATGAAGAATATTAAAGAATACGGAGAAGTGGCAGGGTTCAAAATAAATCTGGAGAAAACTAAAATCATAGTGAAGAATATGGAGGAGAAACAGAAAAAAGAGCTTGAAGGAGTAACAAGATGCCAGATAGTGAAGAAGACGAGATACCTAGGAATTACAGTTACAAATAAATGCAGTGATTTATACGAAGAAAACTATAAAGTGTTGTTAAAAAATACTAAACAGGACCTGGAGAAGTGGAAAAATTTACAACTGTCCTTGATGGGTAGGATGGCAGCAATAAAAATGAATATATTACCAAGATGGATGTTTTTATTTCAAACTATACCCATATTGCAGAACCAAGCGTTATTCAGAGAATTGGACAAATTGACAACTAAGTTCATCTGGCAAGGAAAGAAGGCGAGAATAAGGTTAAAAATGTTGCAGGACGTGAAAGGGCGAGGTGGATTTGGAGTCCCAAATTGGCTTTTATATTATAGAGCGGCGGCTCTAGTTTGGATTAGAGAGTGGGTCACTCTCGAAGATACAAGATTGTTGCAAATCGAAGGACATGATTTGTTACTTGGATGGAATGCCTTTTTATGGTATGAGAAAGCAAATTCCCATAAGTACTTTAAACAGCATTGGTTGAGAGCCTCTTTACTTAAAGTTTGGGACGGAATCCATAAAAAATTTTATACTAGAAGATCGAGACTAATAACACCATTAGAGGCATTTACGCTGCCAAATGCTTATACAGGAGAAGAAACATTGAGGTATCAGGACATTTTGGATAGTAAGGACAATCTTAAACTACCGGAACATCTGTCCTGGTGGCAAAAAGCACAGCTGGAATCAATATATTTGAAGGACAAAAAAAGTGGGATTTAATATGTTACAAAAAAGTTTTGGAAATGGGTCCATAGTTTGATGGAGAAGATATTAAGAGCAAAGATTCCATTTACTCCAGAGGTCTTGCTGTTGAATATATTTCCAAATGATTATGAAAAAGAGAATAGGTATTTGACTGTTTATATGAAGACAGCGGCAAGAATTTTATATGCCAAGTATTGGAAAACTATGGTGATACCAACGAAACAGGAGTTTGTGAATAAACTTTTTGAAACAGCAGAAAATGATAAACTGACTTTAGAAATGAGACTAAGCAAAGAGTGGACATTTCAAAAAACATGGAAAAAGTTTTATGATTGGTATAATGTAAATATAATAGAAGATTAGGCAATTATAGTACAAAGGACTTGAGAACACAGAAGACAGAAGAATGGAAAGTGTCTGATAGAGGATTTTTATTAATTAAGTAATTGGATATAAGCATATAATGTAACTGTACTCTTGGTATATATGTTATTTGTAGTAGAGTGTCTGTTTGTAGTGTGTAGATTTGTTTGTTGTAGATTATAAAAGAAAAATGAATAAAAGTGTACCTTTGGGTACTTATATATATAAAAAAGTAATAGATAAGCATAGTGATGGGCACCAGGTGGTCAGGAGATTGGAATGCCCTCTGAGGAAGAAGTGGTAAAACAACTCTGAAGACTGTTTCAACTCTGAAAATTTCGGTAGGGGCAGATAAATGCATAAATACTTTGGTGGGTAGATAATCAATGAGGGCAAATTAGCAAGATGAATGAGCGGCACCTGGAGGATGTCGTACAATAACAATCATGGGAAACAGAATGTAGTACAAGTTTATAGGGGGCATGAATTAATAGTAAAGAAGAACAAAGGACAATGGTTATAACTAAGGAATGTATGCATGTTGAAATATTGTAACCAAACAGAACGAAGGCTGCTGTCAGTGCAAGGTATAAGAGAATGTGATTGTGACTGTGAATTTTGGAACACTTGGCTGTTTGGGTCTGCTCTCCTTTATCCAAAAACAGTTTCATAAGCAGAGTCTCTGGGTATGGTTTTGGGGCTTGCTGCATGCCAGGTCAATGACCCATTTGGTCATCAGTATCAATACTGTGTGTGGAGCTGGAAAAGAGACTGTGACACTAGACTTTATGGGTGGAAGGTAGCTGCCATCAACTAGCAAGCTTATGATTCTATGAAGTGATCTTGTTTCAATGTAGTGAATTTAGATTGTATAGTTGATCTATTAATGTAAGACCGTTACAGTTATGCCTGAGCAAGCCATACATGTTGATGTTCTGCTGATGAAAAGGATGAGATAAGGAACAAAGGAAAAAGCAGGTTGTACACAACAGGATAAAACTAGCTTTAGGTTAGGTATTAACTGAATACATCAGTGACTGGATTAATGTTTACTATGCAATCTATTTTTGTATGCCAAGAAAGAGGATATAAAACGGTGCTGTCTCCTTGTGCATCTAATGCATGAAAGCTTTGCTTTTCCTTCCAGAATTGGTCCCCTGTGTGTATTATTGGCTTGTACATGCGAGGCTTCCTTATTGGGCTAACAATGGGGTAGTGGGGCTCGGAGAGGCAGGGATATGCTGACAAGAATGACATCGTTTCCTGTTGCTTTTAGCAGAGAATATAGAGGGTGTTACAGTTGCCAACTCTGGACAGGAAAATTCCTGGAACATTGAGGTAGATCCTGAGGGCTGGTTTTGGGGAAGGGAGGGACCTTAATGAAGTATAATGCCATAGAGTCCACCCTTCAAAGCATCCGTATTCTCCAAGATAACTGATCTCTGTAGTCTGGACATCAGTTGTAATTCTAGAAGATCTCCAGGCCCTACCTAGAGACTGGCAACTCTAAGGAGTTCCTCTAGCAGGCCCCATCTAGAGGTTGACATATGGGGGAGAAGAGGCAGTAGCCAACCTTACTTTTCCAAGTGGGGTATCAATGAAAGTAATAGAAAATCAGTGCTTTTCAATAGACTTAAATCACCAGAAGTGTACCCTTGTTACTAAACCTGAGTCTCTGTATTTTAGTGCGTCGGTATTTTTAATGTGTACGAATTATTAGCATTAAGAGCATATAAAACTAAAAGCTGTTTAGAAGTTTTGCTTGTTTAAAATAAATAACTTCCTTAAATGACCCTGAAGTTCTCTTGGAATTACAACTGATCTCCATTCTGCATAGAACAGTTCCCCTGAAAGAAGTGGCAGCTTTGGAGGGCAGACTCTATGCGGCATCACACCCCTGCAGAACATCCTCCCCAAACCCCACCCTTCTTAGGCAACACCCACAAATCTCCAAGGAATTTCCCAAACGGGAGTTGGCAACCCTCTCCTTCAGGTCCCTTCCTATGTAGATAAAGAAGGGGTGATAGGGATCTTGAAATATTCACCCCAAACTGGGGGTAAATAGAACTGGGCAATTCAGGTGCAGTGAAGTCTGGAGACCAACAACCTTTTTGAGTTCAGGGTCAAAGAGACAAACTGTGTGTGTTTATTCACAAGTCTGCCTGTTCACATGTAAAGAGAGTAGGGAGTGGGGGGCTATTTTTTTAAAATGGAATGCATGAGGGAGGTTGGCAACCCTAGCTTCCACCTCCACTGGCTGGTAAAAATTGGGATGGGGGTGTGTGAGTGTCTGTGGCAGAGGTCATTTCGGGGGGGAACGCGGGGGAACGCAGTCCCCCCGGGTGAGGTGCAGGGGGCGGGGCACACGACGAAGCCCCGCCCCTTCTTCCGGCCACCCCCTTCTTCCAGCCTCATTCTGTTGCAGAAGGAGGAAGAAGCAGGAGGGTACGTTGGCGTCCTCCCGCTCTGCCTGGCCGAGGCCACTCCACGTGGCCTCCGCAAGGACTCCCAGCCCCATCCAGGAGCTTCCCCAAGGTAGCTGTGTTAGTCTGTTGCTGCAAAATAGTCCAAGAGTTCAAATAGCACCTTTAAGACTAACCTTTAAGACTAAGACTAACTGAGTGGTGGGTGTGGCCTTATGGCACACTTCCGGTGATGTCAGGGTGTGTGGCATATGCTAATGAGTTATGCTAATGAGTTCCCCTAGCTCTTTTTCTACGAAACGACCCCTGGTCTGTGGCTCCTGCCCTCAGACTTAGATGTTCTCTGGGGACTGGGGAGAAGTAGCAGCTTTTTGTTTGTTGCCTCCAGTTGTGCAATGAACTCCTGAGACCTCTTTACTGTAAGGCTTTCAAAAGCGATGCTAAACCTACCATTTTTAGCCATGATGATTCCACCCACCCCCTTGTTAAGTCCTTTCTGGGCTGTTTATGGTTTTGTTGTAAATGAGTTCATTGTAGTTCAAATGTAATGTACAATTGCTTTATGGTATTTTAATTGTGTTCCTCCTTTTTTGATAAGTACATTGCCAGGAGTATGGAAATGGCAATGTAAAATGATTTGAATAAATATCCAGTAAGTGCTCAATACAAATGTCTATTTCTGTGTCTCACTTCTAGATTTATATCCCATTATCAACAATGGCTCCAAGGAGTCTTAAAACAATAGTAAAAACAAAGATTAACAATTCAGATTAAAAATCATAAAACTGTTTTAAAACAAAACAGCTGGCAACATCTAAAATATAGCTTTATAAAATTTCACTGACCTTCACTAGAACATAGATTGGTCTGAAGCAATAGAACGAAGTTTGAGTCCAGTAAAGTAAAGGTAAAGGTTCCCCTTGCTCGAAAGCCAGTCGAATCTGACTCTAGGGTTGCGGTGCTCATCTCCGTTTCAAAGCCGAAGAGCCAGCGCTGTCCGAAGACGTTTCCGTGGTCATGTGGCCGGCATGACTAAACACCAAGTTGCACGGAAGGCTCTTACCTTCCCCCCAAAGTGGTACCTATTTATCTACTTGCAATTTCTTGCTTTCGAAATGCTAGGTTGGCAGGAGCTGGAACTAGAGTCCAGTGCTAGCACACAAAAGCTTATACCCAGAATTAAGCTTTTGGGTCTTAAGGTGCCAATGGAACTTTGTTCCTTCCCTAGAACAATCTCTCCTTTGAGATGACATTCCATAAATGGAAGGCTACCACTGGGAGCTGGCATGGCACAGTAGCTTCTGTGTTGGGCCAAACCTGGGACAGTCAGGTTTGAATCCCCATCTGCTGTGAAAGCTTGCTGGGTGACACTTGGTCTGCCACAATCTCTCGTCCTGACTTACCCCACCAGGTGGTTGTTAAGAAGAAGATTAGGTGGCTCTGGCTCCTGATCAGGGAGAGAATTGGCATATAAAGTACAAATAAGCATTGAAAAAGTTCCATTCCTCATTTTAATGTTTTTACTTATTATATCTGTAACCCCCCTCCCTTTTCCCGTGAAGTCACAGCTGAGTTATGGCGACCCCATGGGGTTTTCAAGACAAGAGACATTCAGAGGTGGTTTACCATTTTCTGCCTCTGCTAGGGTTGCCAAATCCAAAATCACTTACCCCGGGGGAGTCCCGAGCCATCCCGGGAGTCAGCGTGCGCACGCAAAGCGAGTGCACCGCCGCGATGACGCCACCCGTAATTGACGTCATTGCGTCGGCACGTTGGGGGTGGGGCCACTAGGATTTGAGGGAAAACCATAGAGTTTCCCCTCAAATCATAGAGCGTCCTGCCCCCAACGTGGCCAGCGTGATGATGTCACCCCTGGGTGAGATCATCATGCTGGGGATGTGTGCCGGAAGGGGGCGGAGTTCCCCCCGGGGCCCGATTTGCTGGCTTTGGGTAACGGGCCTCTCGGGCGGGGGTTTACCTGCCCCCCGGGGGGACTTGGCAAGCCTAGCCTCTGCATTGCAGCCTGAACTTCCTTGGTGGTGTCCCATCCAAACACTAACCAGGGCCGACCCTGCTTAGCTTCTGAGATCTGATGAGACTGGGCTGGCCTGGGATATCCAGGTCAGGGCACATTTGTTCCCTGCCCTTCCTCAAAGGAGCTCAGGGATGCATATATTCTCCACTCCCCACAATTCATCTTCACAAGTACCCCCTGAGGTAGGTTAAACTGAGAGGTGAGAGATGCATAGCTGAAGAAGTATTTGCACCAGGTCCCAGTAAGAGATGATGCACACTGGCTAGTCAAGGGTAGTTTTACCACAGAAATGTCTACTCCAGTCATTGCCTCACATAGTCTAAAGGTGCCAGGCCTCCTGCTATAGTGGGAGACCTCCTGGCATCCTGGCTTTTTGCACACGGGTGACTTAGGTGCCGGGGGGAGGAAATGGGAGGGGGAATAGAGCATATGCTGGCATCACACCAGCATGCTGTTGTGCAGACACTCTAGCATTTACAAAAACTGTATGGTCAAACCAGCCAAAGAAATTCATGAAGATTTG
>NW_015177013.1:994061-1014668 GCF_001447785.1 Gekko japonicus
GGGAAAGGATTTGGGGAAGGATTTCACCTAAAATCGATTGTATACCATAGAGTTTGCCCTCTGAAGCTGCCATTTTCTGATCTCTGTAATCTGGAGATAAATTGTAATTCCTTCCAGGAGAAATCCAGGCTCCACCTGGAAGTTGGCAAATCCATACCTAATAAGCAAATAAACTTGCTTCTCTCTTTTACTCTCAGGGACCTAAAAAATATAGGTCTCTTTTGAACGGTCTTCCTGCACATAGGGTTGGCAGGCCCCTTGTCTGGGCGGGGCTTCCCCTGGTTTTGTGGGCCCCTTTCTGCTGCTGGCCAGGTGGCCGGTGGTGGTGGGGAACCCCATCCACAAATGCCCCCAAATGCAAAGTAAGGACATCACCCAGAAGTGATGTCATCACGTCGCCGACATCAGGGGGTGATGCTCTAGTTTTTGAGCTCAAACCATAGAGTTTTGCCCAAAAGCTAAAGCACCCCTCTGACATTGGTGGCATGATGACATCACTTCCGGGTGACATCATCGTCGTGCGCACGCTTTGTGCCCACGCAGGAAGATCCCAGACCAGCTCCTGGAGCCCCCTGCCAGCAGCTGGTAAGGACCTGGCAACCCTACCTGCACAACTGGACTTTTGTACAATGAACATACCTTTGTAATTCATTTCTTGAGCATGGTTTCGTAGACATCTGCTTTTCTGTTACATCAGATTTATCAGTCACCAGGCCCATAAAACATTTTTGTGGTGAGTGGGGGACTCAACGTAGAACAATTCTTACTTAAACAAAGGCAGCCAGATACATGTAAAAGTTATTTCGTTGTATTAAATATATTTGTTCTTGCTCTTGGCTGCCACTTCTCTTCTAAATTGGATTTTCTATCTTAGGGGTTTTTGTTGACTGCATTTAGATTTGATTATATAGGTTGTGAGAGCAGCACAGACGTTTCTGTGATGGACTAGTTTTCACTTCCAGTAAACTTCGATCTTTGAGGAGTTTATAGAGGAGAGTACAAGGCGAAAATGTGAGATTACTTCAAAAGGGGGGGATACTAAGGGGATTTTACTGGGTGACCTTTGAATACGCTCCTGAGAGAGAAAGTCCCTCTCGGCAGATGACTCCAAGCATAGCATCTTCTTGCTCCTGGAGAAACCAGTTTGCTGCAAAATGGTTTGTCGCTGGCAGCTGAAGGCTGCAAAGCTGGGCTCTCTGATGACACACTTTCTGTCCCCGTGTGTTCCACACAAACATTTTTAGCACCCCGCCCCCACAAGTGCAGCCCTTGCTCTTTGTGTGTGTGTGTGTGTGAAGCTTGAGGGAGCTTGTGCAGCAGCTGAGGAAATGTGATGCCCTCACTACGGTATGAGGAGGCCAAGCTCTCTCTTTTCCAGTGTACCCACCTGGTGGCCTAGACTCAAACTTTATCATGACAAAAGTAATCAGGGAAGTGACGGTGGCTCAAGTGGTTAAGACGCTGAACTGCAGGCCGGAAGGTCAATAGTTCAGCAGTTCAAGACCCGAGTGCCGCATGACGGAGTGAGCTCCCGTCTCTGGTCCCAGCTCCTGCCAACCTAGCAGTTCAAAAGCAAGAAATTGCAAGTAGATAAATAGGTACCGCTTTGGTGGGAAGGTAACAGCGTTCCATGCGCCTCGGCATCTAATCATGCCAGCCACATGACCACGGAAATGTCTTTGGACAGTGCTGGCTCTTCGGCTTGGAAATTGAGATGAGCACCATCCCCTAGAGTTGGATTCGACTGGCTTTCAAGCAAGAGAAACTGTTACCTTTTTAATTTGCAGAACAAAGCCAGCACTTTGGGACTGTATTTGCAATACAATAGATTAGACAGGGGAGGAAGGGAGGTAGTGGGCTTCTGTAGTGAGATCTCCATTGTATCTGATGAAGGGAGCTTGACTGTCCAAAATTTACACACCGAAAACCTTGCTGATCTTTAAGGAGCTGCTGGACTTAAATCTAGCTATTCCCCCGCAGACCAACACAGCTACCTTCTGAAAGTGGGCTTCTAATTGATCAAGATGGGCAGCCGCATTAGTCTGTTTGTAGCAGTAGAAAAGAGCAAGAGTCCAGTAGTACCTTAAACGCTAACAAAATTTGTGGCAGGGTATGAGCTTTCGTGAGTCACTGCTCACTTCTTCAGATACAGCTAATGGGCTTCTAATGACTCCTTCCAGGGCTCTTACAAAAGAAAAAGATCTACCAGTAAATCCACAATTACACCTTTCCTTTCAGTCACCTCTCCCCCCCCCCCCCCTACAAGGACTGAAAGGAACATCAGTGCTGAGGGTTGGCTTTGCCTTTCCTGTTTCCAGTAAAGCTTGGTGGTGGCCAGAAACATGACCTGAGGGGCTGTTGTCCCTTTGACTCTTAGCCCACAGCTCGCAGCCTGGATCTTCAAAGAAGCTGACCAATGTCTTGTTTGTTTTTTTGTTTACAGATTTATATTGTGTTTATTCTACTGTAAAACTCTTTGGGTCCCTCTAGGGAGAAAAAATGGGGTATAAATACTTATGAAATAAATAAATGAACAACTAACTGCAGCCATGAACTGCTTTTCTTCTACATAGTTCGCATAACGACTTGCAGTGGGGAGAATGCTGCAGCAACTCCTCTGCTCCTGTGTATGATTTGTCCCCCAACCAAACACCTTCCCCCCCCTACTCATGCTGCTATTTCTGCAACCTGCCAGGGTAGAAATGACTTGATACCAATTCTCCCTCTACGCTGTGGAGTCTTGGGAGCAAAAATTCTACTTTGTGAGCTACTGGCATTAAAGTTGTGAGCGAGCAATTTGACTCCTGCATCAATTAGTTTCCTCTGGAGCCATCCTTCCTGAGCTAAGGCAACAATGTGTGAGCCAGAGGCTAAAAAACGGTGAGCTAGCTCACACTAACTCAGCTTAGAGGGAACACTGCTTGAGACATGTATGAACATGCATTCCTTACCCACTTATGCCACAGGAGGCTGAAGTTGGTTCCTTATTCACACTTCCTTGGGGTGCAGCCTGGCCCCAGTGTCTGCTTGTGTGATTGTCCTCGGGGCACTGCACTTTGGAGCAGCTGGCACCAAAACTGTGCTTTGGACCAGGATATAGCATATGTCCCCTCGAAGGGGAGAGTCCTGTGAATGTGGGGGTATATGATATGTGGTGGTCCAGACCTTATTTTGGGGTTTGGAGCTTTCCAACTCACTCTCCTTAGTGTTTCTGAATGACTACACGAATAAGTAACGAATAAGGAATGAAAAAGGAAACTTCAGCCTCCTTTATGCCACTGGCTACCCCTGGAGCCAGTGCAGAGCGGGTCTGCCCCCTCCCGCACTCATCCCACTGCTGTCCGACTCCAAGAGTCAAGTGGCAGCAGCACAAGGGTGTGTGTGTATGCGTGTGAGCGATTCCTGCTCCTGTATGTTCCCACTACTTGGGGTGGCAAAATGAGTTCAGCCAGCGTTGGTGCTGAGAAGCACAGACAGTATCACACGTCCCTTTGCACTGAGGCCTATCTCTGGCAGCAGAGGACCCAAATGAGAGGCTTTGCCCCATCACGTGTAAAGCAAGGGATGTCAAGAGAGCATCAAAGGCATGCATGGGTGCTGGCAATCTCTCTCTCTCTCTCTCTCTCTCTCTCTCTCTCTCTCTCTCTCTCTCGCACACACACCCCTGCAGCCTGCCACTCTTTACCCTGCTGTTCAGCCCCTGGGATCCTTCCCTGAAAACCAGGTTCTCAGGCTAGAAATAAGACTGGTGGGAGAAGAGCACCTCTATCTGTGGGATGGGGTAGAAGAAACAGGACAGCAGGCAGAGGACGGGTTTAGCAGCTCCTGCCGGCATGCCTCTCTGGTGCCTTAAATGGCATCTTTCCACAGATACACAACACGCTTGTAATGAGAGATTTAAATGAAAGGATTTCCTTCGAGTATCAGAAGAACAGGGGATGTTGCCAGTGCAGAGAGAGCCCTATTTCAGAATGGAAGTTAACCTTACAATTAATTCCCCCCCCCCATATCTGAAATATTTAATCTGAGCCTATCACAACTCATCCCCGAGGCACTGGGGGGGGGGGGAAGAGATTTCAATTCAAGTGGATCTGGGAGGTCTGGAAGCACTTGAGAGTTAATAGGACAAGCAAAGGGCCAGAGCTCATCAAGAGCCAGGGAGATGCACAAGGCCTGGAGAGAATTTTCACAATGGATCAAAACTGACCTGTCATGCAGAGGCTGCATTGCGGCAATTAAAATCATAGCAGTTAACAAGTTTAGCTATAAGTTTTGGACATCTTTGCCCTTTCTTTACTGTTACAAGCTTGGCACATGGGCCATTATACCTCTTCACAGTTTAAGAACAAAGTGCAAATTGGAATAGTAAGACAATGGGGTTTTGTAACTTTCACAGCTATCAGTGTTTCTGTCTTCAGGGAACTGTTTCCACATCCACTTTTCTGCTGAGGAGTCCCAGCATGTTGCAAAGGATTCTGGGGCATGATCAATGGGTCTAGGGCTGCCAAACCCACCCGGGGGGCGGATTTCCCCCCGCTTTGGAGACCCGATTTCCACCGCTTCGGAATCGGGCCCCGGGGGAAACTCCACCCCGGCGTGCACGTCAGCCGGATGTGACGTGATGACACTGGGCACACTGGGGGCGGGGCCACAGCCATTTGAGGGGAAAACATAGACCTCTTAAGGTACAGTGTTCACATTTTTAAAAGAGAGATGCTGTCGACCACTTCTTCTAGGAAACCTGAACCACAATTATCTGGGGTTGCAGCTATACAGGGGTGCAGAAACACACACAGCAGCTATACAGGGGTGCAGAAACACACACAGATGCACACTATAGCAACAGCAGCAAGTGGGGCAGGAGTGGGCAAGAATGGAGTCCACACTCACCTGTTCTTGCTCCACTCACTACTGCCGCCACCTGGCGCCCTCCCACTTTCACCCATTATACCTGCACAAAAGTGTAAGACAGCAGTAACTGTGCTGAATCCCGCCCCCCATGGCTCAGAACTCCCCTCCTTTCCCCTCATTCTACCTTTCACAGACCACCTGCACTTCAAGGACTTGGAAACAGAAAGTGCCCTTTAAAGGGCTAAAAAGAAGGTTCATTAAACAGAACAGCACATTCTTCTAACTACAGAAAATCAAGCAATTAGCATGCAGTACAGAACATAGTTTGAGTCCAGTGGCACCTTTAAGGCCAATGAAGTTTTATTCTAGGTATAAGCTTTCGTGTGCAAGCACATGTCTTCAGAAGTATGCATGCACATGAAAGCTTACCCTTAATAAAACTTTGTGGGTCTTAAAGGTGCCACTGGACTCAAACTTTGTTCTGCTGCTTGAGGCCAACATGGCTCCCCATCTGAATCAGTACAGAACATGGTATGTCCCCTCAGTCACACCAATCAAGGCTGGTGGTCAGCTGCTCAGGATGGTCAGCTGCTTATTTCACAGGCAGAGAGGATGTCTGGTCTTCTCAGGGATAGCAAGCAGGCAGTAGACACCCATGATTTTGCCCGGCTTTGGTTTTACTGCATGGGAGAGTGTAGAACTAACCTTTGTTTCTCAGGATGGTCTCTCTCTGAGCTTCTTCTTCCCTGGATTGTTCTGAGTTTCTACTGGGCAGACGGTCCATGTTTTAAAGAAAGATGCTTTGATAGTTTTCTATGAACAGGTCAAAATGTCAATTACACCATGCCTGCCACTCCTGGTCTGATGGCATCTATGTCCATAACTATGTCCATATGAAGAAAAAAAAGATTTAGCATTTCCTAATGGCCTCTGGTCCATATTCTTCCTGACTATTGTGGCACGTTGCTTCAAGCAATATTTTCTCTTCTAATTATTACTTTGCATAAACTGTTACTCAGTTTTCCAGACATTCATGCAGAGGACCTCTGTAAGACTGTACTTCAGAACTTTGGTCAGTTTAACTCCTAACTGCTGAACAGATCTCTTGCTTCCAGATATTTACCAAAGGGTATTCCAGTAAGAAGAAGAAGAAGAGATTGGATTTATACCCCGCCCTTCACTACCCGAAGGAGTCTCAGAGCAGTTTACAATCTCCTTTTCCTTCCCCTCCCCACAACAGACACCCTGGGAGGTAGGTGAGGCTGAGAGAGCTCTTTCGAGAACTGCTTGTGAGAGAACAGCTCTGAAAGAATTTATGAGTGACTGACCCAAGGTCACACCAGCAGCTGCATGTGGAGGAGTTCTCCCAGATTACAGTCTGCACTCCTAACCACTACATCAAACTGGTTCTGCTTAATTCAACCACAATTTAGCAAGTCACCTTCTCAGCCTTTAGCCTTCCTTTTGGCAGCTGGAAATCTTTTTCTCAGTTGTAATCTCTGAGCCCTTAATTCCTTAGCCAGTTTCTAATTCAAATTGATTGATTGAATGATTGATCGCATTTCTTACCATGCTTTTCTCCCTAATGCAGTGTTGGAAATGTATGTGTTTACAAGGTCTGACAATCCAGTCATTATAGGGTTAACTTGTTTACCTAGTATTGCTATTGTTTAGACTGACCTGGAAGGGAAACCTGGCAATAGAACCAATGGGGGATTAGCCCAGGGATAAGTAAATTCTGTTGTGATAAGTGATTGGTTGTTTGTTCCAGGTGACTTCCTTTCTGGGGGTCGAGAAGAAGGACATATTCTCCATTATCTCTGTGTTAGTGTGTGACTATGTTTTGAGAAGTAAGCAGTAGAAAATGTAGCTCTTAGATGTTCTGTTTATTTGTAGGTTTCCTGTGTACCTTTACCCTTAGAAATAAAAGTTTTTAAATGCAAAGAAATCTCTTCTTTCCAGTAGAGCAAGATCCATTGATCCATTGATACTATGAGTAATTTAAATACTTTTCACTATTTTTACAACATGCAGAACCAAAGCAGCTTACAAAATACCAGTGCAATGTAAATAAAACAATTTAAGTAAACAAAATAGAGTGTAAATCAGTGAACAGAAAAAACCCAAGAGGTACACGAAACATCCTAAATAGAGATGGGCACTAACTGCAAAAAATGGAGCAGCCTCTTTCCTTGCCAGCGCCACCTCCCTCACTCCTGCCCTGGGCTCCTGGGGTGGGCCTGGCCGTTGTACTGCCACTGTGGCTCATGGCTGAGGCCCTGCTGCCACTGCGTGGTTTGCTGACCACTTCAGCCGGCTGCCCCTTTGCTGCCGGCTTCCTCCTCCACCAGCCTCCTGGGTGAGTGCCCGATGGGAGGTCCAGAGGGCATCCTCAGGTGACAGGGGAGGGTGGGTGAGTGCCCAGGCTCTCCCAGATCACCGGGTGATGGATGGGGGCTTCCCCTAATGAAGTGACACCCGACCCTGGACAGGCTGCTCTATTCCCCAGTTTTTTTGTGCAGTCCCTTTAGAGGGACTGCACAAGAAAGCCCAAAACAGCTGAGCACCAGGGAGCTCTCCCAGCCACTCAGCTGTTTTTGTGGGTTTCTGCTCTGGCCAGGAACTGGCACAAACCCCACAAACTGCCTTAAAAGTTTGTGCAAGTCTGTGACCATGGGCCCATCATGGACTTTGGCTCTCAAACCATGAACAGGGCAAAATTCATCAGGAATTTTGGTTTGTGGTTCAGTTCGTGCCCATCCCTAATCCTGAGCTGGTTTGGAATCTACCAGGGTGAGCCATCCAGGCCACAGGATCATCCAGTCATAGGCTTAGAGCCAAGGAAACTGATGCAGAAATCCAGATCTCTGCATCCACATGGCATACAAATATGTTCTGACTGTGACCTTTCCAGAAAGATCATACCAGACTGGATTTGGGAAAGATCAGAGCAAAGCAGGGAGAATCACAGAAAACAGAGGATTGGGTAACAACAGGGTTGCCAGGGACAGTCTGGTAACTGGCAGAAGTCCAGGGGGTAGGAACATGGGGGGTGCTGTGGGCAATGGTGTGATATCACTTCTGGGAGAGACTACAAGTGACCAGCCTGAACAGCAATTTTTTTTTTGTTCAGTTTTTGTTCAAGAAGGGGGGGGGGGGGGGTTGTTCATTGTACATTTTCATCCCTCTGTGGCTCAGAGTGGTAGCAGGGAGAAAGGTTTGCCAGTGGAAGATATCCTGCTGGAGTGGGAACCCTAGGGGTCAGGGGACAACTTTGTCTGGCTGCTCAAAAAAAAAAAAAAGCGCCCACTCTGGATTAGATGCCAAACTTGAGCAGCACCACCCTGTGGAAGCAGCTGTACTTTCTACTAATCATTATGGGAAAAGATCCTTTCTGCATTCTAGACAATTCAGTTCTCGATGGGCGCAGACAGGAGACAGTTCTTCCCTTGCAACATGAGCCCAGATTCCTCCAGGCATTACAATTTTTCATAACATTTGCACATGCCAACAAATGAATGATGAACCAGTGGTCAGTCTTGCACCCCCACATCTTCTAGGCACTCTTTTGTTAGGCCCAGTGTGTGTGTGTTTTTGTGTAGATTTTTGAATGAAAGCTTTCCCCCAGATTTTCTTCTGCCCTAGAAGAAGAGCATCAGCTCCAAAGGCACAGGACATCTCATCTCCCAATAAAGAATTCACTTTAAATGGGGCTTGTTTCCCCCTCCTTTCTTCCTTGTGACTTCTGGCCTCTGCTGCTGCTGGGGACATCCCATCCATTCCCAGGGCCTGGATAGATCCCACAAGCTACATGACGCCCCTCTGTAATTGGTTCATAACAGCAGAGACCTGTTTTTGGTTGCATTTTGTCCTATTTTGGTAGCTCGTTTCTTCTCTCGCCTTTTCTTCAAAACTACAAAAGATACCAATGCCATTAAACATCTCCTTCTGGACACCCCAGCCATTAAGCAGGCTAGCCAACTGCCTCATAATAATTTAATGGTGTGCCAGAGTGAAAAATTGTTCAGGCTGGATTATTTCTGGGTTGAGGAGCACAGCCATGACTTTCCCAACATCTCTTCATTAGTTTCCCACACTGCCTGCAATGTGATGTTCCTGTTATGTCTCAGCAGAAATGTTGGTGTCCCTTCTGTTGCTCACGCTCCTGCCTTAGGGATGCCAACCTCTAGGTGGGGCCTGTGGATCTCCCAGAATTACAGCGCATCACCAGATAACAGAGATCAGTTCCCCTGGGGAAAACGGCTGCTTTGGAAGTTAGAGTCTAGGACATAGTACCCCACTGAGGTACTCTATGGCATTATATCCCCTGAGGTCCCTCCCTGAACCCTGTCCTCCCCAGGCTCCACCTCCAAATGTCCAGAAGCTTTCCAACCTGGATCTGGCAACCCAACCCCCCCCCCGCCACCAGTGTCCAGGGGCGACCTGGCAACCCCGTGCCTTCTCTTACCACCCAAAGGTCTGACCTCCAAACCACCATTTAAGAAATATCAGGACTTATGCAGGGGCAAAACAAGAGAGTTAAAGCCTGCATAATTTTGCTGATGGCAGGTGCTATTTTAAGTTATCAACTATCAGTCTGTTTTCAAGGCTTGCAAGGGGGAGGAGGTGACCAATACATTCAGGATTAGATACAATAACTGAATTGTAAAGCTGCTACTTAACATATGTCTATAATTAAAACTAAAGTACAGACGGGCTCCCAAATAGGATGCATTCTGGGTTCCGAAGAAATGAATGTGTCCCAATGCATTCAGGGTAATGAGCTGTCCTTCAGGACCAAAGATCTCCAAAATACAAAAACATAGAAATAAATGTGGGTGTGATGTATGGTTAGCTTTTCACAGCTTTTTACACAAGATCTTTAAAAGAGAGAGGGATTCAAGAGTTGCAGTTAATTATCCTTGTATGTAACTTCTGTTAAACACAACCTTATACAGAAGCTTGCAGATAACTCTGACCCAAGCATACTGTTATGTATTAAGTTCTGTGATGAGCTTGTGTTCTGGACAGGATTGTAAATCCACCAATCAGAGCAGCACAATGTTATGGAGGGAAGCACTCTGATTGGACCTTATCTGTAAATAGTGATTGGTTAATATCTGACTTGTGGGCGTGGCTACCCAAGCCCGGACTGTTTAAAAGAGAGTCTGTTGCTCTGTATGTTTTTGTCTCATTCTTAATTTCTTCTGACTTGTAAATAAAAGCTGATTCACTGTTCACAAGCTGCGTTGAGTCTTGTATTCAACACATACATCATCTTTAACACTCTGCAATTCCAGTTTCTATCCATGCATTCACTTTAAACACAGTGAGACAGCCAGACTCAAAGTGTGATTGTTGATGATGCTGACTTCAAGATGCTGTGAGAGGGGAGATATCAGTGCACACATTGGTGTCTTGAGATCAGTGGGTGTTCGGTATTCTTCAATGAGTAGATGCGAACTGGATTCTATATCTAGGGTGGTCTTCTTTTGACTCTGCTCAGTTATTGATCTCCCCAGATGCTTAATGTCTTTCCCGGTGATCTTTCAACCAGAAAGCAGTTTCCTTCCAATCTAGAACAAGGAGGATGGTGAAATGTCATCTTTATCTGGCACACTCTGTACGTGCTGTATTACTCGTGTTCTGTTTCATTTCTCCCTCTTATCTCCATCTTCCATTATTTTAAGACTTGCCATAACCTGGGTTGCCAGGTCTGAGAAATTTCTGAAGATTGGGGGGGGGGTAAAGCCTGTGGAGGGCAGGGTTCAGGGAGGGACCTCAGGGGATATAATGCCATAGAGTCCACCCTCCAAAGCAGCCATTTTCTCTAGGGGAACCAATCTCTAAAATCTGGAGACCAGTTGTAATTCCAGGAGATCTCCAGCCACCAACTGGAGACTGACAACTCTACTAACCCTTCACACACATTCAACATTAATATACTAATTTACCACAGTTGGATTCTTCCTCATTCAAATACCAGTGCACTGCAACCATATTCCTTTGAACAGTAGTACATCTACTCAAATGCAGTAAACTGCCATCTCATCAGCACATAGACAGAATTGATGAAATATGCAAGCAAGGAGGCACATGGTAACACTTAGCTGTGGAGCTATGCTATCTTTGCTCCTTGAACACAACAGTGTTGCGTGTATGCATACAAACATACTCATTTCTCTGAAGCAGAGGCCGTGCTTTGGACCATCATGAGGAAGCTCCCAAACCTACTGAAGAAGTTGAGGAAGGCTTTGGAAGCTCAGACAGGAAGCAGGAATAAATCTTATTACCCATTCTTGTCCCTGCCATGGCTACCTTTGGAGGTTTTACAGCCTGCTATTCTCTAAGGAACTCAGAGCAGTACTCCACTGTATACTCATAATCCTGAAAGGTGGGTGAGACTAATGAGCAAAGGTAGGGTTGCCAGGTCTGGCCTGGCAACCAATGAGAGACTGGGGGGAATGTGGAGAATGACCATCAGTGACTGTGTGACATCAGTTCTGGGAAAACCTGGAAGTGATGTCACACTGCTCTAGGAATTGCTGGAAACTCTATGATAAAACCCTAGAGCTTTCAGCGATTCCAAGAGAAGACAGTCATCTCCTTTTCATGAGGATATTATCCACTCAAGGAATGGTGGAAAATTTTATGGTTTTATCGTTTTCCATAGAGTTTCTGGCAATTCCTAGAGAGGCGTGATGCCACTTTTGGCACATGTCAGCCCTAGGCAAAAGTCTTGGCCCTTTCTGTCGATCATTAATCCCCTATATACTTGTTTGTGTGTGTGTGTGCAGGTGTGTGTGCATGCATGTGTGCAGAACAGCTAACTGCCAAACAACAGCTAACTGGACTAATGGAGTGCTGCAGAAACCAGGTGGGAGGGCAGAGTTTGGGAAAGAGACCACACGGGAAAGATTTCATATCACACTACCTCTATTAACACCTTTATTAATTTTAAACCCTGGCCTTGACAGTAGGTTAGCTTGAGAGATAACAAGTGGTCCATTGACAGACTGGGAAATTATGATGGCCCAGGAGCAGCCAAAATGAGTGGCCCCTGTGGTGCTACAAGGGTTTTCAGGCTGTGTGTATCAACTGGCAGGAGCTTTGGGGTCAGGGGCATGGGGGGGCTCTGGTGTTGCATGAATAGTGACATCATGTTGTGTACCCAGGGAGACTGCCCACGCGGTCAGACCCGCATGTGGCCATGTGGACTGGTGGAGCTTCGCATCCAAGGACAATAGAAGCGAAGGATTCAAGAACTAACCAACCGGCCAGCCCAGATCCTAGTGGGAACCAATACAGGGAGTGTTTGTAAATAAACCTATCATGGGTGTGTGTGTGTATGTGTGTTGGGTGTGGTTAAGAACGGGAATATAAGCGGGCCATGGGTCCCGCAAGTTATCTCAAGTTCTCCTATGCATGAATAAAGTATAAGCTGAAATCACTACGCTATGCCTCAGTCTCAGCAGATTTATCCTCTGGTTAGTAACATCTGAGCTGAACTGAACGGCTGTCAGTTCTAGCCCCGTGCTGGTGTGAGCTACCAGCCTTGTCCCTAGCTCGCCATCCACCCAGCGGTTCGAAAGCTTCAGCGAGTAGATAAGATGGGTACCACCCCTTAGAAAGGGTGGGCACACCAAAGACCCCCCCGGTGGGGGTGGTGTTAGCCGGCGACCGGAATGTTCAGCTCACGAGATTGTAAGCCTGAAGAAAAATCTCTTCAACTCCAAAGCCTGTAATGGGTCAGTCTGGCCAGGTGGTGGCAGTGCGGCGCTGTAAGACCTGGAGAAGCTGACGTCATCTAGCCAAGCCGAAGTGAATATGCCGACGGAATACGTCTAACCTGCAGCTGAACAAACCCTCGCCGACTGTGAAGTGTGTGATTTAAAAAGATATATGTTGTCCTCCCTTACCCCTATAAATCATTGTTAGTCCCGTGTTGAATGAGTAACTGTAAATCGCTCAGAGCTAGCAAGCTCTGCAGGAGTGAGCGATTAATAAATTGAAAGATTATTATTATTATTACATCACTTCCAGGAAAAAACAGAAGGAAAATCACACGGCTTTAGAAATCCCTGGAAATTCTGTGGTATTACCATGGAGTTTCCAGTGATTTCTAAAGCAATGTGATGTTGCTTGTGGGTTTCACATTACACTGTGTGCAAGAACAGATTTTTTTGTTTTTCTCCTGCAGTGGCAGCAGGCAACAACACCACAGCAGGAGACCTGGCAACCCTAGGTGCTACAAGTCAGCACTTAGGATTGCCAGGTCCCCACCTTTTGGCAGTGGGGGCTCCTAGGTCCTCTCTGGGATCTTCAGGTATGCATGCATAGTGCACACACTGCGATGACATCACCTGGAAGTGATGTCATCACACTAGGCATGTTGTGGGGGGATGCTCTAGTGTCTGGCAAAAAACTCTGTGGTCACCATAGTTTTTTGCCAAATGCTAGAGCATCCCCCTGTGACATGCTCGGCACAATGGGTGCCATGGAGCTCTTTTGGGGTGGGGCTCTCCCACCAACCAGCTGGCTGGTGGGTGGGTCAGGGGGCCCAAAATGGGGGGAAACCCCACCCCCATTGGGGGGATGGCAACCACAGTTCCCTCTAAGCAGTGCTAGGGGGTGCTGGCACACAACATTTTAACAGGCAGCTCAGGGGTTGTGAGCTTCTGCTCACAAGACATTTCCCCTCTATTGGAAACCATGGAGGATGGAGGCACCTCCTTCTGGGGCTCATAGAATTGGACCCCCTGGCCCAATCCTTTTGAAACTTGGGGAGAGTTTTGAGAAGAGGCACCAGCAGCTATGCTGCAAATTTGTTGCCTCTACTTAAAAACCAGCCCCCCCAAGCCCCAGATACCCCCAGATTGATTCTCCGTGACTATAATGGTCCCCATAGGCTACAATGGAGCTGGGAAAATCATTTTTTTTACACCCCTGTTATGCTTTTCAGTATTTATTTATTTTATTTTATTTATTAGATTTTTTGTATGATTTGTAGGCTGCCTTGAGTCACAGGGAAAAGTGGGATATAAATATCTGAACAAATAAGTAGTTTGGGCAGGTTGATAAGATTTAAGCGACTTCCTATTTGTTAGGTTAGGCAGGGTTCTGACAGTAATTATTCCTCCTCTGTTATACTTGTGACTTTTGATGCTGGTTGTCATATTTCACTAAAAACAACAACAGCAAACTGCAAGAGTCCCCCCACCCCAGGTGCTGGTATGTTTTCTAAGGCTCAGCATAAGGCAACGGTCCAAGGCCAGATCTACCAATATAGTGGACTGGGGTGGGTAGACCTGTTCTCCAGAGGCCAGGTCTACCAGTACAATGGAAAGGGCTGGGAAGGCCTGTTCTCTGGAAGCCAGGTCTACCAGTACAGTGGAACGGGGTGGGTAGACCTGTTCTCTGGAGGCCAGGTCTATCAATATAGTGGCAAGGGCTGGGTAGACCTTTGGAGGCAAGGACTACCAATATAGTGGAAAGGGGTTGGGTAGACCTGTTCTCCAGAGGACAGGTCTACCAATAAAGTGGAAAGGAGTGCGTGAAATTTGACTTGATTCTGTTTTCTCTTAGAATGTTTAAATTATTCTTAACATATAGTTTAAATGTAATTTTAAAAAGTTTATTCTGAGATTTTTTTCAAGGTCATGGAAGTAATCTTCTAAAAAACTAATTTATGCAATAGTCAAATGTATACTTGCTCACAACTTTAACGCTACTAGCTTTTTTTGCTCATGAGGTAGAATTTCTGCTCACAACACTGTGGAGCTTAGAGGGAACATTGACAACCCTATCAGCACTACAGGCACCAACGAGCTCAGGCCCAGCCATCAGTTCCAGCAATGGGCACTGGCTCACCCATTGCCTTCTCCTGAATACTGGCCGCAGTGCAGGAGAATGCCATGGGTGAGCTGATGCCTAAATGCAATCTGTATCTCTATCTGTTAGGGGCTCTATCTGACCTTTGTTAAGCTTTTAAAATGTCTTGTAGGGGGAATATTCACAGGGCCTGCAAAAACAGAAGCAACGAGCCGTCCTGAGCCTGGGAGGGTGGGGTATAAATTGGAAAAATAAATAAATAATAAAAATAAGCATGGTTCTCCATATCCCAGATGCCTAAACCAGCTGTCTGCTTCAAGCTTCCTGTTGACAGGACAGGACTTAGATTTCACCACTAACCAATGTGCAGCAGCAGCTTAAAGCAGTAAAGGCTGTGTGTAACCTCATAATAAAGCACCTTATAATTAAATTTGGCCTGTTAGGAGGTGGACAAGAATCAGGATGAATGGATGTATGGATGAAAGCATGAGTGTGGGCTGAAGTCAAGACCCTGGCCAGGAGAACACCCGGAATGACTGGAATAAAGAGACAACCAGCTGGAAGGTCCCAGATGACCTAAACTGTGGTGATTAGAAATGGCTGCCATCAGCTCCCTATTGGAAGAAAGGGGAAGTCCTAGAAGCCATGAATAAAGATGCATGTCAGCAAAATTCCAAAAAATCTGGGAGTGAAGATCACCCGACTGTGAGGCAAGGCCACCCCACCAAACCATAGGACTTCTATTGATTGATCCCAAGATGACCATACATGGCAAGACTCCCCTAAAGGCTTTGCCTTCTCCAAAGGTGGGAAAAAAGAAGAATTGGCTATAAGATCTAAGGACATTTGAGGCAGAACAGAGATCTGTAGGGCACCGGCCCTCCCTTGAAGTTCTGTCCTGACCAATTAGCAGCAAAGGCCTGGACAGCCATTTTATTTAGACACCTCCCTTAAAGATCTCTCCTGACCAATCAGTGTCAAAAGGCCTGGCCAGCCATTTTGGGTGAGTGTGAGCATGTGACTGGGTGAAGTGCATGCTTGTAGTTAGGGCATGTTCTGTAATCAATCAATAAAGCTGCAGCTGTTTTTTCAAAGCACCACTGGAGTCCCGTCTCTGTCTTGGCACCTGAACTCAAAATGAATTCCCAGCCAGTCTGGTGTAGTGGTTAAGTGTGCGGACTCTAATCTGGGAGAACCGGGTTTGATTCCCCACTCCTCCACTTGCACCTGCTGGATGACCTTGGGCAAGCTATAGTTCTGTCAGAGCTGAGCTTCTTGAAAAAGAGCAGTTTCTGTCAGAGGGGAAGGGAAAGGAGTTTGTAAGCCACTCTGAGACTCCATTGGGTAGTGAAGGGTGGGGTATAAATCCTCTTCTTCTTCTCTTCATCATTGGGGAGAGAGACTGATCACCTCTCCCTTGTCTCCCAGCCTCCTGTTAGATTTACTTCTAACACACTGAACAAATGGCCACAAAGGCAGAACTCTTGGGGCTCTTGGGGCTTGGCTGGGCTTTCTCCTGGCTGCCAGTAGCTCTCTAAGATGGTGATCTACCAGGACATTTCTCTGTCTGTCAAGTGGATTGCCCTCAGGTCACCCAGCAAGCTTCTCAGCCCCGTTCCTCGGAATTTTGGGGGGAGGGGGCCTTGGAGGGGCCCACCAGCTAATTAAATCAAAGGCTCCAGGGCAAGGGGGGCCTGCTTGGTGCACACCCACACAGCCCCCACTAGAGCCTTCATCCAAGGTGAGCCAGAATCCCAATGTTAATAGACTGTTAACAGCGCCGCACACGAAGGCTCCTCAGAGGTCTAGAAATGCTGAAAAGAAGAGCGGGGATCAAGCTTCCTCCCTCACTCCTTCCCTGAGCCGGCAATCTCTTCTGAAGCCAGGCACAGAAAATCCAACAGGAGGAGCGAACAGCTGCAGCAGCTGCAATCTGACCAATGTTTGTGTGACTCGGTCAACCACCGGTTGCTGCTGGGTCCTAAAGAGACTCAGCTCATCATAGATGAGCTCAAAAAGGGAGATGCTGGCTCATATTCGTGAGTGCAATGCTGTAACTGTGCAACAACTCCTGTCTGGCAGATGAGCAGGCTGGCTTTAGAGAGGGACATGCTACCTTAGATAATTGTATGATACTGGACCATCTGATTGCTAAATATTCCTCCAACTCAAATGTTTCTCTTTTTGCTGTCTTTTTGGACCTAAAATCGGCTTTGATTCAGTCTCTAGAACTATCCTATGGGACAAATTAAGAGCTTCAAGTATTGATAGAAGGTTACTATTTCTTATTCAGGCCCTTCACGATAACACATTCATAAGGGTCAGGTACTCCCCCTAGGGTCACCTGACAAATCCTATTAGAGTTGAGAAAGGAGTTAAACAAGGCTGCCTTTTGGCACCAATTCTCTTTAACTTTTATATCAATGATGTGGTAGCCTATTTAAGCAGGCCCAAGTTCCATCCTCCAAAGCTAGGCAACAGACACATAGGGGTGCTTTTATATGCAGACGATGCTGTCCTACTTGCAAGGACCCCCATTGGTCTCAAGAGAGTCATGAGTTCTTTTGCCCAATATTGCCAAAATAACAACTTAGAGGTCAACTATTCAAAAACTAAAGTAATGGCCTTTACCAAAAGATCCCCCAAAACTTTTCACTGGTACTTAAATTCTATTCCCATTGAAGAAGTCATCTGTTTCAAATATCTGGGAGTTAACTTCCAGGCAAACGGCTTGAGAACTGTAAATATAAATTCTGTTGCCATAAACACCAAAAGAAGTGTGGGGGCAATCCAAAAAGTTTACTGGCACAAAGGTGGAAAACGTAGCCGCCCTTAGACTATTTAAGGCCAAATCTCTCACTCAACTTACCTTTGAAGCCCCCATCAATATTACATCTAATTACAAGACACTGAACACAGTCCAAGCAAAATTTTTGAGATCTGTTCTTCAGGTATCCAATGGCATTCCAAATGCACTTATTTGAATTGAAACAGGAATAATTACTGTGGAGGCAAGGTTATGGATCATGGTGATTCATTATTGGCTGAAACTAGTTTTTCTTTCTAACGGGCTGACACGTTTAATATTACAAGACACCTTTGTACCCCCCTGGCTTAAGGCTATAGAGGAGAAACTCCCTTATTTTGGCCTCACAAAACAATACCTGTGTTCCCTTGCCTATGACAAAGCGAGAGAATTGATAAAACAGAGGATTACAGATATTGATAGGCAAAACGATATAAGCAGAACAGAGAAATGGCACACACTTCTTGATCCCATCAACAGACTAACTCCTATGGCCTATTTTTACCATCTGTCAAACCACGAATATAGGAGAACATTTACACTTATGCGCTGGGATGCTCTTCCCTTAGCGAATAAAGAGGGAAAGTATAAGAAAATCCCATTCGAGGATCGCATATGCCCCTGCTGTAATGTAGGCATTGAAAATCTAGAACATGTTATGTTCGACTGTGAGGCCTATAATAATATCTGGAAATCTCTTTCATTCCCCAAGTTCTTACCTCTAACCAGTAGGCAAAGAGCCTATATTATGAAAAACCTCCTCTCAGATAGGCACTTGGAGGTAACACACCAAGTTCACTGCCACAGGAAATGGTGGCGGCTACAAGCATGGATGGCTTCAAAAGGGAATTAGATAAGCATATGGAGCAGAGGTCCATCAGTGGCTATTAGCCACAAGGTATAGATAGGGGCTCTGGGGCAAGTGATGCTCTGTCTTCTTGGTGCTTGGGGGGGGGTCAACAGTGGGAGGGCTTCTAATGTCCTGGCCCCACTGCTGGACCTCCTGATGGCACCTGGTATTTTTGGCCACTGTGTGACAGAGTGTTGGACTGGATGGGCCTTTGGCCTGATCCAACATTGGCGTCTCTTATGTTCTTATGTTCTTAAGTGGCTAGATTTGGATGGAGTGTTTTAAGAATTAGAAAATCTATAATAACACAGCAAGCTAAATGTTAATCGTTTTATTGTTAACCGTCTACCTCCTAAGGAATTTATTATGTATTTTATAATGCATTTTACTGTTCTGTTAAGCCATTTTGCCTTTATTCATAGGTGTTTTTTACTACTAAGTTTGTAGTGTTTCAAATGTTAACTGCTGGCTTTGGCCATAAATAAAACTTTATCAGACTTTATCCGACTACTACTGTGTTATTTCAGAAATGGCTTTAGGGACAGGTCAAGGATTGGAGAGAGGGCAGGAGAAGAGCCTGTGAATGGGAGGAATAGGAAACCCCTTTCCGTTCTCTACACGTCCTAAGTGGAAGGGAAACTGAGGTCGCGATCAGATGGGCGGCTCAATCCGCTGTTGCCCCACCTCTAATAGAGCCAGATTATTTTGTTACAGAGAATCCTGACCAGGGTCACCACTTTTAGCACTCTTCAAAGTGATTTTACTGGCTGTGGAATGATCAGACAGCACCAAGCACGGAGTCAGCCCGTAGGACATTTTTTTAAAGACGTTTGTCCTAGGAGCATGCCCACAAGCAGGGATGAGCCTTCTGGGATATGTAGTTCATAGGGCTTTCAGCCATTACTTTAAAAAGCTCCCCCTCTGAGCATGCGCACAAGCGCTTGCTGAGAATGCTGGGATATGGAGTTCACTACTGTCCTTCCAGGGGTGTCTTTCTTTGTGAGTTTTTCAAAAAAAACAAACAAGGTTTTGAGCAACCCCCAGAGGGGGGGAGAGGTGCGTATATACAGTCATGTGAACCTAGCTAACTAGGGGGGGAAATGGAGGCTGGAAAACAAGAGATCAGTGAGACCTGCCTGGTGTCTTGAGTGCGCAACAGAGCACCGGCGTAAACTGCGGGGGGGCTCTGGGGCTTCAGCCCCCCCCCGAAATTTCCCAGAAGCCCCGCCCACCCCTCGCCCTCCCAAGCCGGCGCCAGGCTCTCCCAGCTCTCATTATGGGCGCTGCAGCTGCTCTTCTGCCTGCCTGCCTGCCGGGCCTGGTGCGCGGCTGGGCGGAGGCTTGGCGGCCTGCGCTGAGAGTGGGCAGAGGTTGGCGGGCTTGGCTCCCCTCCCCCAGGGTTTCCCGTCCGGCTGTAGTAAGGAACTGCTGGATTCAGCCCGGGGGCCGGGGCGTGGATCGGGAGCCTGAGTTCGTGCGCACGGCCTGCCCCTGAATGTTTCTAGCGGGAGCACAACCTTAAGCTAGGCTCCGATTCGGCGCTGGTGATTTAGGGCTTTTGATGAGTCGAAAGCCTGGAAGAAAGTCCTCCGGAAGCGACGGGCGCCTTTCCTCGAAGGCCGGCCGCTGGCTAACTCAACAGCCTCGCCGCCGCCGACTTAATTGTTCACTGAACAGCACTCCTGACAGGAGAGCGGGGTCGGCGAGGGCTGCCTCTCCGCTGGTCCCTGATTGGGGGGGGCATCGGCCGCCTTCCCTCTCCGTCCCAAATCCTAAAGCGGCGGCAGCCGCCTTTGCGCAACTCTCAGTCACTTCCGTGGAGGTTTGCTCACAAGAACTTCTGTGTGTGTGTGGTAGTGCTTTCCGTGGGTTTAATTGGAGCTGAAGCATTTTAGGGGAGGGGGAGAGAATTCCCACCAAGTCAAGACTGCCTTCGAACTAAGGGTGCAATTGTAAACATCCTTAGCTTGGAAGTCGACCCCCCCCCTCCCAAAAAATCGGTGGGAGAGACTTTCAGCTAGTGGTTGCAGCCGAAGCCCACGGAATCTTACGGCCGAACTTCCCGCAGGATCTTTGGGGCGAGGCCCGGAGGAGGGTCCCTGCGCTTTCCTCCTGGCGCCCAGAGCGTCTCCGCCGGGACTCGGCTTGAGAAGAGCCCCCCCCACCCCTCTCCGCCAGGGCTGGCCCACGAGGGAGGCTCCAACGGCCGCATTTTAAATTTGAGCGACTCCAGGAGGCGAGTCCTACAGATTTTAGGGCGCCAGGGAGT
>NW_015177013.1:1016070-1075359 GCF_001447785.1 Gekko japonicus
TGGGAGAACCGGGTTTGGTTCCCCACTCCTCCACTTGCACCTGCTGATGTGACCTTGGGTCAGTCACAAACTCTGGCACAGCTGTTCTTGAAAAAGAGCAGTTTCTATCAGAATTCTCTCAGCCCCACCTACCTCACAGGGTGTCTGTTGTGGGAAGGGGAAGGGAAAGGAGTTTGTAAGCCGCTCTGAGACTCCCTTGGGTAGTGAAGGGCGGGGTATAAATCCTATCTCTTCTTCTTCTTGTGTGGTGGGCTAGTTGTGGCAAATGGTAGGGAAGCTCAGTATTTCTGTATAAAGTTGTAGGGGCTTTATTGCAATGTGGTATGGCATGATATTATGTTCTTATTCCAGTGTGGGGGGCTTTCTAAGTTTCTAAGCAGTGTTCTAAGAAGGCAACTGTTCATGGGGTTAGGGAGGTTCCCAGGCCTCCCTAAATTTCTGGGGAGCCCATCCCTAAATCCCACATGGGTCCACCTCCATAGATAGTGACCATGCCTGTGATGTTACTAGCTCCTCCCTATGATGTCATTGGGCCCCAGTTCTTTTAATGACTTAGCAATGCCTCTGGCCCAGCCCCAGCCCCCCCCGGAAAATTGGAAAGTCTACACCCTTGCAACAGAGTGACTAGACGACAGGAAATCCATTTTGGCACTGGCTCAGACCAACAGGACCGGACTTTTTCAGGTATCAAAAAAATACGGGGCAAGGGGAGGGGGGAATGGAACTCAGACAACTGGGGCATGGCAGACAGATGTTGCTGTCTGATCGTGCACTTTAAATCCATAAGGGAACAGCAAGGGCAATGGATCAAATTGCCCGAGTGAACACGACCTGAGAGAGAGAGTTGGCAACTGCTTCCAGTTTGTCACAGCACAGTTTGTCTCAGGGGTCATTTGTTGTTGCCTATCAATGTTGGCCATTTTTCTAACGCTGATTAGATGTCTGGGGAGGTGGGCCCACCACTGCCCATTCAATGGAACCACTGACTACTTAATATGCACCTCAGTCTCTCTGTATTAGCATAATTAAATTGCTGGCTGCAATAATTGCCATAGATCAGGTAGCAAAAGGGAGGAGAACAATTTAGCTTTTCAAAGACATATGCCAAGCAGGCAGCAAAGACAAATGCAGCTGTCGAAAGAAATGCCAGGTAGTTATTTTCCCTCTGATACACAAGATTGCTGTGTTCTTTGTTTCTTTTTCATTTTCACATCTGCAATCCACTCATGAGTAAATATTATGCCTGCCAAAAAAATAGTTTTTTAGATTTGTTGCTGTAATATGGGGGGGGAAATCTCATCACCACTTGACAAGCAGAAAGAAAAAAGAATGTAAGAATAGGCAAAGCTGGACCAGGCCCCCGGGGACCATCTAGTTCACCTCTCAGTCCCAGGTTTCCCTGGCATGTTCACAATGAAAGCAAGATGGAGAGGGAACCTTCACTTTGCCTGTTGTGGGCCTCCCCATCTACCAGAGCTAAACTGCTTCTGAACATGTAACCTCCATTTGGAAAGGCCAAGAACACTTTATAAATTCCTGAAATTTATGAGTAGCAAAAGTTCCTAGACCTAGGAAATGCAAACTTTGCTGGTTTCATTAATGAATTTGATTTGCATCTAAGGTACAGGCCACCAGTCTTCTGTGTGATAAGCAGGGCTATTCTTGGGCAGGAACGCACAGGAATGGAGTTCTGGCTGGCTTCAAAGTTGGCCACGCCCATCAAGGACTCATTAGCATAATAGGCCACACCCAACAGCAGAAACTCATTAGGATTGGCTACATTAGGGGTGTGTGGCCTAACATGCAACGGAGTTCCTGCTACAAAAAAGCCCTGGGTTTTGACAACAAACAAGGTAAACAGAGTAAGAAGCAAAAGGTGGGTGTCGCTGGATGAGCACACTTCTGGTAACATGGGGGTGTGGCCTAATATGCTAATGAGTTTCTGCTGTTGGGTGGTGCCTATTATGCTAATGAGTTCCTGTTGGGCTTTTTCTACAAAAAAAGCCCTGGTGATAAGCATGCATTGTCTTGAGTGAAATGGCACTTCACTTTTGTTTTTTCAGCTCTGAATCTACTTCCAGTCCATTTCATTGCATGCCCCTGAGTCCTAATGTAATGAGAAAGTGCCTTTATTGACTCTATGTTGTTCTTGATTCTACAGGCCACTGTCACAGTCCCTTGGAACATCTCTTTTTATAGCCAAAATGCCCTGACAGCTTTAGCCTTTTCTGCTGCCACCTTTGTCACTCTCCCATTGGCATGTACTTTCAGAGCAATATTCTATAATCCTGTGTGTGCAAAATTCAGTCCTGAAAGTGGTGTTTCATGCCGAATTTTATGTGTAGTTTTCTGTCTATTTTAACAAGCTCCCAGCCTTGACTCTTGTAAGACAGATCTTGTAATCAGTGCTCCCTCTCAGCTGAGTCAGTGTGAGCTAGCTCACAGTTTTTTAGCCTCTGGCTCACACATTTTTGCCTTAGCTCAGGAAGGATGGCTCCAGGGCAAACTAATTTATGTAGTAGCCACATCACTCACTCACAACTTTAATGCCAGCAGCTCACAAAGTAGAATTTTTGCTCACAAGACTCCACAGCTTAGAGGGAGCATTGCTTGTAATACATGCTGGGCTCTAAATTTGTTCTACTGCTTTAGGCCAACACGGCTGACCACCTGAAACTAACAAACACCCAAGTGAGGTACATTAAGCTGAGAGTGTGTAACTGGCCCAAGGTCCCCCGGAAGTTTCATGGCAGGGTGAGGATTTGAACCTGGGCCTCCCAGATCCTAGTCCAATGCTCTAACTAGGGTTGCCATGTCTTACCGAAGTAATATCGTGGGAGTCCAGGGCCCTCTCTGGGAAGCGTGCGCGTGCCGTGATGACATAGCCCAGAAGTGACGTCATCACACTGAGCACATCGCCGGGCAACGCTCTAGCAACCGGCCTGAAAACTCTATAGTACCTGAGCTAAGCGTCGCCCGGCAACGTGCCCAGCGTGATGATGTCACTTACGGTCTACGTCATCGCGCCGGGCATGTCAGCCCGATCTGGCCACTTCAGGGGAGGGGTTCCCCCCACCTGCCGGATCCAGACCGGCAGATTGGGGACCCCTTTAGCAGGGGAATCCCCACCCCCGGGGGGAACTTGGCAGCCCTAGCTCTAACCACTATAATACACTAACCACTATAATAACTAACCACTATAATACACTATTTCTATAATGTTAAATCCCCAACAAAGATTATTTACTGAGCTAGACAAAAAAACCCCAGAGCTGGCAACCCCCTGTGAACAGCAAGGATGGCTCTGGCAGAACTCTACCCTTAAAGCCATACTAGATGTGACATTTTTAAACAAGTCGGGTTCAGCCCTGATCCAACTCATTTTCCCAGCAGCCCCGCAGCAGCTGTGGGGCACTAATTCATAAAGCACCACAGATGACTGATTTGGATCAACACCATGCCTTCCCCCACTAAAATTGCCAGGTCCCCTCTGGCCACTGGTGGGGGGTGGGAAGCTAGTGTTGCCAGATCCAGGTTGGGAAACTTCTGGAGATTTGGTATGAAGCCTGGGGAGGACAGAACCTCAGTGAGGTACAATGCCATAGAGCAGGGATGTCGAACTCATTAGTTATGAGGGCCAGATCTGACATGAATGAGACATTGTCAGGCTGGGCCATGTGTGTCATAAAATGTAATGACACGTAGCAGAGATATAAACTTTATAAAGGACACAAACACAAAGATTTGTTTTACTTAAAATAAAAAACTTGCTTAAAACATTAGCACTCTTGCAATATTTTGTTTATTTAACAATCTCTGATGACTGACACTTTTTGCTCTGAATTATTGCATCAAAATGTCTGTGTTGTAGCAATCTTAAGTATGCTGTTCAGGTGTGTATCTGTAAGCTGCAAACCTAGTTTTGATTTATTGACATTCATTACAGAAATCTCATGGTATGTGCTCTGAGCCTGGGACTCAATGGAAAATATGAAATGGCTGGGCATTGAGAACTTTTGTACATAAATTGCTTCATGTGCTGGTCAAGAACATGTGAAGACATCATGACACAGAGTGTGTTTGTCTACAAAACTATAGTCTTCCCAGAAAAAAATAACTGCAGCTCCTATGAGGCAAAGCAAGAATAGAGAGACAGCCAAGTATAGTGGTCAGTATCAACCTGCTATCTGGGAAATCTAGGTTCAAAATCCCCAGTCTACAAAGGAAATGGGCTGGATGAACTTGGTCTGGACACTCACTCTCAGCCTAATCCACCTCACCGGCTTATTGTTATTCCTCATCTAAATCATTCACATTGCTTTCCTACTGAGAAAGTCTGGATCATGAGGGCATGAATACAGCGATAAAAGGAGGTGAACCCAGTTGCACCCAGGAGAGTGACAGCATAACAAGCCCAACAAACACCCCCCCCACACAGAAAGTATAATGAGCCCAACAAAACACACATACACTGTAGCAAGGAACACAAAACTTCATACCTTGAATAAAACTTTGTTGGGGTGATTTCCCACAAACGCTGCTCTGCACTCACTCCTCCCTTTTGCCCCAATGGGACGTGTCAATTTCACACAAGCTGCTGGTGGCCGCATTTTGCCCCGCAGCTTCGTGCGATTTCCCCCGCGTCTACTCAATCCTCAAAAAACAGGATTGAGTAGATGCGGGGGAAATCGCACGAAGCTGTGGGGCAAAATGCAGTCGCGCAGCAGCTTGTGTGAAATTGACACGTACCATCGGGCGAAAGAGAAGAGTGAGCGTGGAGCAGCGCTTGTGGGAAATCACCCTTGGTCTTAAAGGTGCTTTGCATTTTTCCTGTGTGATTGAGGCAGCTGAGCAAAGGGGAGGAAGGGGAGGAGCCTCATCCAGTGGAAGGGAAGAAAGGCTTGCCTTTGTCTCCTGTGTGATTGAGGGAGCCTGGCCAGAAATCAAGCTCTGGCTCATTCTCGCCCTCCCCCTGGAAGGAGGAGGGGGAGGAGCTTCGACCAATGCAGAGGTTTGCCTATCTATCTCTCCTGTGTGATTGAGAGAGTCTGGCAAAGCAAGCTGCGATGCAGCAGTAGCAGAACTGGAGAAGGAAGCAGGAGAGAGTCAGTTGTTCAAGGGCTGGATAGGAGCCCTGCGGGGGCTGGGGACAGTCTGCAGATCACATGTTTGACACCCATGCCATAGAGTCCATCCTCTACAGCATCTGTTTTCTCCAGGGAAACTGTATTCTTGAGATGAGTTGTAATTCCAGAGGATCCCCAGGCCCCACCTGGAGACTGGCATCCCTGTTCTCCCAGTGCCATTTTGCTCAGCTGAAATGAGCTGAGGGGGCAGTATTTGCTCCATTTTGTCTCCACATATGCAGGTTCAGGCTTCTGCAGTCCTTTAAAAATTAGTTCCCTTCTGCTGCTGTGTGACTGTGGGGAAAGTGAGTCTAATTTGGCTCTTGGGTATCTACCTCAGCTGCTGTTGCTTGTACACAAATCCTGACTGTGTATGTGTGTGCTACTATTTTTGATTCTTTAAGTATTGTTGCTGCTAAATTAATTGCACATTTATTTATATCCTCCTATTTTTATCTGCAGCTGAACTGAAAGTATCTATAGCTCTCTATTTTTATCTGTTTCTAAATTGAAGGTTTTCAATTTAAACTACTGATGTTCTTAGGTGTTTTCAGTGTTGTAATCTGTTGGTTTTATTGATTGATGTTATTCTTGTACACTGCTTCAAGACTCTTCTAGATACTGCAAAAGATGGAAACTTATATTTTTATTTCCCATTGATAATGATGAAGGTACTTACTGTAATAGTGAGACAATCTCTTCATTGTTTGTTTGTTTCTGTTTTATATGTAAGAGATTGTGTATTTGTTGTTGTTGGTTGTTATTGTTCAAACTTTATATAAATTTCAATAAAATAATAATTAAAAAATACTCTTCTAGATATGAGGCAGTATGTAATTCAAGCCCAGCTCTCCCAGATTAGAGTCTGCACTCCTAACCACTACACCAAACTGGCTCTCATGTAGAATTTAATTTCTTTTTTTTTGGTAAACAAAATTTTTTATTTTCCATTATAGGAGTCCAGCATTTATCATTACAATTATCATTGTCTACCCTGTTCCCAGTATCTCCCACCCCTCCTGTGGCTTCCCGCAATGCTGTCATCCCTTCTTCCACCCTCACACCTATATCATCAATAATCGACCTCATTTTTCTTATCAATTTATAGATAACGGTTACAATTAATATTGCTCTAAACATAGTAAAGTTTGTTTTACATCCCAGTTCTTTTCCAGATATGTTTTAAAGTCATTCCATTCTTCAAAAAATTCTTCATCTTCTTTATTATTTAGTTTTTTAGTAATTTTATCCATTTCTGCCATGAACAGAACTTTTTGTATCCTAGAATTTAATTTCTAATGTAAAATTTCAAGTAGCTCTCAACACAACAGGATTACTCCTGAGGAAGACAGGTGAAATGCGTGTATAACCGGGTGCTCATTGAGGATGTTGGACTTTTCCTTGAAAATGTTAGAATTTCCTTAACTATATTGTAAAGTTTTAATTGATATACAAATTGATGTTTATAAGATTTGTTAAATGTTATTGTCATTTTCATCACAGTGGTTCTTTGTTTGATAATGGCCTCCAGGTGGTAGCTGGAGATCTCCTGGGATTACAGCTGCTCTCCAGGCAACAGAAATAAATCCACCTGCAGAAAATGGCTGCTTTGGAAGGTGGACTTTATGGCATTATACCCCACTGAAGTCCCTCCCCTCCCCAAACCCCACCCTCCTCAAGCTTCACCCCAAAATCTCCAGGTATTTCCCAAACCAAAGTTGGCAACCCTACTCTCAAGATGGTTATGGTGAGACAACCCCTGCCCCTTGTATAACTGAGCACACTACTTTCATCCACTGCACTTTCGCTGGCTCTGGATATGCAGACGATACCACTCTAATGGCAGACAGTGAAGAGGACCTAAAGAGCCTCTTGCTAAATGTGAAAGAGGAGAATGCAAAAGCTGGCTTCAAACTCAACATAAAAAAAACCTAAGATCATGGCATCTGAACCCATCACTCCTTTGCAAATGGAAAGGGAAGTCATGGAAGCAATGACAGAATTTACATTCCTAGGATCCAAGATCACTACAGGACTGCAGCCATGAAATTAAAAGATGCCTACTCCTTGGGAGGAAAGCTATGGCAAACCTAGACAGCAAAATAAAAAGTAGAGACATCATCCTGCCAACAAAAGTCGATATGGTCAAAGCAATGGTATTCCCAGTAGTAATGTATGGTTGCAAGACCATAAGGAAGGCTGAGCACCGAAGAATAGATGCTTTTGAATTATGGTTCTGGAGAAGACTCTTGAGAGTCCCTTGGACTCAGTCAATCCTAAAAGAAATCAACCCTGACTGTTCCCTGGAAGTCTAGATACTGAAGCTGAAGCTCAAATACTTTGGCCACCAAATGAGAAGGGAGCACTCATTGGAGAAGACCCTGATGCTGGGAAAAACTGAAGGTAAAAGAAGAAGGGGACAGCAAAGGATGGATGGCTAGATAGTGTTATCGATGCAACGAACATGAAATTGAGCAAACTCTGGAAGACAGGAGGGCCTGGCATGATGTGGTCCATTGGGTTGCAAAGAGTCGGACTCGACTGTGCGACTGAACAACAACAACAGAAGGTTGCTGCATAATTGGGGCTAGTCTTCTGCAAACACTGTCCTAGCTGGGGAAGTATAGGCTTGTTCTTCATTTAAAAACAAAAGCCTCCCCAAACCTTGAGTGCTAATTAATTTAGAAAACAAGACAAGAAAATATGTCCTGACATTTTATAAGAGGAAGGCGTAACTGTAATGCCATATGCTGTCTCCTGCGGAGGATTTATGAAGGGTATGGAATTAATATACAGCTAATTTTTAACAAATAAACAACAAAAAGGATGCTGATGATCAGCATTTCTAGCCCCCCACATGCGGACCAGATTTCTAAAAAAGTGATCAGCCAGTATTATCCCAAGCAGCTGTTGTGTAAGCACAAGGAACAGAAACAGTTCCCTTAAGCAATACCCCCCCGTCCAAACAATATGTGAATTCTACTGCTTTGTGGTGTGAAAAATATTTACACTCCAAACAGCAATGAAATCACATGCTCAGAGCTTTCACCCACCATTAAGAAGGGTCCTCAGTCAAATCTCTCATTCCTCCTCAGTGAAACAAATGGAAAAGTTGGCACCAGATGTTATTTGGGCAGTAGGTATTGTGAAAGACAGCTACCTGAGAACCTGGAGAGCTGCTGCCAGCCTGAGTAGACATGGTTTGACTCAGTAGAAGGCAGCTTTATGTGTTCAAGTGAGTGTGAATCATTCCTTAATGCTAGGGTTGCCAGCCCCCAGGTCCAAGCAGGGGATCCCCTGGTTTTGGGGGCTTCTCCGTGCCATGGACCAGTTGGCCGACGGGGGAAACCCTGCCACTAAACATCATCACATCGGGGACATGGCACAGGAATGCTCTGGTTTTGGGGCAAAACTCTATGGTTTGAGGGTGAATTTACCATAGAGTTTCACCCAAAAAACAGAGTGTTGCCCCCAGCATCGCCAATGCAATGCTGTCACTTCTGGGTGACACATCATCATGTCACGTGACATCCCTGCCTACCCCTGGAATGCCCCCCAAATTCCCCCGCTGGATTGATGAAGGGACCTGGCACCCCTACTTAATGTGGATGCTTTAAAAGCATGTACAGCCTAGATTAGCCTGAGCAGGTGGGAGACTAAGGAAAACTGAGATTACTACCCAGAGGAAGGCAATGGCAGACCACATCTGCTCCACCCTTGCATGGAATGCCCCACGGATGTGTTGAAAATGTCCCCTGCCTCAAACCTCCAGAATGAGTGATAAGAGAGGCTAGATAGCTAGATAGGCACACTGACCTTTCTTCCTGTATCTACTCTTCAGCCACTGTCCTCTTTGATATGCAGATTGTAATCTCAGGGACCAATTTCCCTTTCCTGCTTCTCTTTCACTCTAAATGAAGACTTGCTCTCTACCAGCATGCACCAAGAGAGGGACATGCAGTCCTCTCTTGGCACCATGAGGCCAGATGGGCCTCTTGCCATCTGCCTCCATCCTTTAGCTAGTAAATTAGTAATCTATCAATCTCTCCTCTTTCCTATCCCAAGTGTACTTCTCAAATAAAGAGAGAAGTATTTCTCTTCTAAACTTGCATTCCGGTAAAGTGATGCTCCTGCATTTGTAGCTTTATTTAAGCACTTTGCTAACTAATGGTGACTGGATTAACCACACCAGTTAACCTCAATATGGATGGGCATTTTATAAATTGGTCGTGACTTGACGGCACATTGTCTTTCTTTGACCTTTTCTGCATTGTTGTCCCCCCCCCTCCACAAATTTCAGTTGCCATTTAAATTTGCATCTGCATTTACTGCCGCACTTACCTCATTTCTCTGTCATATTTTCTCTTTGCTTCTGCATATATTTCTGGACATTCAGTCATCAGATCGCTTTCCCTATGCCTTTACCCTGGGTTATCTTTAAAAAGTGCTTTTGCGGCACACTTAAAAATTGTTATGCTTCCAAGTTGGAGGTAATGCTAAGCAGACAAGTCTCCTCTGACTCTGGCCGATTTCACACAAGAGCTGCGCTGTGGTCGCGCCTCCCTTTGCCCCACTTCTATTGGTCAATTTCCACTCAAAGCCACGCAGCTGCATTTTGACCCGCAGCTTTGCCCGATTTTCCGCACGGTTTCGTGATCCTGTTTTTTGAGGATCACAAAACCGCAGGGGAAATTGGGCGAAGCTGCAGGTCAAAATGCGGCTGCGCGGCTTTGAGTGGGAAATTGATCAATAGAAGCGGGTCAAAGGGAGGCGCAACCGCAGCGCAGCTCTTGTGTGACATTGGTCTCTGTGACACTGCCCATTTCCCAACCATCTCCACCCCTGTTTCCATCCCTGCACTTTTCTCCTTCCTTCTTCCACCTTTTCCTCTCCTGCACGGCAAAGTTACCCCATCACTGTAACTTCTCTCGCTAATCACTGTTAGTTCTCTCGCTAATGTAGATAGATCACTGATCTTGATATGTGTTCCCCCCCCCCAGCAGGGGAAGGGCAGGAATCCTTTGCACATTGGACCCTACGGAGGGATCTTTCCTCCTTCTCCAAAGCCAATCTGCACACAATTTGGAGGGCAGGTAGAGCGGCAGCCTTGGGAGGTCCTCTATGAGTCTGATGTTTCTAGCTTTTTTGGGGGGGGAGTGTTTGACACACTCCTCCCTCCTTTGCACATTGGACCCTAGGGAGGGATCTTTTCCCTTCCCCGAAGCCAATCTGCACACAACTTGGAGGGGGATGTATTAAAAGGAATGGCATAATTGCCCATTGGAAACAATGGGAGATGCTTGAAGGCCATTTGTTGTTGTTTTTAACCCTTGGGATGCCACCCCTCCCAACATACCAGCTATTCAGCCGAGCTGGCGTCCCTTTATGGATCATGCATGTCTAGAGTAGCCTAGCGGCAGCTAGCCAAACAACATGGGAGAGTGAGGAGGAGAGAAAGGGGAGGGTGCAGTGTGCCCCATCCCTTGCTTATGCACTTGGCCAGTTTGGTGGCAATTGGGCGCCCCCTCCACAGGTAACAAGTGACGTCAACACAAATTAAGCAAAAAAATGTGGGTTTTGGTTGTTGATGCAGAATGCATGCCCAAAAATAAACTGGAGAAAAAAGAGTAGTGCAGAGGACAGGGACACAAAATATGAAGTTAACCTTTAAAGGTTCAACTGCATGGATTCTTCGGAGTAAGCTACAGTGACCATAGCTGGTATTGACTAGACCAGACATGTCAAACAGAAGGCCCACAGGCTGGAACTGGCCCATCCAGGGCTCTTAACTGGCCCACAAGCAACTGAGGGGAAAGGAGACTGAATGTGGACCAGAAGGGCTTAGGGTATTATACCACCTGCCGAGGTCCCTCCCTTCCCCAAATGCAGGCCCTCCCCGGGGTTTTCCCCCAGATCTCCCAGGATTGCCCAACCTGGAGTTGGCAACCATAAGGGGTGAGAAGGGTCTGCCTGCTGCCCTTGGCCAAGGCGCTGGGCTGAGATGCACTGCCTGCTGCCACCACTACCTCCTCCTCTGGCCAGAGCGCATGGGGCTCCTGCATCTGCTAGAAAGATGGCTGGCTGTTCATGTGTGGCAGGTAGAATCTCTTTGGCCCTATCTCCCCGAGACCAAGTGAGAGGCTTCCCAATTGCAAGCGGCCCGGGGAAGGCAACCACGGGCACAGGCATCTGTAGAAAGCTGCTGGCCAGCTTGCCAAACGTGCCCGCTTATATACGTGTGTGAACGGAGTGACTGGCTGGGCCAGGTGCTCTGTGCACCGCAGCCCTGGCAAGAGAGAAAACCCCAGTGCTTATGCAAGAGGTACCCACATGCAGGATGCCAAGGGTCAGGGGTGGAGGAAGCCCTCGGAGTCAGGTGAGCCAGAGCCTGCTAGCCCGCTGAACCAAATTTGCACAGCTCCTCTCCTGCCTCCCTCCCTCGGCAGTGCAGGGAGGATCAAATAAGAGGCAAAGTCAAAATGCACACACACACTTCCCAGGCTCCCTGCATGCAAGCACTGCCTTATGTAACAGTCTGGATGGAAGCGGGGCAGGGTGAGGTGAAGGTCAGGGATGGGAACAGGCACTCAGAAAAGCGGGCTGAGTTTGCACACAACAGAGGCAGGGGCTGGATGTGTGTCTGTGCAGTTGTACATGGGGAGTCATCTTTTAGGTGGTTGGATAATGCCATGGAGCCGGCAGGCAATAAAAGTCTGCAAAAGGCAATTAAAGTGGAGCTGGCATCTTTGGACTTGCTTGAAGATTGGTTGTGGTGCTTGGGAGCCTCACAGTTTCCCTTGTGGTTCAGGCTTGTTGCTGAATTTGGGACTTTGACAGAGGGAGGTCTGGGACTGTGTGGCTGCCTCACCCCCCTCCCTAAAGCCTGTTGGCCGTAGCGGTTTCTTTAGGGCTGGGCTTGTCAGGTTCCCCTGGTCGATGCCACTTGGCCACCTGTCTTCAGCTGCCACACCTCCAGCCACGGAACGCAGCCCTTCACCCTCCTGAAAAAGAGCTTCTGAAATGTGTTAGTCTTTAAACAGCCACAAGCGTCTCTGGTTGCTGCGCCTTGATTGACAGGCAACAGCTCTCTGTGCTGTGCAAAACCTTCTTGTGCATATTGAGCAAAGAGTGGTTAGTTAGGTGCTGAGGAGGGGTGTGGGTCACAGTCAGTGGTAAAATATCTCTGGTACCTGGCATTACATTTTATGGCACACATGGCCCAGCCCAACAATGTGACATTTATGTCAGATCTGGCCAGGCCCGTAGCTACAGTGGGGCATCTCGGGGCCCGGCCCCCTGACCTACCGCCAAGGCCCCCCAACTTCCCATCCAGCTCAGGTGCTCCCTTGGGGGTGTGCAAAGGGGTGTGTGCGGGGTGCCCCCTGACGTATCTAAAGCCTCCCCAAAATTAAAAAATCCTGGCTACAGGCCTGGATCTGGCCCTCATAACAAATGAGTTCGACACCTCTGTGATAAGTGGGTTTTGTCTTGATGGTGTAAATATAGCTCTCAGCTCATGAAGGGGTGACATACTCACCACACTAAACCACGGAGTGCCTTAAAGATGGGAGGGGAAGGACTGTGGTTTAGAGAGCACCTGCTTCACATGCAGAATGCCCCATGTTCTGTTCCTGCCATCTTCAGGGTGGCAGGTGTTGGGAAAGGCGTTCCTCTGCCTGAGACTCTGGAGTGTCACTGCCAGTCAGAGTAGAAAATATTGAGCTATGTAGAATGACAGCCTGATGCTCTAGAAAGCAGTTTTAGGTATTCATACTTGCCCAAAACTAACATCAGAACTGAGTCACACAACTGAGCTATCCCGTGTTAATTGTAATTACCACATCCACATGATTAACACAGTGTGTGTGAATCTTAATTTTACCCAAAAATTAGCCTTTTTTCTATTTCCAGCTGCTTATTGTAATCCAAAGGAGCCAACATTGTGGGTGTGCAGTAATTTCTCTTGCAATTACCTATTCATTGCCCAAATGGGTTAATCCACCATTGCAATGTAGACAGAGAAACCTTAATCCAAGCAGATGGTGGGCTTTGATAAAGAAACAAGTTCATTACTATGTATGAACTCATTAGCTGCCTGGCAGTCTTCTGTGGCTGAAACATGTTCTTCTGCACTCCTGTCCTTCAGGGTGATATCCCCTTTGCTATTCATGTTCCTGTTTATTTATTAAAGTGTTTATTCCACACCTTGCCTACCATTCATGCAGATTACAATCAGCAAGAGCCATATAAATCTTGGGCAAAACATTTTAAACAGTATAATGACCAAAGAATGGTAATGATCGGAACAGCCCTATTATAACTTCTCCAGAGAGGACTATCAGGTGGAAGCCTTGGCCTCAACCAGAAGCCCTCTTAAACCAGATAGCTTTGTGTTGTCTTTGAAACCAAGCCAACATAAAAGCCCTCCTAGCTTCCTATGGGAGGAAGGACTGTGGATGACTGCACTTGTGCTAAAATTCAGGTGGGCAGCTGTGCTGGTCTGAAGCAGCAGAACAAAGTTTGAGTCCACTGGACTCCAGCTTCATTCTCACATCTCTTTGCTAAAGTATGTGCTAATTGGCTGCCATCCATTGATCTTACTGGCCACCTGATCCAATTTCAGCTCTGCATATGCATCTTGGCTCTGAGTGGTCCCTCCTAATGGCTGCCCCCCCACCCTCTTTTTTCCTGTTAAGTAGCCCTTGAGATTTTATTCCAGTTTGTCTGAAGAAGTGTGCTTTGCACACAAAAGCTTACATTTTGAATAAAACTTTGTTGGTCTTAAAGGTTCCCCTGCACTTCAGCTGCAATTGATTTAATATGCTTTGAGGACAGGACAACTGAATTTGCCGCTGGAGAGCCATGATTGAATGGTGGATTTTCTGGGCACAATCACACTGCAACATCTGGCAAGTGGAGCACACCCATGGCCAACCCGTGGCGTACTGCCAAAAATGTGCGATAAAAAACTACCTCCTCGAAGGTAATAGCAAACGGTTTGCCATGGGCTGCCTCTGGACTCCCTTGGTGTGATCGCGCCGGTGCGTGGCTTTTCCCTCCGGCCCCTCGTTGACGCACAGGCACAGAGGGAAGGAACCGTGGCATGCCGCCGACGTGTGGGATCACGTCCTGGCAGCTCTAATTGCAGTGGCGCGAATAGCCCCACCTCCCCCCCCCGGCGTTATCCGGCCCGTGTGGCCGGGGCCCAAGAGAATCTGAGAATTGTCCATCAGGTATAGATCCAGATTCTTTCTGAACATCTGTTGGGGTTATAGATGACACACCTGAGGATCAGAAGGATTTTGAGGAGGAAAGAGGAGACTGGGAAATTACACTGTTCCTAGTAAGTATGATCACGTGACACTGCTGAGCCCCAGGGCTCCCTCAGCCGTCTAGCACTGTAAAGCCATTGCAGCTATGCTTCTAGACTGCTGAGGGTTAGGCAAGTGGAAAGCTTCTCATCTTGCCTGAGTTTATTTAGACAGCAGTAACCAAAGTCATTCCTTTTTGGGTTATTTGGAGTTCTTTTTATTTACAGACTCATATTTTTCTGCATACCCAGTGATTCTCCCCAGTCTTTAGGCGGTTCTGGATCCAGGGTCAGAAGGAGTACTTTGGGAGCTGGCAGAGGAAACAAAGTATATTTGGGCCCCCGTCACACTGGGGGAAAAGACACAGCCGAAGCACGGCTTTTTTGAGCCGCATCAAAAGAGACGTGCGGTGGTAGGATCAGACAGATCCCCCGAGCTGCCACGCAGTTGCTCCCCGGCACGATCAGATGCCGGGGGGGGGGGGTCATGGAACGGAGAGTGAAAAAAGAGGAAGCCTGTTGCGCATGTGTGCGCCTGCACAGTTTGGCCAGGGGCCTCACATGCTGCCGGAGACGGGTGCGCTGGTGATCCCACGACCGCCCTTGATGGGGATTTTCAGGTAGGTAGTAGTGTTTTCTAGGGGTTTTTTGATGCGTGGTTTCGGTCAGAAGGGACGGATCAGGGACGGGTGCACTCCGTTTCCCAGATGTTGCGGTGTGATCGCGACCGTTTGATGCGCCCCCCGACCTGTCCCTCTTGCGGGGCAAATCCTCCCATGTGACTGGGACCTTGGTTTCTTATGGTAATGTTGCCAAATATGAGTAGATATCTCATTTTCTTACAGCATTAGGAAACCCAAGATCAAGATCATGTCTGGTTACTTAAGATCCTTGTCTTGTGTTGAGAGATTAAAGTCCTTGGCTTTGGGCTTTGGCCATGGTTCCGCAGTCACATTGCTAATGGCTGCATAATCTTTGACAAAGTAAAACCTGTGCTAACAGATCAATTTAACAAGTACTGCTGGCTGGGATGAAAACCTTTCCTGAGGGAATAGCTACTCTACAAAGTGAAATTGGCTTTACAACAGTGGTTCTCAGCCTTTTCTATCTTATGTCGCACTAATCATTCTGTCAAAGAACCTGGGTCCCACCATGATAGAGACAAGAAGGCCACTGAGGAAGGAGATTTATATTTTTACTGGCATTCTGTTATTATTGCCAGCATGTCAAAAGGTCACAGATGGATAATCCATGGCAGGTAGGGTTGGCAGGAGATGACATGTCACACTTGCAGGTGGATATGGGAATTGAGGAAGAATGAATTCTTAGTAATTGTTATGAAAACCTGAATCTCTCAGCTGGCAACCCACAGGACACTGGGAGAGGGAGACGTGACCAGGCAGTGTTCCATGATGCTACAACATTAATTTCACTACCCTCTGCCCCTCTCAACCACCAAGGTGGCGGAAGTGGCAGTGAGCAGGGGGGGAAGGCATTGGACCTTATAGCCCTCCCTGCAGCTCAGGTGACAATATCTCCCTCCACCGCAGTGGCGACGCTTGGGATGGTGGGGGAGGATCTGTAGGACTCCTCAGCCATTCCTGCCGCCAAGGTGGAAGTGCTTCTCCCCCTGTGTCCCATGAAGGCAGCAATGCTGGAGGGGGGTGGGAAAGCAGTGTAGAAGTCTTCAGCAGGGGCTGGAGTGGCCGTGTGGGGGAGGAGAAGGGGCTGTGGGAGTGAGTGGGGGGAGAGTGAATGAGAAGGGGTGGGGGACCGAGAGAGAGAGGATGAGTGACAGAGAAGAGGTAGGGGAAGAAAGAAAGAGTGGGGGAAGTGGGACAGAGGTAGTGGGGGAAAGAAAGAGTGAGGGGATGAGTGGCAGAGAAGGGGGGAGAGAAGAAGATTGGGAACAGTGACAGAGAAGGGGTGAGAGGGGAAGAGTGAGAGGGGAAGGATTCCAGAGAAGGGGTGGGAGGAAAAGGAGAGGGGTGTGCACCAAAGAAGGTCTGGGAGAGGGGGAAGAGTGCCAGAGAAGAGTGGTGGAGAGAGGAGGAAGGAAAGTCAGGGGGAATGGGAACTTGTGGGTCCTTGCTTGTATCAATAAAATGTTAAAACAATCTGTGTACCGGGTTCTCCCAGCTTTATTTTTAAGTGAGTATATAGCCCCTTTCATTGCAGAGATATAAGGGGAAAGGCACATACTCTTTCTGAAAGCAGCTAGAATCTTACTTTTTTAGAATAAAAGGTGGGGATTCAGAGAATCTGGTACATAGATTGCTGTAATGTATTCATATAATGGTACTCATTTTTTAAAACCCCTGAAAACCCCAGGTGGGGAGGGGTGATAGCTGCTGCCATGGGGGACTGAGGCAGGGGAACTGTGGGGAAACTTAAAGCCCTGTTGCCACTGTGCTGTATCTGCATTCACAGCAAAACCACAGTTGTCACCCATAAAACCATCTTGCTTGCTCTATTTGCCTAAATATCAGAACATAATCTCTCTTTTCTGCTACCCATACAGCACTTTTCAACCCAATGTCTATTCTGGCCCTCATAAGACCCACCCCCCCAGATGCTCAACTGTTCATTCCATTATGTTTATTCTTCCTAATCGCTGTTGTCTCTAATCCTTACTCTGGTAAAACCAAGTCCTATGAGGAAAGGTTGAAGGAGGAGGAGGAGATGACTAAGAGGTGATATGACAACCATCTTCAAGTACTTGAAGGGCTGTCATTATAGAGGATGGTACAGAGCTGTTTTCTGTTGCCCCAGAAGATTGGACCAGAACGAATGGCTTGAAATTAAATCAGAAGAGTTTTTGGCTAAACATTACGAAGAACTTCCTGACAGAGCAGTTCCTCAGTGGAACAGGCTTCCTCGGAGGTGGCGGGCTCTCCTTCTTTGGAGGTTTTCAAACAGAGGCTAGATGGCCATCTGACAGCAATGCGGATTCTGTAGACTTAGGTAGATCATGAGAGAGAGGGCAGAAAGGGTTGTCTCAGTGCTTAGTTCCTGTGGCCTTTTCTTACATACCCAGGGGAATGCTGATCGCCACTTTGGGGTCAGGAAGCAATTTTTCTCCAGGCCAGTTTGGCCAGGGATCATGGAGGTTTTTTTGTCATCTTCTGGGCATGGATCAGGGGTCACTGTAGGTGTGGAGGGGGAGGTATTTGTGAATATCCTGCCTTGTGCAGGGGGTTGGACCAGATGACCCTGGAGGTACCTTCCAACTCTATGATTCTATGGTATACACTTCAGGTGTGCATTTACAGTACCTTGTTCATGTTGTAAATGCTGCTGAAAATTACCTGTTGGGTTATTGTTGTTGTTTTTGGAACTAAATGTGGTGGTTTGATTTGACTGATTACTGATTTATGATCATTTCTTGGCCTGGTGACTAATTTTATTCCAAGGCCTGTTGTGTATATTTTCCTGCCAGTTTTGTTTTAACTGCTTTTTTAAAATTTGTTTTACATAAAGCCGTCTGGGGATCCTCTATGGGATGGACAGGGAGGGTAAAAAGTATACAATATACAGTAAAGCATACAGTAATCTCTGCAGGCCCTGACCTGGATGGCTCAGGCTAGCCAGATCTTATCAGGTCTCAGAAGCTAAGCAGGGTCAGCCCTGGTTGGTACTTAGATGGGAGACCACCAAGGAAGTCCAGGGTTGCTAGGTGAAGCCAGGCAATGGCAAACCACCTCTGCGTGTCTCTTGCCTTAAAAACCCTAAGGGGTCACCATAAGTTGGCTGCGACATGACAGAACTTTCCATCACCACAATCTTTGGAGAGAAACCAAGAGACATCCACGTATTTGTGAATTAATCACAGAGAGACTTGCTGTTACATGGAACTCGGAGACCACAGGAACATGTTTGCCACAGATTTCTATATTGGGAAACATCCTGCAAGAGAAACTCCCCACTCAATTGTTATTCCAAGCAGGTTTACACTATGCCTTTAGATTCCTTGTGTATTGTACTAGTGCCAATTTTGTATCTCCCACATAAAAACTAAGGCACGTTAGCCATCCAATAATGGCACTGCTTCAAAAGAAGACCTAATTGGCAGTTTCAATCTGCTTGTAATGTTCAGCTGGCCTTTTAAAAATATATATTATTTATTTATGTGTTGCACACAGAGAGAGAGAAAGTATAATAAAATGGTATATGCTGTAACTAGCGCATTGAGTACACCCCCCTCCTCTGATTCTAAAAATAAATTTCATTTAAAAAAAAAACCAGTCTGACTAGTGCATCGATAAAAAAAAGGTTTACAGCAGGAGAAATCTGACAGGTAAAATAGTGGTTTAAAAAAGACCCTTTAAGGGTTTTTTTAGATACCAAAGGGCACACAAGAGAGCAGGAATTACAACACTGTGCATTTCCAATATCTTCCCTTTAAGATAATCTTTAAATGTGCCTTAGTTTTCCTACAGTTTTCACAGGATGTCTGTTTTTGAGAACAAATAGTGAAATCTTTCTAAATGGCTAAGCTATGTGGCCATAGGCATCCTCTTTGGATCTAGAAAATAACCTTTCCCCTCCCTAGGTTTTTGCATCACTAAAGATGCTTCCTCATTAGGTACTGGTAGATAGAAGATGTGTGCTTAACAGTGCAATTCTACATGCAGTTAAGCCCAATTTTTGTTGGTTCGTGGCTACCAGCTAGTGCATGCATCTCATGATCTTGGGTGTGAGTTGGAGAGAAACAGTGTGACGACTGGAACACATTCAGCAAAGATGCTGGAATTTTGTAGCAGGCTGGCAATGGCAGGCGGAGGGAATAAAGAGTACAGTGCTATTTACTGATTTTTTTTTTTCAGTCTAGCAGCAGTTCCCAGGATAGTTCCCTAGTCTGCTAAAAAAAAAAAAAAGTGCCAGGCATCATGTGAAAATGTTACAGAAGAACGAAGAAAGAATGTTCTCTTTCACACAGTTTGCTATGCTGGAGCAGGTATGAGAAGCTTGGGTAAGATGAGTTCTTCTCAAAGAATATACTATTGTCCTGAAGAAATCCCTGTCTGAGCAAATCCCACCAGGTTTTACAGACAGGTTTTTAGAAAAAAGACTGGTGACACCCTCTGACTGTCTCCAGTTATCCTGTAAGAAAGACCTGTAGGCAGAACCCTTTTCACAGAACTGCATGTCGGACTCCCAGTTCCCACTCTTATAATCCATTGAACTGAAATTCGTTTGCAATTTCCTGGCATGCTTGACACAACAAAGGATTCTGTTTGGTGACTGCAGTACATGAAGTACAAACTTAACCTTGTCGAAACATTTACTTCAGGATTTACAAGTCTACATATCCAATGGATTCCTTTTGACTTTGTAGCGGGAATTCTGAGAGACAGACCACCAGGGAGTCAGCAAGGAGAATCAACAGTTGTTTATTAAGCATGCGGTACAGCCAAAAGCACCTCTCAGGGCACTTTCAAAACAGGGCATGTACCCCGAATGCAGGTTTGAGCCGACTTAAATAGTTTTTCAACAGAGTACAGGGGGGGAAAATCATTTCTTAGAATTGGCATGCAAAATTATCACAGACATTGACCATGAAGCCTGAAGCATTGTGTTCTTTTGCAAAACCACAAACATCCTTGGCTCATCACATGTCGCTTGTGGGAAGGCCGATATTTTCCTGCTATTGGCCAGGTGTTAACTTTCTTCATGACAAAATAACAAGCAGAGTTCAGCAATTCCTAGTAACGGGCCTAACGATGCCTAATATAGTCATGCAATCTTGTGTGTTCTGCAAAGGCTCTATTTCTTATCTCTGGTTCTCCTATTTGCAAAAGCTATGTTCCCTTAATGATTTGCGAAAGCAAATGCATTTCCCTAATGGAATGGCCTTATAATGCAAGCAAATTGCAGGTACATGCTTTAGCTTTAAGAACGGTGTTTGTACATTGTGATTCTCATGATGAATTCCTTGCAGCCAGTTGCTATGATCTTCCTTTCATTTGCTTATTTATTTACTTATTTACTTTTGGGGTGGATCCAATCTAAGCGTTCCATGGGAGGAAGAGCCACTGAATTTGGAGGGAATCTCCAGAGGCTGAAGGAAGGCAGCTTGGAAGAGGGTTGGATCCATCCCTTTATTTATAGCCCGTGTTTCTCACTCAGGGTGGATCACACAATACAAAACAATGTAACCATAAAGCATAGGACATCCAGTGAACAATGTAACAGTATTAGGATTACAAATGTGAGAAAAATCAAATGCAAAAAGAAAAGGTTTCAGACATAGGGTGCTTTCACACACACTAAGTAGCACACTTTCAATCCACTTTGTGACTGCATTCTGCTGTGTGAAATGGCAAAATCCACTTGCAAAGGGTCACTAAAGTGGATTGTAACCGCATTATTTAGCATGTGTGGAAGCAATCAATATGTTTCATGAACAATGCAGAAACAGGAATTACAAAAGTGGAAGATGGTGCAGTAGCAGGATAATACATACAATAAACATTGGAATAGACTCTAATCCTGTTCCTTTTATGAAAAGCATCCTCCTGAACCTTTCCATTTTACTGTTTGCGACAGCAGTCTTACTCCCAGCCCTGAAATACTACAAAATTAAGAAGGGGTTGGGGACTTTTTTTTTTTGCAAATGGATTTTTCAGCTCCAGACCCATAGCCAGGAAATTTTCGGGGGGGGGGGAGCTTTGGGATTTGCAGCGGGGGGCATCTTGCCATCACGTAGAGGGGCAGAGAGGGGGGCCAGTGGGCAGCCTGGGAACCAAAGCAGAGTTGGCCTCACAAAACTGGCTCAGAGGCAATGGCTAGAGGAACACTGGATACATAAGACCCCAGGAACAAACTCCAGCATAATCCAAAACAGTCTGAAAGCCACTTGCCCTTCTGCTGCTGCCTGGTGTGGGGGCTCAATCCCTGGCAAAGCAATGGGGAGGAGGCAACACATTGGCGAGGCGAGGCGGCTGGGACAGACGGGGCAGCTTCAACCTTCTCCCTCCTTTCTCAGCCATTTCCCCCCACACAGCACCCCTGACTCCCCCACCTGTCCCCACAACTCGTCAGCTCAGCCCACATCGGGGGGCCACATGAGAAGTGCTCACGTAAGGCAGGGCCTCAGTGCACAGCCCCGGCCCTGGGAGAAGAGGCCTGAAGCTGAGTAGAGGCTGCGACGGCTTGAAGAGCTGACCCCAGGGCTGTCTGTCTGTCTGGGGGCCTTCCAAAGTGCTTTCACTTTCACAGCCAACTGCATTTGGCACTCGAGAAGGTGGGACAATAAGGCTGCCTGGAAGGCGGTTGTCATCCAGCAGCTAACTGCATTTGGCACTCGAGAAGGCTGCCTGGAAGGCGGTTGTCATCCAGGCAGACTTCTGACTGCATCTCACTGGCTGACCGACTGGCTGGTGCTGGGGCTCCCCTTAAACCGATAGGGAGCTCAGCCCCTAAAGCCCCACCACTGGCTATGGCTCCTATGAAACATTCTGCATCTATTCAGGTTCTCCTTTTATCTTCAAATCACCTTCACAATGAACTGTGTGCTGACAGGGGTTCATTAGAGTGGATTAATTTTATTTATGTATTTTTTAAATTTATATCCCGCACCTTCCCACCGAGGCAGGCTCAAATTAAGACCCTCAGAACGTCCTATTTCATTTATTTATTTACAATTTCGATTTATGAATTGCTCTATCCCTCAGTACGCAGGGCTCTGGGCAATGTACAACAGAGTTAAAAACATCGGCATGACATTGTTAGAATCAGTAAATCATTCATTCCTATATTATTAATAAACTCAAGATGGCATCATTGATTTAATCCTAAATCCCACTCCGGTCTGTGTTGTCATCTTGCAGGCAGGGCGAGGAGGAGGCCAGTGGAGGAAAAGAGGGTGCCAGAATGGAAACCATCGCTGTCCTCAGCCAAAGGCATGGCAGAACATCTCTGCCTTACAGGCAATGCTCCCTCTAAGCTGCAGAGTCTTGTGAGCAGAAATTCTACTTTGTGAGCTACTGGCATTAAAGTTGTGAGTGAGTGATTTGGCTACTGCATAAATTAGTTTGCTCCGGAGACGTCCTTCCTGAGCTAAGACATAAGGACATGAGACACCAATGTTGGATCAGGCCAAAGGCCCATCCAGTGGCCAGAAATACCATGTGCCATCAGGAGGTCCACCAGTGGGGGCAGGACATTAGAAGCCCTCCCACTTAAGACAAAAATGTGTGAGCCAGAGGTTAAAAAACTGTGAGCTAGCTCACACTAACTCAGCTTAGAGGGAACACTGCTTACAGGCCCTGTAGAATTGCATTAAGTCCCTCAGGGTTTTGGTGGTATTTGGCAGAGAGTTGCACCAGGTAGGAACCAGGGCCAAAAAAGCCCTGGCTCTGGCTGAGGACAGCTGGATATCTTTGGGGCCAGGGATCACCAGCACTCTCCCAGGGACGTACCAGAGGAGGTGGTCCCAAAGATATGGAGGCCCAGACCGCTCAAGGCCTTGAAGGTCAACACTGAAATCTTGAACCTGACTTGGTACTCCACTGGGAGCCAGTGTAGCTGGCACAGAGCAGGTTGTATGTGAGCCATCCATGGTGTCAGGACTTGCACCGCCACATGTATATGAGTCTTCCATGGTGGCGCAGGCAGCAAGAACGCCTGCAAGTAACATCAACAAACAGCCATTACGGCTGTTCGAACCCCACTGCGGCCGGGGTGAGCTCCCGGCGCTAGTCCCAGCTCCTGCCCACCCAGCGGTTCGAAAGCATTAAATGGCAAGTAGATAAATTGGGTACCTGCCCCTAGGTGGCAGGAGGCACCCTCCTCCTTCTGAGTTAGAGGCAGCAGTGGCAGCAGCGGCGGCAGCAACGATGGCGGAGCAGTTCCTGGCGGCCCAGTGGAGCGACGTTGGAGGCGGAATCCGGAGAGGTGGAGGCTTGGAGAGCGCGGTGACATGCGGCGCAGCGTGGTAGAGCCATCAAGGACGTTAGCCAGAGCTGCAGCCGACATGGGGCCGCGCGACAGAACAAAGCCTGCCGGAGGAAACTGCCCGGAAAAAAGACCTGCTCCAGAAGGGCACTGGAAGGATGCTGTTACCCGAAGCCGCCGGAGGAAGCTGGACAACAACAAAGCCCTGGGTGCTGGTAGGCAGACACTACCCTATAGACAATGTGGCCCTAGTTAGGTGAAATTGGAGACTCTATGTAAACCGCTCAAAGACCTGTTAAGGGTTAGAGCGGTATATAAATTGAATGTAAATAAATAAATAAATGGTGTCAGGACTCGCACAGCCACATTCTGGATTAGTTGGAGATTCCAGGTCAATCTCAAGGGCAGGGCAGCATAGAGTGAGTTACACTAGTCTAGCCTGGAGGTGACTGTTGCGTGGATTACAGTGGCTAGGTCAGGGCGCAACAGGAAAGGAGCTAATTTCTGAGCTTGGAGTAGATGGAGTAGCCTGGCAATATTCGTGACCTGGGCCTCTATGGTTAGGGAGACATCCAGGATCACACCCAAACTCCTGGTGGATTGCACCAGCACTAGTGGTGCCCTGTCAAGAGCGGGAAGTCTATGTCCCAACCCTGAGCCCCTTCCCAGCCACAGAACCTTCATCTTTGTCAGATTCAGTCCCAGCTTGCTCTTTTTAAATCATACCACCATGCCCTCCAAGCCCACAGCCAAGTTATCTAATACTCATTTCCATCCACCGAGACACAGGGCGTATCTGCTGAAAAGTATGCAGACGGAGAGTGATTCAGCTAGTAGATGGACTAGCCTGGCAATATTCGTGACCTGGGCCTCTATGGTTCGGGAGACATCCAGGATCACGCCCAAACTCCTGGTGGATTGCACCAGCACTAGTGGTGCCCTGTCAAGAGTGGGAAGTCTATGTCCCAACCCTGAGCCCCTTCCCAGCCACAGAACCTTCATCTTTGTCAGATTCAGTCTCAGCTTGCTCTTTTTAAATCATACCACCACGCCCTCCAAACCCACAGCCAAGTTATCTAATATTTCATTTCCATCCACTGAGACACAGGGCATATCTGCACAACAGACTTAAGCTGGTCTAGCACTCATGACTGAATAGCAAGTCTTTCTACCCAAGGATCCCTGGAACTGTAGTCCTGTGAAAGGATTTAGGGATCACTTTCAAAGACTTCTCAGCCCCCTCAAGAAATTATAGCGTTCTCAAGACTCTTGGTGAAGAAGCCCTGATAACTAAAGTGGTATAGACTGATATAGGTTAGATAAGCTTGCCAGGTGTTTAGTATTGACCCGAACAGTCTGTTATTTTCAATTACTCTCCAGTGAAAAAACCCTGAAAAAATACTAGACATATTTTTTTTCAGTGTTTTCCCTGAACAGTCAGTCAAATCATTGGACTGTTTGGGTCAACTGGCAGTGCTGAGGCAGCCCAAGTATGAAACAGCTGCGGCAGCTGCTTCGTGCTTGCCCTGGGTGCTCCTGGCTGCACAAACAGTGTGCTTCACAATGTTTGCCCTGGGGGGTGGGGGTGGAGCCTGGGAGGAGGGGCTGGAGCCTTCGTATGTCTGGTATTTTATTTTTTTTAATCTGCAACCCTAAGGTTAGAGGTTTCCCACAGTCTGTGCCATTGCAAGGTCTTTCCATACAATATTGCTTGTATTCTTTGCAATTTTTTTTCCAGCACTCCCACTAGTTCTTCTAAAAGTAGAATCAGAACAATGTGCTGGTGTAACATAGTGGCTGAGAGAATGAACTGTGATGTGGGAAGACCTTGAGTCACGCCTCCTCTCTGCCATGAACTTGCCAGGTGGCATGAAGGTAATTTACAATAATCCTCTCTTCCCAACTGTAACAGGAGGAAGATATTGCTGGCACACTTATATGATTGTCGTACAGATTACTGAGAAAATGTATGAGAAGCCCATTCTGAGCATCCTAGAAATATGCTGGTAAGATATATATGTCGGTGCTATAAAGTGTGTTTGTGTGTGCGCGCATGCACACACAGGCAAATGGTACTTCCAGTGTGCCATAAGCAATTTCTCACTTAAAATTACAAGTGTTTTCCAGTCTCTTTGGGCATGTATGTGAATATTGTTAATGCAGGTCAGAAAACATAATACTGTTATTAGATTAAACATATGCAACTCCCTGAGCTGCTCTTTGTCCTGATCAGAAAAAACATACAAGTTAAACCTCCCTCCCCCTAGTCCCAGTCCAATTTGGGGCTCTCCATAGCTGCTTCAGATAGAAATGTAACGAGACGGGTGGTCTAGTCTGGACACAGCCTCCAATGTCTTGTCTAGAGGCATCCTAAGAGGGCCATTTTAAAATAGAATTTAGATTCCAGCCGAGTTAGAAATTGCATCTGAATTACTCAAGTAGGAAACAAAACTGATTTAAGCACAACTTGAGAAAATAGCCTTTATTCAGTAACTTTAAAAAATCAATTCAGCTTGGGGCTTTTGTGACAGAGACATTTTTCAGTTCTAGCATAGGCATTGCCAATTGTAAACTGGGCATGTACGTAAAGCAATAACATGGCCATTTACTAAAGTCCGGTCAAATCCACTTAACCCCCCATTCTCAAAATTCCCATTCTGCTGTGCAATCTGACCATATAAATGCATATTCATGTCTAAATGACCAAACACACACTTCTTTTTTTAAAAAAAACATATTTTATTGTTTGGATATACTTAACAAATAACATTACATTCATATACTTTTCATTTCCCCCATATATCCCTTTCCTTCCCCTTCTTCCCCCCCTTCTCGTGGCCTCCCGCAATGCTCCACCCTCCCAAACACACACTTCTGAAGTCCAGTTGCTGTTTCTCCACTGCAAGGATTTGAAGTATTAATGTGACAGGCAATTGACTGCTGAGAAGTTATAAAGAATTGCTTAACCCCTTCCCCAAAATTCTTCTCCTTAGCTGCTTTCCCCTACTTGTTACAGCAAAAATATATCTGGAACCTGGGCTGAGGTAAAGGTGGGAAAGTTACATAAACTGGGACTCAAAGGATAAATTATTGGGACCCAGCTATGTCAAGCTACGTTTGAATACAGTTTGTGTATTTACCAGTCCAGTCTCAGATGAATTCTGATTAGTTCAATTACCCATGCAATACATTTATACATGTGCAGTGTTCACCTAACAGATGGTACATCTCTGCTTCCTGTACAATGATATCCTTAATCTTAAAGGAGTAGAAGCTGTCACCACCGTGATAATTTATGGGATTTTTCTTGGTGCCAATTTGCAGTTGATGTCTATCAAGTTATTTCCACTAGATTAGTGGTAAAAAAATAGCCCTTTTCAGGCATTACACTCCCAGCACTGCAACTGCATGTACTGGGAGAGGGTGCTCCTCCTGAGTAAGTCTCCCAGTGTGTACAATCACAGCACCAGAAACATAATGCTTGAAAAAGGCTAATTGGCTCCAGGTCCCCAAATCATCTCCCTTACAAATAAAGTGTTCTCTAGATTCTCCCCCTCAACTTGAATATGGTGGGTGTGGAATTTTAGAAACACAAACCCAGCATTTTGAAATACAGATCGGGAACAGATTCAAGAGTTTTCTTGTGAAGGCAGGCATGTCTCTTCTGTTATTTCATTCCTCCAAGTGAGGTAACCCCTTTATTTTGACTTTTCTGCAGTGACAGTAGAGCTCATTATTTATTCCCTTCACAACAATAATAGGGACGGCAACTTAAGGGAAACATTCTTTTTAATCTCTTTAAGAACATTCTGTAACAGGGCAAAACTGGACTGGCTGTTAATGAATGAAAGCTGCCTTTCAAACGACTTTTGACATTTAGGGTCAAGTATTAATTCAGTCATGCCGGCCACATGACCACGGAAACATCTTCGGACAGCGCTGGCTCTTCAGCTTTGAAACAGAGATGAGCACCGCAACCCTAGAGTCGGACTCGACTGGCTTTCGAGCAAGGGAACCTTTACCTATTAATTTTAACCCCAGAAGACAGAATGAAGCCACCCTTGTAAGCCGCCATGAGCCCGCTCTGCGGGGAGGGCGGGGTATAAATCCTAATAAATAAATAAATGAATGAATGAATGAATGAATGAATGAAGGTCACAATGAAAGTAGATCTTGTATTTTTCACAAGACTTGCTTTGTTAGAAGAAGAAAATGCCTTTCTTATTCTGAAATACATTTTACATGCAGTTGTTTTTTCAAAGTTCATCCCTAAACCCACTTTTTTGAAGACTTCAGCTTGATCACCTTGATAATTTCAGCATGGCCAATGGAGAAGATGTTGACTCCTGATAATGTGTTTGACATGAGGATCTCAGAATGCCTGCAGTGGTGCAAGGGGGGGGGGGGGGGGGTTAGTTCTCTGTGGACAGTCAGTCATGCCCGTAGCCAGGATTTTTTTAATTTGGGAGGCCTTTTAAAAAGTCGGGGGGCACTGAAATTTGCACACGGCCTCTGCTTTTCCAAGCCGAGTGCAGGCATGTGCAGCCTCCCCCCCCTTTTCTCCAAAAGTTGTGGGGCCTTGGAAAGAAGTCGGTGGGCCGGGCCCTGGGAGGCCCCACTGTTGTTACAGGCCTGCAGTCAGTGGACGCCTGACTCATTTAGCCATCAAAACACAGTTTTCCAGAGATCTGCTGTTAAAAGACACATACTTAGAATCTGCAAACACTTAGCAAAAGCATTCTTTATAGTTTTTTCTGTTAGAATGTTTCTAAATATTCCCTTTAGGGGTTTTTGATCTGGGAAGTGATGTCTGTTTCCGATCATTCAGAAAGAATATAATAGATTTGGAAAATGTTTTCCTTAGTGCCTCAGAGCAAATATATATCCATTAGTGTTCTAAAGAGGTGTTTGGTTGAGCTTTCTCCCCTGTAAACCCTTGCATTCCACATTAACTGAGGAAACATCACTCTCTGGTGATATCTCTACACCATACATGTAACCACTGTGGTGCCGACTCGTCAACTTAATATTTAAAAACTGTGTTTTTGTTTTGAACGTGTCTTTCCTGATCTATTGGCTTTTGGACTTCTGTTCCTGGCTGCAAAGGCTGTTATCCCCCCCCCCTTGAATAGTGTTGCCAGATCCCAACCTAGAGATTTGTCCTGTCCTTTTCATCTAAGAGCTTTAAACAGGAGATGCCATAACAGTGGATTCACCTGCCCCTTCCTTCTTTTGTCTCTTTCCTACCTGTTCCAATGAGTGGGATTTCAGATTTGATGAATATCAAGTCAAGGAGGTACCTGGGACAAAAAAGACTGGGGAATAATTTGGTGGGGAGATGCTACATCTGCTGGTCTTCCTGCTTAATGGGGGATTTTAAAAATTCAGAGCAAACCTCCAGGTTGCAGTCTGGAAGTAGCAATCCTTCCACTGAGCTACCTGCCAGTATGGACTCTGCCAGATAGCCCTGGACCGGATCCAGTATCACTTCTGCCCTGAACCAGTCTCTGCCCTACAGCTGCTCCCCTCAAAAATTGCATCTCCAGCCCTGCTTCTGCAAGTGCTGTCCAGCTTCTGGCTGGCTCTTCACAGGGAGTAACTTGATTGGCATGTTTCAGTGACCTGCTTGCTTTACAAAATTGTTCCTGGAATCTGCACGTATCTCTGGTTCCCTTTGCACCTGCTACCATACTGTTCATGTCGCCAATTTTTCTTTCCAAGTTTGCTTTGCCCAAGAATATTTGTATACATTTTACAAAGATTAGTGAATGGGGATACTGTATCTCTGACACCTACCACACACTGGTGCAGTTTTATTTCACACTGGAGCAATTCAAGAATGATTAGGTGACCTTTCCCTAGTTTTTCAAAGCATGGAGTGGCATAGAGATATGGAGACAGAGTATGGTACATGAGTTACAGTGCCATCCTAAGGGTAGCAATCCTTAGGGTAGCACTGTTAGTTGTGCTGCAATAAATGGAACAAAAGATATTCTGAACTATCAAATGATTGTTGGAAATGTCTTGAGTTACAGTGCCATCCTAAGACGTTGCACCCTTCTAAGTCCCTCGAAGTCGGGGCTTGGAAGAATCCTTAGGGTAGCATTGTTAGTTGTGCTGCAATAAATGGAACAGAAGATATTCTGAACTATCAAATGATCGTTGGAAATGTCATAATAATGTGGGTTCATTTTTCCATATGTGGTGGACTCATGAGAAAGTTAAAAAATATTGGTCTTGGATACAGGAAAAGAAAGTCTTTAATGGGTTCTACAACCTGAGCTTCACAGGGATATAACCTCTGGTCTTGGGGAAGTCCCCTGAATTTACCAGTTACTTCTGCTACAGGGAGTGCATTAAAATGGACAATGCAGAATAGTCTGATAATAAGGAACTTTTAGATAGGATAGATATGGATGGCCACCAAGCAACCATGTCATGGGGCACACTAATCTGGCCCTAGGGGGAAAAAAACCTTTGATTTTTGAGAGCTGATATATAAAGATTCAGCCTTACAGTATTCAGTGAATATTTTTAGAGTTTGACTCATACCAGCTGCAGAAAGTGAGAGTAAGACAGCATTGTTGGCATATAAAGGAATGAAAATTGTGTGACTACCCAATTTAGGAGCATGGAGGTCAGTACAAGCAACTTCTAAGGAAGGGCATGTATGAAAAGGTTGAAAAGATGTGGAACAAGAACACAGCCCAGGCACACACCCCTAATGACTGTGACCAGATTGCAAACAAGAGCCTTGGAAATTATATTGCACTTTCAGGGACAAAGAGTTATACAGTTGCTTAATTAGGAATAGTAGCCTAGCAGGTATAGTTGTGGCTTCTAGTTTCTTCCAATGACGTGTTCTGGAGTTTGAAGCGAAAAGCAAATGCAGCATAAAACTTTCCATTTTTAGATGATGGATCTCATCCATGAGCTGCCTCCATCCAATTATCCAGTTTAAACTGTAAATGAGAAGCATAAAAGTTACCCAGGACACATAAAAGACAGTAATTAGCAGGGTTGTTTCTTTCCCCTTTCTTATAAATGGGGATTGCCAATGCATGCCACCACTGGTTAGGTATTACTCCTTTTCTATCAACTGTCATAAACAAGGCAGTAATTATAGGCAGCCACTAACAAGCATTGACTTTTCAAGGATCGGGTGGAATCCAATCAGGCCTAGGTGCCTTACCACCCTTTAAACAATCAATCAACAATTTAACTTCATCCACTGATACTTGATCCTCTGACTTCTCTAGAGTATCATCTGTAAAAACAGCACTGGAGTTATGGAACATATTTTCAAAATAGTGTTCCCAAACCATGGATAAATTTCTAAGCTTGAGTAATGGAGCTCTGTAGGAAACCATTAACTGTTTTCCAAAAAACCTTTGTTGTTATAAATGGAAGCCCACAATAGCATGGACCAAGTCATTGATTTATATGCCTCTTTTAAATCCTGAGTACAGACCTATTATGCTGTTTAGCTTTCAAATAAAGGGTAAGGGAAGCATGAGAGTTACTAATGCCTCTAAAATTTAGGTAGGCTCTTGACCTCTGGGTCTTCAGGGTCTGACAGTCCCTGTCTAGTTTTCACTGCAGTATTCCACAGCAGATAAACAAAGGCCTCACTAGAGCTATCTTTCCTGTATGTTATTCTTTGTGATATTTCCCAGAATTACTTCCTGCTGGGGGGAAAAACAGGCGCCTGATCAGTAGAGATATCAATTCTGAGTTGAGAAATTCTGGGAAATTTAGGCGTGGAGCCTGGGAAGGGTGGAGTCTGGGGGAGGGAAGGATCTCAGCAGGGTACCAGGCTTTGGACTCCACCCTCTGATTGCCATTTCCCCCAGGGGAACAGGTCTCTGTCGTCTGGAGATCAGATGTAATTCTGGGAGATTAACCAGCCCTACCTGGAGTCTGGCAATCCTACTGACCAGGCCTGTCTCTGTAAGTCTTCCTTGATCATCCCAAGAATTACTTCTTGTTGGAACTGATGGGAATTGTAGTTTTCAAGGCCTTCTACACTGACCTGGAAGCCCCAGAGACTACCAGTCCCATTTAGGAGAGAACAAGTGCGCTTCAGCTAGGTCAGACCTGTGGACATTCTCACTTCTAGTTTGGCCCTTAGACAACATTGTCCAAAAGGAATCAAACAAACAAACAAACAAAAGGTAAAAGGCTTGTGTGAATTGAATTGTCCTTTAGTTGGAGGTTTTTACATATTCAATTGCTCCATGATCCTCTTTTCAATATTAGAACTCAGATGGCAAAGTTTAAACCTGAATGGCTGGAACATCCTTCGCTAATGAATAAAGCATCAGCTGTCAGTGGGGGTGAAGAAAAAGAGTCAGTTCTGATCATCTGCTGGTGGCTGACTTGAAGAGAGAATGAAACAAGCCTGTTCATACAAGTGGTATACGTGCATGAGCAGAATACCATCAGAGTTGTGAAGTTTTGACTGTATATGACATGATTTTTTTAAAAATCAAGATGTTTCTTTCCTCAGAAAAGGAGTCGCATAAGTTCATGCTTCTGTTGTTGAGTGAATAACCCTAAGCAGGTAAATCCCATTTATTCGATAAGGGCTTACTCCCGGGAAAGTATTCTTAGGATGACATTGTAAACCACTTGCATTCGTTGGCCCAAACAAGCTTTTTCCATACATGTCAGCTGCCCTCTGAGATTCTCCAAACCAGCTCAATCAGCTCTGCTCCTTCCTCTCCCATTTTTGCTTCTTCACCTTCTCACATTCATATGGTGAAGGCTGGTGAGAGAGACTGACCTGCTATGATTTATTAGAATGCCGTGCTCGCACACAAGTTTTCCTTTTTTGTTCACCCACTATGTGCCATTTTGCTTACACCTCGTGGTACTGATCCATGTGGCACCAAGTCTGCTGAATGTGCAGAGATGACTCTTCCCCCAAAGTGGCCACTTGGGATGGCACAGGCGAGAGGGTACAGACGTGCTCCTGAGGAGCAGCTTGCTCCCAGCAGGAGGCAATACAGGCACACACACACACACTAAATCCAAGCCAAGCTCCTAAAGCATTAGCAGTACTGCTCAGGCTGTGCTTGTTCCCAGCAGGTGGTGCTGTGGAAGAAGGTGAAAGGCCTTTGTGGCTGCTAGCCAGGATCCCTGCAGCTTTGCTTGCCCTGATGTTTCTTGGCATGCTTCCACAGGAGGAGGTAGCAGGTGACATACCTCCTTGGAGGTCCAGCTGAATTTGGTAAACCTCAAAAAAGTTGAAAACAACCAACTTTATCTTTGTGCCAACATTTCAAAGATGCATGTAGGGTCACTCTCTTGCATACTTTTATATCACCTTAGGGATTCCTCTCTGAGCACTGCCCCCCCATTCCTTGTACATTGCAAAGGATCTCCCCCTCCTCGATGTATTATTTTATTCTGCAAGCACCTATCAGCACCAATTTAAAAGCAGCAAGGGCATTTGTTTGTTTTGCTTAGAGATGAACAAGGGAGGAAAAACCATAATTGTCCTACAATATGCTAATAGTCCAAAGTGAATCACACCAGTTGCAGCTTGTGAAAAACGAGGCTATGCCATATACAGTGTCTGTGCTCTGCTGTGCATATTTTGATGGACTGCACTTCTAAAAGCTTAGAAGTGATGCACAAAGCTAAAGGACTGTGGAGGGTTAATTTTTCACAGAAACAGAGAGCCTTGAGTGACAGGCTGCTCCAAGCAATCTGATGGGTTAGCATCAGCTGAACAAAGAGAGACTTTAAAAAAAAATAAAAATTAAAATGTATTGAAATATAACAGCAATGAACAACGTACAAACTTATTCATGCATTGACAGATAACCATATCATGAAATACATCACTATACAGTATGTTTAAATCATTCAATACTGAATACTGTACCACAAATATCTTATCATTAATCATGAACACTATATTATAGTATACTATATTATGGTATTACATATCCAAAAACTATCACCATAAGCGTGACTAACATTATCTTATGAGTATAAACTTAACAATTCATGAACTATACTCCTGTTAATTGGGAGACAAAAGTTACACAAATAGACCTACAAAGTGGTCATAATGTCATAGTGTCAAGAATTAATCAAGTACCTTTTAGAAGTGATGTTGTCTGCTGTATATTCCAAAAATGGAAACCGTTTGTCTAATAGATTGGAGAAGCCTGAATGCATCTCTGAGTTAGCGATGAAATCAGCTATCTTGTCTATCAAGAGTATTCCCCACATCTTAGCATACCATTCATCAACAGAGGGTATGGAAACCTTTTTCCAGTAGGTTGCAATTAGCCATTTGGCTGCTGTAAACGATATCATAATGAGTTCTTGACTAATTTTGGGAATCTCTGGATTGTGCCATAAATCAATTAAAATGAGTTTGATTTTTTTCAGGGACCTGATAACCAGTAATGAGCTTGATTTGGTGAAAAATTTTTTTCCAGACCATCAATTCCCCAATTCCCCACAACCCTTCCAACATTGTGGAGACATCCTAGAATTTACACGATGAAGCCAGGAAGGAGTTGAGTACCAGCGTGTTAATATCTAATATGCTAGGAGTTGTATTTTTAAAAAATTGGCACAATATGGAGGGGCTCATCATATTTTATCCTATTGTGAATCACTAATAATAAGATTGCAATCTCTGTTCCATGCTATTTGATAGTGTAAGTGGTAACCTGAGCTGTGCTGTAATAAAATATCATACATTCTGGAATGTAATCCTTTTTGAGTGGGTGAATATTGTTTTATAAATCTCTCAAATTTGGTAAGAGGTCTGTTAAGTTGACTCCGTATATGAGGTGAATCAATCAAGTGTTTTAATTGAAGGTATTCAAACCATGGAAGAGTAACTTTCGCTTTCTGTTCTAATTTCAGTTTATCCATTATCCTACCATTATGCAAAATATCAATGAATCTGGACAGATCAGATTGACTCCATACCAAGAAGTAAGAAGGACTGTTTCCAGGAGGGAACCAGCTTTGATCTAAAAAGCTAGAAGTTGGAGAAGGAAAGGGAGCAAATGAGTTATTGTATTTGTCCCAGGTCTAAAACAATGAGATTAAACAATTCATAAATTTGGATTTCTTTAGGATGTTCATTAGGTTTGCACCACAATAAACTTTTAATATTCATGGGGTACATCAAGCTTTCTTCTATAATTTTCCAATCCTCTTGATACTCAGAAGTATACAATTTTTGGTATAAAAGATAGAATTGATGCCTCATAATAAAACTGTATATCAGGAAGGGCTATGCCACCTTTTCTAGTTGGATGATGAATTTACCCTCGGACAACTATTGTGTCATACAAACTGACTCAAAGAACATTGCCATTTTTAAAGTTGGTCTGATTTGAGATGAATAAGGAGAGATCTAAAAAGAAAAATCATTTGGAAGAATGAAAGTCTTAGTTATATTAATTCTGTCTATCCAGGATAAGGGCACATCATGCCATTTCTGTACAATATCAAAAATTATTTTATTCAACTCTAAAAAATTATGTTTGATTAGATCCTAAAGATTTAACAGTATGTTTATTCCAAGGTATTTCCAACTAGATTTAACCCACTGATAGGAGTAATGATATTTAACATATGAGATTTGATCCATTGATAAGTTTATCAAGTAAAGTAGAGATTTGTCTAGATTAACCTTCAGTCCTGAACACCTACTAAAATCTAACAATATACAATTAATGATTGGCAGAGATTGTGCTATATTTGTCATATATAATACCAACTCATTAGCGAAAAGATTTAATTTTAGAGAGAGACTTTGAGCTAAATGCTGAGGAGAAGAATTAATTCGGAATTTAGCCCTGACTGAGAATGGTTTAATACAGGCAGGAGAACTGGGGAAAGTTGGCAAGGATGAGTGGGTAGTTAGACAGAGACTCCCATTTGGGCCAAGGAAAGGAGATAGTGAGAAGAAAATTTCCCTACCCAGTCAAACAGGGTGTTAGCTCTGAAGAGTGAAGAGATTCTTGGTCTGGTGTGGTTAGAAATTGTCTTTAGAGACCTTAAGAGTCTGTTAGCCGAACTGCTTTATCTACAGCAGAGGCCAGACTAAATGTTTGGGGTCCTTTCGCCTGTGTATACAGAAGTCCAAAACTGACGCAAGGAATTTCCCAGTGGTATTAACGGAGACGAGACTAGTACCTTGAAATCAAGTTGTTCTTTTTACTTAGTAATAATATTTGTTTCACATACATACAAAAACGGAATCACACACACAATCATATAAGTTCCTCAGGGTTACAAGAGTAGGAAATAGTCACTTTTATACTAAAGGATGGGAAAGAGGAATAGCAAATACTTATCTGATCTGAACCTTGACCTTCTCAATGAAGAATACAGGAATAAGACTAGAATAACTATAGGAAATCTATATGCACACGGTTGGAACCTGCCAAACACGTGTGGACCTTTGTGGCTGCAGTCCACGAGGTCAGTAAGAACAAAAAGTTACTTGTACAGCAGGGCTGTAAGTAAATAGCTTAAGGGAGAAGATGGCTAGCGGGGTTCAAGCTGTTGAACTTCACTTTATAAAGGGGGGCTCTTGGGGGCTGGCATTGATGCCATCCTCCTTGTCCCTCCTACCTATGGTCCGTTCCAGGAAAGGATGAGTGGGTAGTTAGACAGAGACTCCCATTTGGGCCAAGGAAAGGAGATAGTGAGAGGAGAATTTCCCTACCCAGTCAAACAGGGTGTTAGCTCTGAAGAGTGAAGAGATTCTTGGTCTGGTGTGGTTAGAAATTGTCTTTAGAGACCTTAAGAGTCTGTTAGCCGAACTGCTTTATCTACAGCAGAGGCCAGACTAAATGTTTGGGGTCCTTTCGCCTGTGTATACAGAAGTCCAAAACTGACGCAAGGAATTTCCCAGTGGTATTAACGGAGACGAGACTAGTACCTTGAAATCAAGTTGTTCTTTTTACTTAGTAATAATATTTGTTTCACATACATACAAAAACGGAATCACACACACAATCATATAAGTTCCTCAGGGTTACAAGAGTAGGAAATAGTCACTTTTATACTAAAGGATGGGAAAGAGGAATAGCAAATACTTATCTGATCTGAACCTTGACCTTCTCAATGAAGAATACAGGAATAAGACTAGAATAACTATAGGAAATCTATATGCACAGTGTACTGAAGTGTCTGGTAAAAACTCTGGAACAAAAGCCTCTCAACATAAAGATTTAAGTCACTGTGAAAAGCTTAAGAAACTCTTATTAACCTGAAACATAAGAACTAAAGTCTGTGCATGTACTTATTTTACTTCAGAGTTGTCTATACTGAGTTACCTCAGAAATTTAATACTTGATTTCACCTGACCTTTCTATGTTGAATAAAATATGTTGTTAATTTGGAATATAAAAACTTCTTGAGTGCCATTTAAGTTGTATAAGTTAAAGGGGGCTCCCATCCCTCCCCTCGGGTTCCTGTGCTGAGCCAACAGCCCAAAATATTATACTGTGATAGGGTGGGACAGCCAGAATTCTTCAGGAAAAAGGAAAACAGACAACTAAGGTGGCTCAGTCACAAAAAGGAAAGAAAAACGGAGGGAAAATCTCGCATCTGAGGAAGGGAAGTGGATGAGGGTGTCATACATATACCTGCATTTGTTAGACCCTAGAGACAAGATATATATCATCCTATTCTGAACTCCTAGACACTGAGAGGAGAGGGCTGAATCCTGAGGAACTGTAGCTCTAGCACCCTCACTCTGACAACAAATGTGAAAGGCATCCCTAAGGACAAAACAGGGACAGCCATCTGCCTCCAAACTGCACCATCAAAAACAGCTGTAGAAGCTGACAAACGAACTTGTAGCCAAGTTAGTTTTAGGAAACTGCACACTGGATTAAGACTAAATTTTCCAATGGTAGAATGGAATTTGCCTGCCTCCTGATCTCCATGAAATGCTGCTCAGGTGGAGGGGAGGGGGGAGGGGTAGTAAACCCTAACAAACTACATGAAGTGGGTCTGCAGCGGGAATGGGGAATTCACTGAAATTGCCACTCTAGTCTGGATCTAACCCTGTGGCTGCAGTCCTAAGAAAACTTTCCTGGGAGTAAGCCCCATTTAATTAAATGGTATTTACTTCTGAGTAGGCTGGTTCAAGCTTGCTCCCTAAGGTTACTTCCACACACCAATGATACACTGTGATTTTCCCATTGTCGCAGTAGCTGCCAATTCAGTGTTTCCATATGGCAGTTCTTCTCACATTTTCCCTGCCCCAGACCCCTGTTGTGACCACTTTCCCCCCCACTTCACCATTAGGGCTTTTTCCCCCTTTCTTTCTTTTTTAGAAATCCATAACTGTTATATCATTATAGTGTTGCAACATTATAATGATATGTCTATTAGGTCCTTTGAATTCCCTGTTCTAATTGGTTTTTTTAAGTCATAGCTATTTTCATTGTGGTGATATAAGTGGAAGGGCATGTATCTGCAATGAAATGGGCTGCAGACTTAATTTTTAATAATGAAAGCTGGGAATTCAGAAGGCCTGATAGACAGATCATTATAATGTTATAACAGTATAGTGACTTGTCAACTGCTAGTTAAAAAAAAAACCCCGAAAAGCTCTCAGGTGGCAAGGGGTTAAGGGGAATGACCACTATGGAAGACTTGGGCAGGAAAAATAGTACCAGAGTGGACAGAACTGTGAAAGACTCAGGCCTGGCTTTTCTGCTTTCCTAAAAGATCATAGTAAAGCAAATTGAGGAAAGATGGCAGGAAAGCCAGAGAAAAGCCAGAAAGTGCACAAGAACACCACAGTGCTGTGCTGAAATGAGAAAAAAGCCTCCTGCCCATTAGTTGCAAAGTCTTGGTATGGAACTATCTAATAGTGCCAAATATTATTCCTTTTAGCATGATATATTCTGCTGCCTTTATTTGCTACTTTCAGTTCTTTGAGTCCCACAAGCCTGAATTAAACATTATAAAGACCCCCAATACATTAATCTGACTGTGCAATGCAACTATTCCTCCAAGCAGGAGCTCCGATGCCTGTCATTCAAATCAGACCTTTACCAACAATACAAAACAAAGCAAACCATGCCTTCATTATGGGAAACACTTCCATACATTTTTACTTGAGGGGTTTGCAGGCAAAACAAATGTTTTATTAACAAGAAGGCGTTCAGTCATCACATTGCTCAGTTTCACACACTGTGAGATCAGAGCGTCTCCCACAGACAACAGCATGTAAAAATAGCAATACTATGCTGAGGCACAGCACACACACACACACACACAAATAACAAACGGAAAATTGCAGACTGGGCTGCTGCTGGAGCTCAAACACACCTCAGATTCCATCTTTGGCTTCCTAACCACTCTAATATCTATCACAAACTCCTTTTAAAGCACTTCACTGCCTTCAAATAGCCCCTTTACCTCTTACCCTCATACATTATTGCCTGCAACTATGTATAAAATCATATTTTCACCCCATCCATTCTCCAAGGAGCTCAGGGTGACAGACACGATTCTCCCCTCCTCCATTTTGTCCTTATAACAACCCCGGGGACCTTTGTAACTCAGTGGGTATTTGAATGTGCAGCACTTTAGCCCTAGTCAGGCACTCTAACCATTATACCACACTAACTCTTTGACTCACCTGAAGCTGACATAAGGTCTCTGGCTTTCAAAGAGGTCTGTGTCCGTTCTCTCTTGCTGCTGCTTCCATCAGGATCTCCCTCCAAGACTGCTTACACGATGGCATTCCGATCCCACCCACCCCATCCCAATTCCTCTTCAAAAATCATCTCTTTCATAAAGCTTTTAACTAAAATCCAGTTGGAAAGTGCACTGAAAGTGGATCGAAAGTGGATTGTTTAGTGTGTGTGATCGCAGCCATTATCATACCTATCTGAAACAAAACCTAAGTGTGTGCAACTGGATTGGGGCAGAGTCTTCCTTGGGTGGTTTTTCCTCTTCTGTTTCTCCTGTTCCTTAGTGGTCTTCCCTCATACACTGCTCAAATTTAGAAGAGAAGATCTTCAGGTCAGAAGTCTTTCTTCTTCATAGTTAACCCAATAACACGTCATGGGCATCAATGGCAATATATTTTTTTTTTTTAAAAAAAATAGTCCGTAACTGTAGTGTGTGATCACACAAATGTGAAAACAAATCTTCACTCGCACTTAACTGTGGATCTGTTATGAAGTGTTAGACGAACAGATGGGACTTGCTAAGGGGAAAGAAATGGACAGGGATCTCTGCAGGTTCTGTTGTGAAGATGACTATTAAATAAGCAGAGGATTTAAGCTTTACACTCACCAAAGGCCAATTCACACAGTTAAAGCTGTTATTAAACAGAACCCAAGATGTCATGAAAGCTGTTATGTCAGGCAAGATCCCACATTTTGCTGTACAGGTTTCTTTGAGCTATTATAAGACTCACATCCAAACAGCATGCAACAAATTGCTTGGACCGAGCATCCTAATCCCTGTCCACAGAATCCTTTCAAAACTGTGGGCTGAGTCTGAGTTTTCAAGAATGATTCATCCCCTATTTCCCAAAATGGTGGGAAGCTCCCAAGATTATTTTACTGAGGGGGGTGCTGCTGTGAGGAGAAACAAAAGGAGTCATAAGTGGCCTCTCCACAGAAGAGCCAATGTGGTGTAGTGGTTAGGGAGCTGGACTGAGACTGGAGAGACCCAGGTTCAAGTCCCTGCTTGGCCTTGAAGCTCACTGGCTGACCTTGAGCCAGTCATTCTGGCTTGGCCTAACCCACCCCACAGAGCTGTTTTTAGAATAACATGGAGGGGAATGATGTTTTACACAAAAAGAAAAATGTAGGTGAAATAAGGTGGGGTGGGACTGTGGTTCCGTGGCAGAGTATCTGCTTAATATGAAATAGGTCCCAGGTCCAATCTGCAGTTAAAAAGAGGAGGTAGCAGGTGTTGTGAAAGACTTCCTGGTACCTAGGAGAGCTGCTGCCAGTCAGAGCGGACAATACTGATTTTTATAGACCAATGGTTTTACTCAGTGGCCCTGCTCACATGTTACAGTGGGCACATGTACTTTTGCATGTGCATGTGTATACCTGTTTCTAAGAAAGAGCTAACACATGTTCACTTTACAAATGAAACTGGGGACCAGTACCTAGGTAGATGTGGGGTTTAATTAACACACTCAGCTGTCCACATGTTGGATGTAACGTAAGAATTACTCAGCACACGTATAAAGAAAAATCAAGTATACATTGTACATGGATTGTACATGTGTTTGCTGTAACTTGTGAACAGGGCAGCCTATGTGTCTGAAACTGAACCTCTTCCTGCCTTACTTCCCCCAAGCTTCATCACCTCAGGCAATTCCCCCCAGCTCAGTTCCAATACCAGACGTTGAGCTGGGCTGAGAGAAAAGGGGCATGAAGTAACAGCATGGAGAGAAAGCAGGGAGGGCCCAGATCCCCTCACCCTTGCATCTCCTTTGATGTAAATACTGGATTCTGCCCTCCCCTGATTTATAAGGAAAGGACACAGTAACAAAAATAAACAGAGATGGTCCCTGGCATGTCTAATTTGGCCCTTGGTGATTCCTACTGTCTCAGTGGGTGATATGAACTTTTTTTACAACATTAGACTTTTGAGCTCAGCAGGGCTAAGGAAAATAAAAATAAATGAAAGGGGCTATGTTGTTTGATATGCTGTACAAAAAAAAATCAAAAATCAAAGCAGACACTATGTTCACAGTGTACTTTCCCAACAGCAGGTTCTGTTTTCTGATTTTTTAAAAATCTACTCTGAAAACATGAGGCACACACGGAGATCCTCATGCTCATCATATACATGCTGGCATAACCCACCCGCTGCTGTGCACAAGAATCTGTGGATCAAGACTTCAGGCGTCAGCATGACTTCCAGCTTTATTCACAGAGCTCTTTTGTCTGCTGTTCTCCCAAGGGGTGTTCCGTGATCATTTTGCTCCAGATATTACAGCAACAGGGAATGTTCATGTATAATCAGAACTGTTGCTTTATGACAATGCATGTCATTTTATTTTTTATTTTATTTATTAAAATATCTATATCCCACCTTTCCTCTTGGGTCAAGACGGCTTACAATAATAGTTAAAACATCCTCAGCTAAAACCTAGGTTAAAAATAGCCACCCTGAATCCCTCCTTATCCTCCCCTTAAAAGATGCCTGCCATTCAGACCCCCTCAAAAGTCTGAAAAAGAGCAGGGAATCTAGGGAGGTCCTGCAAAGCATACACCTCTTTGGGCAGCTGGGTCCACAGGTCGGGGGCCACTACTGAAAAGGCCCTTGCCCTTGTTGACACAAGGTTCATGGACCAGGGACCTTCTATAAATTTCGAGATGAAGATTGGAGAAGTCGGGGAAGATCATGCCAGGAGAGGCAATCCCAACGGTATGAGGGTCCCAGCCCATTTAGGGCTTTAGAGGTAAGTACCAACACTTTGAATTACCACTGGAAACTATTTGGGAGCCAGTGCAGCTGTAGGATAGTTGTTACATGTGCTGACCAGGATACTCCTGTTAGCAAATTGGCAGCTGCGTTCTGGACCACTTGCAGCTTCAGAAGCATCTTCAAAGGTAGCCCTTCATAGAGCATGTTACAGTAGTCCAGTCTCAAGGTGACTGTTGAGTGCATTACCATGGCAAGGCCCTCCTGAGACAGGTAGGGAGCCAGTTGGTGGGCCTGGCATAGGTGGTAAAATGCAAGGATACATGAAATAATAGACAAATAGTTGCAGTGACCAGACAAATCATGATGGTCAAAAAGCGCTCTATAGAGAGTGCACATAATTTTACTGAAGACAGAGGGTTTTCTATTGGCCAATGGTGTCTGGATAGCTACAAGTGGCAAATTCATTCACACATATGGACTATGTACTTGCCCCTCTGCCCTATGGTCATAAGTACAGAAGAAGAGCCCTACTGGATCAGACCAGTAGTCCATCTAGTCCCACATGCTATCTCACACAGCGGAAAACTACTTGCCAACAAAGAGAGCATAGAGATAAAGACCTTCTCATGATGCTGCCTTCTAGCACTAGCATTTAGAGGTTTGCTGCCTCTCACTGTGAAGGCTTCCTTTAGTCACCAATATTCTCTGATGTACATAAACTCTATGAATCTGCCTAATCCCCCTTTAAAGCCATCCATGCTTGTGGCCATGACTGTCCACTGGCAGTGAACTTACTTGCTGAGTAAAGCAGTATTTTCTTTTGTCTGTCCTGAATCTACTGCTTATCAACTTCATTGGGTGTCCTTGAGTTGTAGTATTATGGCAGAGGGGGAAAAGGTTCTCTCTGTCCACTTTCTCCGCCCTGTGCATAATTTCCAGGTTTGCAATGACCTTCATGACATTTAGTGACCAGAAATGTACACAATATTGCAAATGAGGCTGTTACCATAAATATATAGAGAGGCATTACAGTATTGGCAATTTTAGTTTCAGTTCCTTTCCACAGCATGAATTTTGCTTTCTTCACTACTGCCATACATTTAGTTAATGTATCCACTACAGCTCCAAGATCTAATTCTCTTTCAGTCTCGGCCAGTTCAGACCCTATCAGCATATACTTAAAACTAGGATTTTTTGTTCCAGTATGCATTAGGTTTCCCTTGCTTGAAAGCCAGTCGAATCCAATTCTAGGGATGTGGTACTCATCTCCGTTTCCAAGCTGAAGAGCCAGCGCTATACAAAGAAATTTCCGTGGTCATGTGGCTGGCATGATTAGACGTCAAGGCGCATGGAATACTGTTACCTTCCCACCGAAGCAGTACCTATTTATCTACTTGCAATTCCTTGCTTTCGAACTGCTAGGTTGGCAGGAGCTGGGACCAGAGACAGGAGCTCACTCTGTCTTGCAGCACTCGGGTCTCGAACTGCTGAACTATTGACAATCCAGCCTGCAGTTCAGCGTCTCAACTACTTGAGCCACCGCAGCCCCTCCCAGTATGCATTACCTTACACTTATCTACAATGTGTTGGAAATATGTGAATTGCAAGGTCTAAATTCCAGTCATTATAGGGTTAATCTGTATACCTTGTGTGCTATTGTTTAGCCTGACCTGGAAGGAAATCTGGCACAAAGCCAATGCAATCAAAACGGTGAAACTGAAGTCTGTTTACAAACAGACTAAAACCTAGGTTAAAAATAGCCAGCCTGAATCCCACTCTTAACCACTACACCGAACCAAATGCAGTCCACCTAGCCATTAATGATGGTCCCTCAGTGTCCTGGGAGGCATCTTGCTGTTGCTATATGCTTCAGGAAATGAATGACAGGTGGGGATGTCAAGACATTGACAAGCCTGAATTTGGGGTATGGGCCACAAATTGTGCTAGTCTGCTTTAAATTAAAAAGTCTGGCATGAGTAGAGCACCCAGGCTTTGGATATTATTAGAGCTAAGCACCCAGACAATTGGTGGCAATGCTGGTGGCATTTAGGAGTTAGTAAATAGCATGACAAATCAACATGATCCATATCTCATAAAGACCTGTAGAATAAAAGGTCACTGGTGCTGCTGGTGGGATTTAAACAGATGGCAAGATGGCAGTGTGGAGAGAATTTTTCATATAAGGTTCTCTCCTGTTTAAGTTTGGCTCTCCTAAATGGATCTGTGTATGCCAGACTCTTGCTTCCTGTCCCATGAGTCTTTGCAGTGGCCTGCTTGGCCTGTTTTCTCTGCCCTGGGAACACAGAGACATCTCAGAGCATCTGTCCCTTTGAGTATTTACATTATAAGGATAGGGGTAATTTAGTAGTCAATAGGTTTAGGAATGCAATAGCCAAATGGTCAAAAGCCTCTCTATTAGCTTGAGTTAGTGTGAACAGGGCCTAGCCTTTCACACCCCCTTTCACATAACAGAAACCAGGCCCAAGTCTGTTGTTATCTCATCTCTGGGAACACAAGGAGCATCCTGACGCTGTCAATTGCAAATGTAATAAGTCAAGTTGTAAATTGCTTGGGAACGTCTTTAGGAAAACAATGTCCTTCCGCAGTGCCTTGACTTCAAGAGAACATCTATTACATATCAAACCAACGATTGAAGTACAGATTGATGTAATTCACTGAGGTGTCAATTTTTGTGAAATGCTTTGATGTATCTGTATAAATTGGGCCTCCTCACAAGCCATCTTTGTCCACTCGGTGGAACATTGAGAGACTAGCGCTCTCTGTGTTGCTCTGACTGGAACCAGGGGCCCCTGTTCTCTGTGTGTCTCTTACTTTGTTTCTATGTGCTATCTGTGGTATGTGTATGCTTGCTATAAGAAATAGAGTATTGTTTTGTTAAGACTGGACTTCAGCCTTGCACTAGGCAGGCTGAGCCCAACATTTTGTTACATTTTATCACTAACCTTTTAATAAAGAGAGCTTGCTTGCTATAGTTGACTGTGTGAGTGTGTCCAGGTGCTGTTTCCCAGCAGCACTGTTTTCCCATTTCCTCACCACATAGCCCTTGGTAAGGAGGCCGACACCAAAAGCTTCCGAACCCTTTGGGGGGACCAAGGGGGGGGTGTCCCCAAGATGGCAATTTGACAAGACTGTATGTCTGCATCTTTTCCACACATCCCTCTGTGTTCTAGACTGTTCCACAGTCTTTTGCTTCTCAGGTATGCGTTGTTCAGTCTAGCATACAATGTAATTATCTACAAGTCAGTACCTGGGTGAAGACTGATGAGCTGCGAATGCAATAGCTGGCTGTGAGAGTCGAAACTGCCAACGCAGTATGTCCATTTGGAACAGTTTGTTTTAAAGCTAATGAAGTCTCCTGAGACTCCAGATGTCATATTTTATGAACGTTTATCTTGCCACACGCTTAGTAATGCTGAAAAAGCTCATAATTTATTATTGGTAATATGACTGAACATTCGTCTAAGCACCTGAGTTAGGATCATTCAGAACAAGAGATTTGGGAACATAAAATAATCCACTTGAATGACAGTTTATATGGATGGCAAACCTTTCAAGAGGGCTAATTCATATATTCCATAGCTTCATATCTAATAATCCCTCCTAGCATAGAATTTGCCCTTTTCATTGCTGGTGCACATGGAGTCAATATTTTTACTGAACTATCCACCATGGCCACAAGAGATCCTTCTTGATCAGTCACCACCAGTTCAGACTCCATCAGTCAGGATTTTTTTTTGCTCCAATGGGCATCACTTTACATAGATACTGAACCCATTTGCCACTGTTACCCACTATCCTGAATACTTCGGTGTCATTTGCAAACTTGGCCACCTTTCTGTTCACCATCCAATTCTAGATTACTAATGAACAAATTAAATAGCATCTGCCCCAGTACTGTTCTCTGTTGAGCCTCATGCTTACTTCCCTGCATTGCAAGGATTGTCAGTTTACCCCTAGTCCCTGTTTCCTGTTGTTTATCTGGTTTCTAATCCAAAAGACAACCTGTCTGCTTACCCTATTACTGCTAATTTTGGGAGGGATTTAATCAAAAGCTGCTTTGGAAGTCCAGATATGTAATGTCTACTGAATCATCCTTTTAAAAAATTTTATTGGGTTTTAACGTGCTATAAGGACAGGAAAATATAAGGGTAGGAAGGGCACAGGTTATGGGAAAAGACATATAGGAGAATTCCATCAAATTTGTATAATGGCTGTTACAAGTTTTTCTTGTACTTTATATTCTTCTCCACGTATTGTTGTTCCTCTAATATTTTTATCTTCTCTGATCAAGTTGTTTAATACTTCCAAAGTGAGAATAAATAATAACTGTGATAACGGACATCCTTGTCTCGTTCCCTTCTCAGTTGCTATCTCTTTTGTTAGATCTCCATTGATTCTCACTTTGGCACTTTGTTGACTATAAATTGCTTGAGTCATCTTAATAAACTCTTCTCCAGCATCAGTCTTTCATAACTGTTCAATAATAAAGCTCCAACTAACATTGTCAAAAGCTTTCTCTGGATCTGAAAAAAATAATGTCATCTGTTTTTCCGTATGTGCTTCATTACTGAATCATCCTTACCCACATCCTTGTTAAGCTACTCAAAGAAGTCCAAAAGCTTGGTGAGACAGTTTTGCTTTATAGAAGTTATACTGATTAATCTACAGTAGTGCTTGTTCCTCTGTAAGTTTAATAATTCTGTCTTTTGGCATGGATCCATTGGCACTTTTCCATGGGCTGTATGCTTTTTACTCATGGAGCATAACTTTCTCCTCTCTCCCTCCCACTTGTTCTGGATTACTCTAAGGCCTGATTCAGATATACTCTTTCTTCCACTAATGGGGACCAACAGGTTGTTCTTAATAAATCAGCTGCCCAAGAGAACAAGAATTTCCTTTTTACCAGGCCATAAAACATCATCAATCTAGAGTGAGATTGTTAGGTGGTCACTGCTTATGAAATCTGCAACTTGAAGTTTCCTAATATCAGGGACTAAGGCCAAGGAAACCAAAACATAATCAATCAAACTAACTCCTTTAGATTTAAAACACGGGAAATCCCCATTGATCCCTTCATACCCATTTCAAATAACCAAATTCCATCTCATTATCAAATCAAATAGCACTTGACTAGCTGACTTGACTTTTGTATCCACTGAAAGCCTATAATGAAAAAAGTATATCCCATTGATTCTATATCACAATCACCTACCCCACAAAATTTTAACCATTCTTCATCATTAGGACCAATATAAGCATTAAAATTCCCAGCCACAGGAAAATCACTATCTATATAATTATCACTAAGCTTCTCCAGTAATCTGTTCGGTTCCCTCCAAACATTTCTTCTACACCATCAGTGTACCAAAAGAGATATATAAAATGACAAAACTATCAAAGATCAATCTCTTAACACCAAATGGATTGCCAAAGCATAAGAAGACGAGTACAGCTTTTCTGTTTACCCAATTAGCCCACCCTTCTCCTCCTGTGTTCCCTCTAAACTGTGAGCGTGTGACTGGCCACTCTAACACAGGAAGCCCCACTCAGCAGCAATCTGGAGGCACACAGGGCCCATTGCCCATTTTGAGATTACAGCAGTTACATTCTGCTCAGGATGTGAACTGCTCCACTCAGTAGGGGAAAGAATTAGATCATTGCATGTAGCCATCCAAAGAAATCATGTCAGTCACCAATGTTTCCTCTAAAAGAATGATATGAAATTGTCTGATGAAAATACCCAACCCTGGAATTGAATTTTTTGTGGACCACCCTGCAAAATTCTGTCAGAATCTTTATCAAATCATCTTGTATTGAATTTTGTGTTGTTTTTAAGATGCAGTCTGGTTCATAGACAACACAACCATTAGAAGTTGGCTTATTTATTACCACTTTTGGTTACAGGGGATGTAACATTCATTCTCTTTTCCTCACTCTTATAACGGTTGAGAATAAGGCACAGTTTGCATTGGGGTAGAACAGATTTGCCACCAAATTTGGAAAATGTAACAGTGGCCACAGGATTGGAAAAGGGCAGTATACATTCCAATCTCAAAGAAGGGCAATGCCAAGGAATGTTCAAACTATCGCACAATTGCACTCATATCACACGCTAGCAAGGTCATGCTCAAGATCCTACAAGCTAGGCTTCAACAGTATGTGGATAGAGAACTGCCAGAAGTACAAGCTGGGTTCATGGCATCCAGCCCCATCACTCCTTGGAAATAGAAGGAGAAGTCATGGAAGTAGTGACAGACTTCACGTTCCTGGGATGCCAGATCACCACAGACTGTGAAAGCCGACATGAAATTAAAAGACGCCTGCTCCTTGGGAGGAAAGTGATGGCGAACCTAAACAGCATGATAAAAAGTAGAGACATCACCCTGCCAACAAAAGTCCACATGGTCAAAGCAATGGTATTCCCAGTAGTCATGTATGGCTGCGAGAGTTGAACTATAAGGAAGGCCGACCGCCGAAGAATAGATTCTTTTGAACTATGGTGCTGGAGAAGACTCTTGAGAGTCCCTTGGACTGCAAGAAGATCAAATCAGTCAATCCTAAAAGAAATCAACCCTGACTGTTCCTTGGAAGGCCAGATAATGAAACTGAAGCTCAAATACTTTGGCCACCAAATGAGAAGGGAGCACTCACTGGAGAAGACCCTGATGCTGGGAAAGATTGAAGGTCAAAGAAGACGGGGATGGCAACGGATGAGATGGTTAGACAGTGTCATAGATGCAACAAACATGAAATGAGCAAACTTCAGAGGACGGTGGAAGACAGGAAGGCCTGGTGTGATCTGGCCCATGGGGTTGTGAAGAGTCGGACTCGACTGTGCGCCTGAACAACAACAACAACAACAAAAGAACAGATTTCAGTAATACTCATATTATCATTCATAGTCCTAGCATCCATTTGAAAAGTATTTTTAGAAAGTTTCTCCAAGTTCTGCTGTGAATACCTGGATTGATTGATCATCTTGTACTGTCCACTAGGGGAAAGTGTAAAAAAAGAGGTGAAAAGATTAGTCTCTCTGGGGTCCAAAACAACACTACCTGGGGATTCCTTATATTCATCTTCTAATTGGTTGTTAGGATCAGGATTTTTAAAAAGTTTCTGTGCTTTCTCTGGTCCCCCCCCCCCCAGTTTTTCAGATGCTGGCACTTGAAAAAGTGCTGGGGGGAAGCGCCTGGTCCAGCTGTGCTGCAGGCCCTCAAAGCATTTTTAAATTGCCCAAATTCATCTTTAAAATGGTGGCAGCATCCACAGGTCAGACCTGTGGCCAACTTTGAGGCTTCTAGCTTTATTTTCTGATGAGTTAGCTATGCCATAGAGGGATGGACAGACTGATCCTTTTATTATTATAAGACTGGAATCAACTATATCGATCATATAATGTTCAGTAATAAATTTTACTTCGTGCTCAAAGTAACATATAGGCTTTATATTTGTTTACTTTTTCCTTCCTGTTTTTTAAATATGATTGTGGGGTTTTTTTGGTAGTTTGTATATTGGTAAATAATTTTTAAAGCCTTTCAGTAAGGTCTGAATACTGGGGTTGGATCAGTTTTTCTGATAGTGAAAAAGAAAGGAGGGGCCCGCATTGAACCAGTGTGCACAAATGCCTTGTGGGATGGTGACTATAGGGATGAGAACTCGGCAAGAGTGAGTGAAAGAGCTGGCTGGATCCAACCCTATCTGGATAACGACTGACCTGGGCCTGAGAACTGAGGTTTCTGCCAAACAGCTACAAAGCAGTGGGAGGAAGGTACAATTTGCAGGGCAGAGGGATGTGGGCAGGAGAGGGGGGGTTAATTCTTTGTCTTGCTGGCTATTGTACTCCTGCAACAATTCCCTCCAGCCAGCCACATTCTGTTAGAAAAAGGAGAGAAACTATGGACCGGAGGTTACAGGGGAGACTCAGCATATGGGTGAAGAGATAAATACAGAGATCCCTCTTTTCCACTCCATCTTGCATCTTCTTCTTCCATTTTGTATCTATTGGGGTCTTATCTGCTACTGACAATCCAGTTCGATTCAAAATCTCTGGCTGTAGCAGCTCCAAATTCCAGGCTGACAAACAGGTTAATAGCCAGCTCTGCTTTCGGCAGGGCGACTCGTTCGGTGTGGAAAGTGGTTTGCAGCTCTCTTGTCGCTGCTCTTAAATAATAAATGGCCAGCTGCTGTGCCATTTTGGTGCAGAGTTCTATAATCACTGACAACAGACCAAGAGCCTCTCACTCAATTTATTGGGAGCAAGATGAAGCCTGTGCAGGCAGACCTGCAAACCAGTTAACTGATAACACATTGGATCAAGCTGCTTAATCTAATCAAAATCAGTGGGGGAAGCATTTCAAATCCACATTTAGACATAATTTTCTAAACAAATCAGGTGGTTAGAAAGTCCCAAAGCAACTTACTCCCGAGCAGTCATTCGATTGATCTCAGAAAATAGTGTTGCACATTATTGCCCTGTTCTTTAAATTAATGAATACTGTTCCAAGCTGCAGAAAAGAATCAAGACAACAAGAGGACCAATCTTTTGCCTTTTACTAAGAGCTTTTATGGTGTTGAGTCATAAACTTTTCAAGCTAATGGGGAAGATTTCACAGCCCATTTATTACATTTTTCATTGCCTCATACTAACCAAAGAGTAAGAACATAGGCTGTAGCCAGACAATGCGGATTCTCCATTTCCCTGTCACCACTGCTGACAATGCAAAAGCATTTGCAGCAGTAATGAAGCATGAATGTGCATTTTCTTTTGTAAGCACATTCCCCCCCTGTATTTTTCCACAACCATAATACCAGAAGCCTTTTTCCCCAGGTGTTTAAACAGAATCAGTAACTATTATTGTGCTATAGCACTATAACAATATAACCGTCTATTGTCACAATCTCCTGGTTCTTCTAAATTCCCAAGCTTTTTTTTTTTAAAGCCCTAGGTCTCTAGCCCTTGTTGTTGTAGGCTGCGTTCACACAGGGATGTGAAAAGCTGCCATCACTGTGTCAGCAGCATTGAGCAAGACTGAGGTACATTTGTACACCGCATCCCATGCACTGCTCTCTGCTGGATCGTTCATCTCTGAAGGACTGCTCGCTCCTGCTTGTCACGTGGGTGCAGCTGTGCCAGCCTGGCAGCAGTCTTGCTGGCTGCCCCACCACAGGTTGGCAATCCCCTCCCCCACAAACTGACCTATGGCTCACAGCTGAGCAACCGCTGAGGGGTGGGTGTGTATTTCATAAAGCCCTTCTAAAAGCCTCAAAGGAGGAGAGAATGCTAGAGCTGAAATTGCTGAATGTCACCATTTTGAATGGTGCTCCACTCTGCCCTCCAGACTGGCTGCAGGCAGGGCTTTCACACACAGTCAACCCAGCATTCCCATTTTAAAGTTGTATTAAACTAATTTTTCCTTTAACCTAGTTTTAAAGGGAAAGCTGCAGGAGCCCCTCAAGCTATCTTCTAAAAGAACACAAAGTCATGTGGAATCTCCAAAATAAAGCAAGGATGTGCTGTGGTGTACCTAGGGAAAATTCCCTGCGTGTAATCAGGGATACATGAGAAAGGTGTATGTTTGCAATGGAAAGGGCTAGACTCAGGGTTTTGTAGGGTTTTTTTTTAATGAAAGGTAGGAATACAGAGGATTAAGAGATCACAGTAATAGACTGCTATAACGTTATAACACTGTAGCACAATAGGTAAGGTAAAGGTTTCCCTTGCTCGAAAGCCAGTCGAATCCGACTCTAGGGTTGCATTGCTCATCTCCGTTTCCAAGCCGAAGAGGGAGCGCTGTCCGAAGACGTTTCCATGGTCACGTGGCCGGCATGACTAAACACCAAGGCGCACTAAATGCTGTTACCTTCCCACTGAAGCGGTACCTATTCATCTACTTGCAATTTCTTGCTTTCAAACTGCTAGGTTGGCAGGAGCTGGGACCAGAGATGGGAGCTCACTCCGTCATGCGGTATTTGGGTCTCGAATTGCTGAACTACCGACCTTCCAGCCTGCAGTTCAGCATCTTAACCATTTGAGCCACCACAGCTCAATTGCAATTACCAATAAAAAGAAAAGCTTGGAGGAAACATTCCAGGGGTGCCGAGGATAGTGGTATAAGGCTGAGGCAGGGGAAAAGGTAGACTGGACCTTCAGAAATGTGCACTTTCCAATCCACATGGCATTTAAATCTTTCCAAACAGATCTTACCAAACCAGGTTTGGAAAATCAAAGCAAATCAGGGGAAAACCCAGAAAGTAGACAGCTAGGGGATGAAGTTGTGTGGATGAGCAAACCCACACCCTGCTCCAGTTCATATTCTCTCTCTCTCTCTCTCTCTCTCTCTCTCTCTCTCTCTCTCTCTCTTTTTGTCTGTCTTCTTCTTCATCTCTCTGTGTGTGTGTGTGTGTGTATTGGGAGACTACACTCATACCATGACCTACAAATGCACAATATTCCATCCTGCCTGGGGGGGGGGGGGGGAGGATGTCAGGAATGGGATAGGCGGACAGCCTTGCTCCTAGGCATTTGGGACCTAGGGCTACTTTTATTTATACAGTACGTTTTGGCTAGAGGGCAAATACAAACATTAACCTTGTTTGCATCCTATAATAAATAACAGAATTTGTACAGTACTTTTAAGGGCTTCATATTTTTACAGCTATTCTACCCCTCTGTTTCTCATCATATAGATTGTATTTTTGTACTTCTCCTTGCAGGGGGAAAAGTGGTGTAAGATATTCAACATTTATCACCCCCATATAGCAGATGGAGAGACCTCTGGATATGGAGAAATGTGTCTGTAGGGGGCTTGGTGTTGCAGCTTTTATGACCAGCACAAGCCATTACACATTGTGTAAAGGGTGTGGAGAATGGAGAATCTGCTCCCGTCTGCAGAATAGAATGAGACTGCTGAGCTATAGAAAATTAGCTATGATTTATTTCATTTATACCCCACCTTCCCCTGCCAATGGGGACTCAAAGCAGCTTACCTCATTTTCCAGCCCTCCATTTTATCCTCACAACAACCCTATGAGGTAGGTCAGGCTGTGAGTGACTTAGCAAGCTTCATGGCATACTGGGAATTTGAACCTGGGTCTCCCAGATCCTAGTCTAACCACTCTACTATGTGGGCCGGTGCTTAGCATCACAAGTCCAGCTTTACAGTGCAGTTTTCCTATACTGCTGACTGCTTGGTTGGGGGCTAGGTGAGCAATACAGCATAGGAGAGGGGTATTTTTTAATCTCTCCTATGTTCTAATGGAAAGTTCTGCAAATGGCCCCTACAAAAGCCCAAACTCCACATCTTTCTCTCACTCTGATTAGCACAGTCAAATGTGGCCAAGGTCGGTGGGATCCATTTGACCCTTCCAGGACTTTGTAGAGGCAGACCCCCCCAAAAAACTGATCAGCATTGCTCTCCTGTTCTGAAAGACACCCGCCCATTGCAATTACTGGCAGCAAGGTGTTTCTAGCAGACCATGCCACCTGCTTTACACCTACACAAATGGGACAGGGCGGGCAAACTATGTTTAGTGGCCTTTTGTGCCCTTTCTGAGTGTCCTCCAAATACACAGGAATTGTTGGCACAACCTCATTCAGAGCTGAACCATCCTTCTGCAATGCAGCCACGGGCCATTTAACCCAGCTGCTTTATCATTGTGTGATCTCCACACCTTGCAGCCCATTAGGGGTACACTGTCTAAACAAGCAGCTTTGAGATGGTTATTTGTATGACAGAACCATCTGCTCCTTTGGCAGACTGAAGCATCAGCATCCATCAGCAGTCTCCCCACCCACCCACCCTCAATCGATACCCCCCCACAGAACAACACAGGTGTAGCAAATGGAAATGCTTTGGGGGGAAAGGGGCCAAGAGAACCAGAATCCACCTCTACTTAACCTCATGGGAAACGGGTATTCCACTCCTGGGGTGCAGTCTGAATGGGGCAGAGGGCAAAGAGGGACAGCAGGCTGTATACAATTGTTGGTAGCCTGGACACAGTGGGGCTGCTGGGAGAGTGGTCTGATCAGACATACAAAAGCAACCTTGAAAAGTGTAAACAAAATCTGTTTTTTTGCAGAAGTATTCATAGTATTATAAGATAAGTTATAAAGTCAATTGCAAATAAAGTACAAAATGTGTAATAAAGTTAAGAGACACACAGTTATCGGTGGGACATACACCCTGCTGAAATACAATCGCCCACAGGACCTCCCAAAAGAGCCTCAGCTCAGCCACCTCTCGCCTGTTTGTAGCGGCTTGGCTGCTGCCCCCCCCCCCTTTGTGGTTTTCAGTTCAGGTCTATTCCCCCCCCCAAAAAAAAATAATTGGGATTTCTGAAAAATCCTGGATTCAAATACTTTACCAGTATTGGGATCTGGTTTTTTTTGAGAATCTCATTGGTTTTCAGTTCAGGTCTATTCCCCCCCCCAAAAAAAAATATATATATATATATTGGGATTTCTGAAAAATCCTGGATTCAAATACTTTACCAGTATTGGGATCTGGGTTTTTTTGAAAATATCAAAAAAATTTCTGGTCCAATAGACTTGAACCAAAAAAGACTGAGGAAAAAAATTGCACATCCCTAGTGCCGAAGAATAGATGCTTTCAAATTAGGGGGCTGGAGAAGACTCTTGAGAGCCCCTTGGACTGCAAGGAGATCAAATCAGTCAATCCTAGAGGAAATCAACCCTGACTGTTCCCTGGAAGGCCAGATACTGAAGCTGAAGCTCAAATACTTTGGCCACCAAATGAGAAGGGAGCACTCACTGGAGAAGACCCTGATGCTGGGAAAGATTGAAGGTCAAAGAAGACGGGGACGGCAAAGGATGAGATGGTTAGACAGTGTCATATATGCAACGAACATGAAATTGAGCCAACTTCAGAGGACGGCAGAAGACAGGAGGGCCTGGCAAGATCTTGTCCATGGGGTCGCGAACAGTTGGACTCAACTGTGCGACTGAACAACAACAACAAAAAGTGCCTGTAGAGGTCTGTCTGGGATCAGCAGGGAGTCCACTCCAGAGCCCACGGGCTGGACCTCTGCTGTAACCATACCCCACTCCCCAAAGACTGGCATCATCCAAAACACCCTCACATGTCTGGTGTACATGTCCATACCAACAGCAAAAGATGGCTCCACCTTGGTAGCTGCTCCATGGGAGTCTGCTTCTGCACGAGTGCAAGGACTGTGTGACTATCCACTCAGCATGGCAGGACTCTGCCCCCCCGCACCCTGTCCAAGGGGGAACCTGGCAAGTGATTGAACTGTCAGTCCAGTGCACAGTCCAGACCTTGGGCCCCCTCCCTGGCATTTCTCCTGGGCCATATCCCATGCACCAAAAACCCTTGTGGGGGGCACAGTGGTGGAGGTCTGTGACTCCTGCCACCCCCGCTGGACTGCAGTGCTGATAGGCTCGGGTGCAGGAGGTGGTATTGTCGGGACAGCAGCTACTGGACAAGGACAAGGGAAGGGGTTAGGAGGTTGGGGACAGAGACCCCTGCTTGCCTGTTACTGCACCCTTTGTGTCCTACCTCTGGAGGTGGGGAGGGGTCAGCCACAAAGTGTGGACTTCACTCTCTCTGTTGGGTGTTGGCACAAAGTGCTCACCCAGTGGTGCTAAGTGCCCTCTCTGTGCTTTTCCCACTACCAAGGTGCCTTGGTGCTCCTCAGCTCCTTGGGACCTCATGGGAATGGCCACGGCAGTGGGGAGGGCACTTCTTCTTCTTTTGTGATCAGTGGGTGCCTATGGGCTGCGCCATGTATTTTGTTGGTGCAACTTTGCACCTCTGTCAGGGGGCATTTCCTGGCTGAAAGGCATTAGGGGGCAGACTCACTCCATGATCCACCCACCGCGATGCTGGCGCAGAGCTCTGCACCTGCGTTGTACTGGTGCAGCCACTGCAGAACTGCACCAACCCCTGAGAGCAGCGCAGTGGGGCTTGGGTTCTGCACTGGCATAACGGGCACTTATGCCAGCATAATCTCCAAGATTCACTGGCGTAAAGGTCAGTTGGCTCCCTAAGTCCATTCATATACACACACCCCTTAGGACTGCGCTGTAAATTATGTTGGGAATCACTTGCCTACTCCAATGATGCAGGACAGGAGGAACAGTTTCCATCTGGGAGACTGATTTGACTGAGGAGACACCTGCATAAACAGAGAAGCCACCACTGAGGCCCCGGTCACACTAGCAGAAGAAGAAGAAGAGGAGATTGGATTTTATACCCCGCCCTTCACTACCCAAAGGTGTCTCAAAGCGGCTTACAAACTCCTTTCCCTTTCCCTCCCCACAACAGACACCCTGTGAGGTAGGTGGGGCTGAGAGAACTCTGACAGAAACTGCTCTTTTTAAAGAACAGCTCTTATCAGAACTATGGCTTGCCCAAGGTCATCCAGCCAGGTGCAAGTGGAGGAGTGGGGAATCAAACCCTGTTCTCCCAGATTAGAGTCCACACACTGACTCTCAATGGGAACTGCGGGAAAAGCCGCGGCAGAAATGCGGCTTTTTAGAGCCGGAACAAACAGAGGCACGGCAGAGGGATCAGACAGATTCCCCCGAGGCTCTGCGCTTCTGCCGGCAGCCGCGATCACATGCTGCAGGGAAAGCGACTCTGAGAAGGGTGAAGGGTGAGGAGGGCCAGCCGCAGCAGTTGTGCACATGTGCAGTTAGCCATTACCACACATACCACGGGATAACCGCGTGTCAGCGACCCCACGGCCACCATTGCTGCGTGTCATCCAGTAGGTAATGCCCTTTCACTACTCTCTTTTAGATCCACATCTTCGGTGGGAAGCGACAGGTTGGGGGAGGGTGCACGACGCTTGCCAGATGTTGGCATCCAATCATGCCGGTTTAATCCACTCTCAACCCGTCTGTTTCACGGGGCAAATCCTCCCGTGTGACCGGGGCGTAAGAATGCATTTTGTGCTCTTTACATGCCTGTTGGAGACTGCAATAGCTGTGAACCAAAACTAGTAAAAAGTAAATGGCTTGTCTTGTGTTCTTATTCACTGAAGAGCACAGATCCCTGATTGCTGCAGTATCTCTATCCTCATAACACGATTTATTACTCTCCTTGGAATCTCTGAAGGTTTGTTGCCACTTGACATAATAGCCTTGTTGCCCTTTGTGGTCACTCATGCTTTATTCACAGCCAGATTACTGCCCATCTGTCATAGCACAGTTTCAATCTGGGATGAACTGGGACCCTTACACAAAACTACTGATATTTTGCAAACTGCGAGAGGCCCATAATGCCTGCCAGCCTAAATAGCAGCAAGAAAGGAAAGTACTTCTTAGCCAATTCCTTCTGTTGCCACTTTCCTCACATTTATTTTGGTCTTGTTTGTAAATGATAAGCTCTCTGGAAAAGCTTCCAAGAGGGGGTCACACTAGGAATAACACTGAGACTTTTAAAATGATAAATAGGAGCTGCAGGAAGAAGTGATTTGGATCAGGGCATGGCAAGGGTTGCCTGTAGGCCTGTGTAAAGTTGCCAACAGGCAAGGAGAAAAATGCCCTGTCTCTTCAATACAGATTCGATGCATAGGAATGGGAAGCTGAAACTTTTAATGGCATCAAATAACATTGTGGCGAATAATCAAATTCATATCCAATTAAGGAGTTTACAGCCCTAAGCCCTGTGAGAATTTTCCTCGTTAGCAGAGCAGTGGAAGACTTCCTTATCAGATCTATGTAAGATAACCTCTCTGAGACAGACTTATCTTTTGTAGCACAATGAAATATGATGGTCTAGAGATGTTTGATCATTAACCAGCAAAACCAGCAGAGAACTTCTTTGAGTTAATGGCTTTATTTATTGAAATAGACAGAACTATTTTTATTAAGCAATGATTTAAAGGGCAGATACAGATGCCAATTGCTTGAATCTGGATAGTTCAGGCTACCCGATCTCATCAGATCTCAGAAGCGAAGCAGGGTCAGCCCTGGTTGGCATTGGGATGGGAGACCACCATGGGAGTCCAGGGTTGCAACAAAGAGACGGGCAAACCACCTCTGTTCGTCTCTTGCCTTGAAAACCCTCTGGGGGTTGCTGCAAGTCAGCCGCGACTTGATGGTACTTTCTACAACCATCACTCCCACAGGAGCTAATTAATCCTATTATCATAGAAATAAATGCATGCAATAAAAATCAGATCTCCTAACATTTCCCAGACTTAGCTAAGTACATGAAGTGTAAGGCAGATCGGGGTTTGGCTGACTGGCAGAAAGCCATGCAAAGTTTCAAAGCCCTGTGTGCACGCACACACACACACACACACACACACACACACACAGAGATATCTCACCTAAAACCTTCTCTGGCAGAAAAACCACCAACAGAAAAACCCGACTTAGTCTTTTATATGAGAGAATGACAGTTAGAAACAAAGATAAATCTTTCTAACTTTAATGACATCTTGAGAAAACTCATTAATTTCTCAAAGCAAAATTATAAGGCTAAAACTTGGCACTCATCTGAGATTAAAAGAACAATAAATCTACTACTTCTTCTTGTACATTAATGAACTGTCAAGGCAATCCTGTACTTCCCTGCCAGCTGTTAAACCCGACAAAGGTTATATAAACTACATATATGACTAGCATGAATACATGAGATTAAAATCAGACCTATGACAACATCTCCAGATAATTGCTTCCAGATAAAACTGATTAATATCAGCTAGAAGGATCAGTTTAAAATTTGGCAACCCTAGGTCCATACACAGTGCATAGGTACTGAAGCCCTGATCTAAATCCTGCCCACGACAGCTCCAAAGAATCAGAGACAGAATTGAGGTTGGGTAAAGGTCAAGCTATTACTGCAGATTAGAGGGTGGAACCTGGAGAGGAGGGAGTTTGGGGAGGGGAGGGAGCTCATCAGGGATTTGATGTGTAGAGTCCACCCTCTGGAGCTGTCGTCACTTCAATGCAAATTGATGTTACCTTTAAAAACTCACGGCAGATCTGTTCACTGATCTCTCTCCTCCATTTTCCATCATGCAATCTCAAAGACAGAACAAGCTCTAGTGGTTTTGCACGTGGTTGATATTTTATTGTACAACTTGTGCTTTATTTATATAATTTTAACTAAATCATTATTATTTATGTAAACTCAATAATGTAATTGTATCTCTCATATATAATTCTGTTTTGGTCGTAGACTCTCCTGAGCATTCCACACGCTCCCAAATTAGTTTGCTCCCTGATCTGTCACTCAGAAGCTGTCCCTATCCACTGGCTGTGTTGCCTGAGTCTCACCTCCAATATTCTAAACAGTTTGCTGTTCCTCTCCCTTCAATAGCCAGTTGGAACACAGAGGTAATCTGCATATGTGGCCTGATTGGCCTTTGCCTCTAACATTCTAAACAGTTTGTTGTTTCGAGTCATTGAATGTGTCCTGAGGTAAAATACATATCCCAATTTCCCCTTAAACAGTCACTGGAGTTGCCAAAATATGTATCCCAATCTTCCCTTAAACAGTCACTGGAGTTGCCAATCTCCCTGTGGGGCCT